>NW_019154091.1:1985185-2251065 GCF_002288905.1 Enhydra lutris kenyoni
CTTAGCAGCAATGGCCACGGTCGCCAAACTGTGGAAAGAACCAAGATGCCCTTCAACGGACGAATGGATAAGGAAGATGTGGTCCATATACACTATGGAGTATTATGCCTCCATCAGAAAGGATGAATACCCCACTTTTGTAGCAACATGGATGGGACTGGAAGAGATTATGCTGAGTGAATTAAGTCAAGCAGAGAGAGTTAATTATCATATAGTTTCACTTATTTGTGGAGCTTAACAAATAGCATGGAGGACAAGGGGAGTTAGGAGAGGGGAGTTGGGGGAAATTGGAAGGGGAGGTGAACCACGAGAGACTATGGTCTCTGAAAAACAATCTGAGGGTTTTGAAGGGGCGGAGGGTGGGAGGTTGGGGGAACCAGGTGGTGGGTATTAGAGAGGGCACGGATTGCATGGAGCACTGGGTGTGGTGCAAAAACAATGAATACTGTTATGCTGAAAATAAATTTAAAAAAATTTGTTACAAAATAGTAAATAGCTTTCTTTTCAAATAAGAATCAGTTATAATGATAATCATCCATTATCCAGTGGTATTATTGGTCAGCACCATTATTAGGTACTTTATATACAGTATTTCACTTAATTTTCTTTTATACCCTCCAAATAGTTACTTATTATTCACCCATATAATAGTTGCACAGACTAGGCTTAGAGACCTTTATTAAATTTCCAGAGGCTATCCAGTTAGGAACTGGCAGAGCCAAGTAATGGACCCATCTCTGTCCATGATCAGAGCCTGCTTTTTCCTTCCATTAACTTGTGGCCCAGAATAATGGTGCATCCTCAGGCAGGAGCTTACCCGATGTTCTATTCACAATCCCTAGTGGTCATTATAGAGTCTTCTGAAGTTGTCCTATTTCCAATTCTTCACCAAAACTCTATCGTTTTTCCCTAATCTCTGCCCACCTTTCTGGGGAACATACAGTGTCTTTGCTTTAATGAGTTTGGATGAGCTACAACTTTGAAAGGGCAGGAGAAACCTACTTTGGAGCTGGAAGATGATTCATAATTCCAAAGTAAATAGTGCTGCCTTGTCCCCAGACACTGTGTACCCTGTTAGGAAACAGGCCTGTGGTGCAAAGAACAATCACTGGTTTTTAAGGTCAGGCTTTGTTTTTTCATTTGTTTTTACTGTTAAGAACACAGCTCATTCTTAGAGAATTTTCAAAAAGATCATTTGAACTAATGACTCTCAAACTATACTATATCCCCTGGGAGCTTATTGGAATAGATGCCTTGGCTTTCCCTCCCCAAAAGATTCAGGATCTATGGGGCAGGGTCCAACACACATACTTTAACCAGCTTCCTATAGTTCTGTTGTGTCATAGTGGAAATGCTGCATAAGTGGATCTTATACCTAGCCTGCATTTAAATACCTTTATAGTTTCCTAAGGTCAGAAATATCAAATCCAGCAAGTGCATGCCCACAAAAAAGGGTCTCAAACTCATGGTCCACAAATTAGATCTACTTTATCCCACAGATATAATTATGTTAGTTGACACAGTACAAAACATGATATTACTTTATTTGTACTTGGATGCCTTTTTTAGAAAGAGGATGCCTTCTTCAGTTGTCTCGGCTCTCACCCCCTTATTGTCCATACTTGCTACTTTACCCATTTATGTTACCTGCTGGGTCCCTGCAGTTAAGTGAATTTCCACCCTGGGTAAATAATTGGAGAGATAGGGGAGCAGAAAGGCCAAGTGATTTCCAAAGTGAGAACAAAGTTTGGTGTGCCGGTGAGCTGAGAGCTTGTATCATTGCTTAACCAAACTGCATGAATGTTTCCTATATCATGAAATAGAGCTTTCCTCTTTCAAATAACTTATGAAATCCCCTGTAGTCTGGGTGGCTGCAGCTCACAGACTCTGTATCTGTCTCTCTCTGCTAATGCTCCTTCTTCCTCTTTTTTACATTTGCTCTGCTGGAGACAAATATTTCATGCCTGTATTTTAGTGGTCAGCCCATCCCTCAAGTGCAATACACGGAAGAAGAAAAGAAAACATGGGGGACGGTATTCAGGACCCTGAAGTCCTTGTATAAAACCCATGCTTGCTATGAGCACAATCACATCTTCCCACTTCTGGAAAAGTACTGTGGCTTCCGTGAAGATAACATTCCACAGCTGGAAGAGGTTTCTCAATTTCTTCAGAGTAAGTCCACTTTAGGGACAAAAGGGGAGGAGGGGGAGGGAAGGGATTGGGAAGAAAGTAAATTGAGGCCAGTGTGAGTGTGTTTGTGGTAATGCATGCAGGTTAATTCTTGGAGAAACATTTTTCTGCTGTGTTCTGCCTCACCGCTAGCTTCTACGTTCGTCCACTCTCATCCAAGACAAGGCATCATGTGTGGGTTTTGCCATATCCATGTCTCTGAAAAGCACTTTTCCCCATACTCAGAGCCCCAGGTGCCCAGACAGGGCTCTCCTTATAGTTCCTGCTGTGTTATGAGATCTGCAATGTGCATTTGTGTAAGAAATGTGCTCTTTGTGGCAATGCCAAGAGCTCTTAACTCTAAGTCTGTGCATCCAACTGGTATGGATCTTGCTTTGACCCTCTCTATTTGGGGTAACCTGCCTCAGTTTAGTCATCTGTCAAATGGAGACTGTCTCTTAGGGAAGTTATGGGAATGAAATAAGACATTGCAAGTGAAAACATCCAGCATGGTGCTACTATATACAATAAGTGCTCAGTGAATTTGGGCTGAACTGGAATCTGAGTAACTCTGTGGGGAAATACATTATTGGGATGACTAGTCTCTGCACACCATTTCCAAGTGAGGTAAGTATATTCTTTTCTGCCAGGAGGCATTAATTCAGCAAAACTGAAATAAGACTATCAGCTAATGCACATTGGACATCTAGTATGTGTCAGGTAGAACTAAAGAAAGTAGGAAGACAGACCACAGCTTTACAGAAATGAAGAAGCTTCTATGCCTCTGAGCTATGTGGAGATGGTATGGTTGACTCTGGGGCAAGGGGCAGAGGAAATTATGTGGCAGGGAGAAAAGTGGCAGCTGGGATAGATTGGGGATGGGCTGGATGACATTTCAGGTCCCTTCTATTTGGACAGTCTCTACCTATCAGATAAAGAGGGGAATGAGAGGCCAAGCAGAGTCAGTTTTAGCCTGAAGGTCCAGGGAACATGGCACAGGGGCAAGGAGGTCCTAAAGACATTCTCTGGCCAATTATCCATGTTTCTATGGCCAATAGTGAGATAATAAAATAGTAATAATAGCAGCTGGGGAGTTATAGAGAAGTAACTAAGGAATAGACTTTGAAGCCAGACTGACTGTAGCTGTGACCTTGGACAAGATCTTTAACTCTTTGTTCTCAACTTTCCCATCTGTAAAGCGGAAATGATATGAATATCTACCTCATAGGGTTATTAGGAGAACTAGTTAGTATTTATAAAGTGTCTAGAACATATGATGTCTGACATATGGTGGGCAGTATATAGTGTTAGCTACCATCATCATCATCATCATCATCATCATCATCACCATTATCACTGTGATTATTATTCTCCTTCCAAGTTTGAAACAAACTGAGAGCCAGATATAGGAATCAGAGAGAGGATCAAAATATCAACTTTATTACTGATAAAACTACTTAGAGAATGTGGTATGGATGTACAAACAAAATGGATTTTCTAGTATTTCACCTCTGAATTATGTAACCTTTTCAGAGTATACACTGGTGAAGTGTATATTCTATTGCATGACCCAGAGCAGACCAGAATGTGCTCCTCTGTGGGCAGACAGTTATGAGAGAAAAGACCAAAGGGGTCAAATGGAGAATATCCATTTTCTCTTCCCAACTGCTCCAATCAGAGAAGTCCTTGCTCTTTCTGGGGTGTAGTGTGTGAAGGACAGTAGAGAAGCTAGATGTGTTCCTTTCATACTCTTTCCTTCTGGAAGTAGAATGAAAATTCCCTCCCTAGTCTAGAGACATGAGAAATAAGGAATAAATGTTTCATCCTAATAAACTATAATGAAAGGTAAATTTTTTAAATGCTCCAGTGTGCTAGGCTCTGTGATAAGTACATTATATTTATTAGTTTATTTGATTCTTGGAATAACCCTAGGAAGTATCTATCCACATTTTGCAGAGGAGGAAATGAGGCTCAGAGAAATGAAGTTACTTGACCCAAATTGCCCAACTATATAGGTGCAGAGATGTGAACCCAAGTCTACTTGACATCAATATCCCCGCTGCTAGACAGTTGGGAGTATTGCTTTCCTACCTAAAGGTCTTCAGGTGCCTCTGGCTCTGCCATGATAGGCTTTGAGTTTTCTTTCTCTGCTTTGCAGGTTGCACTGGATTCCGCCTCCGACCTGTGGCTGGCCTGCTTTCCTCCCGGGATTTCTTGGGTGGCCTGGCCTTCCGAGTCTTCCACTGCACTCAGTACATCAGACATGGGTCCAAACCCATGTATACACCTGAACCGTGAGTGTTCTGCTCCTGCTGCTAGTATCCAACCACAGTGAGTGCCATTTCTCACTGCTCCAGGATGAGGTTTGGGTTCATCAAGGGCGATCCACAGATCATTTTCTGGATGGTTTGATGTTAGCACAAAGAGAGAGACCATCTCTCTTGGGTATTTTCTCTGTCCAATAGATCATACTGATTGGAGATTTGGGCATCTTGTGAACCACACATTCAGATCTCCCTGGGTCATGGGAATAAGAAGTCACAGTCAAGCTCCAAAGGGATTTTAAGAGTCAAAACTATGATGTCCCCAATGAGAACAGGAACAAGTGGTGGCCAAAGTATCTCAGTACTTCCAGAATATACATCTAGATGATTCTAATATTTTTATGTCTAGATGTGTCTTGTCTAAAGGTAGAGAATGGCTGGCCACCATGTCCCTTATGTTGGCATTTAGCCATCTTCTTAATCAAATAGAACTTACTCAATTTATACAAAAAGTTAGCAGCCTGTCCACAAAGTTTATAACTACAAATCAGAAAAGACCTATTCCTCATGAACCTGACACATAATGTATTAAATAAATGTAAATTTTCTTCTCTGAATGACTGTTGCCCCCCCTTTAAAATAAGAAAATAATAGCACTATTTTTAATTTAATTTTTGTTTCTTATGGGGAATAACTGAGCACATTTCATCTGCTCAAGATGCCCAGGATGTCAATACCAAGATGAAGACTTGGGATAGGAAGTGCTCATGACCCACAACATGCTCAGGTGTATAGGAGAAAGTCCAAAGGAATATTGGCTCTTCTGTTCTGCTTCTGTACTGAGTGTACACCTAAGACCCTCTGGCTGTTGTTCTCTGACTTGCCCCCTACTTTTCTTTCCTTCCTCCTTTTCTTTTATACCTTGCCTCATCTGTTCCCAAGCTTTACATACCACTTATTGCTGGGAATGAGGTCTTAAACTGTAATGGCTCACTTCCTTTCTACTTGTCCACTTCTCATGTAGAAAAACTGAGTCTCACTTGGCTTATAACCCTCTTTACCTCCAAGCTCTGTGCTTTCTCTCTTTCAGTGACATCTGCCATGAACTGTTGGGACACGTACCCTTGTTTTCAGATCGCAGCTTTGCTCAGTTTTCCCAGGTGAGGAATGGATGCTTTTGGTCTTTTAATTATAGGATTGAGACCTAGATTGCTCAAGTGAATTGAGTCTATGGAGGGTCCCTTGTGTTCTCTGCAAGAGTGGAAACCAGATACTGTTCTGTGATCCCACCAGAGATGGGCATATGGTCCCATGGAGATGGCTAAATACCCATTCCAGGGATCACAACATGGGGGTAGTGAGCCACTCATCCTCTGAATTATATATGTGCTGTTGAATTTGCTAATCTCACCAGGTTTAGTTTAAGAGCATTTTCATCCAAGAAAGCCTGCCTGATCCCCACATAGAAGTAACCTTACCTTCTTCCAAGTTCTCCTGGCACCTTTCCCCTCCTCTTTAGGGCCTTGCCATTTCCAACCTTGTCAGGCAGTTGTTTTTGTATATGCTTTAATTAAATAAGATAATATTTGCTGAGAATCCAATTCCAATAACCCAGCTCCTAGTTGGCAAGAACTGATGTGTCAAATGTTTTGCCATTATCATCAAAGCAACAAACTAAGCCTTGATTCCTCTATCACAGTGGTGAGCTTTTTACATGAGAGAAAGAATCCTAGTAATCCCTTCAGAGCACTGAGAGGCTAAGCCATATTTGGGTAGCTGGGATCATGGGAAAGTTGATACATCCCACCCTGCCATCAACCAGCTGTGTGACCTATGTGCATCAGTCTGCACAAATGAGAATCAATACAAAGCTTTGACTGCCAATAATCTTCCTCATAGGGAAGGATAAATATCAAATGGAATGAGTCATAAGCAAATACTGCACCAAACATGAATTTCAGAGTAATGGGATTGTGTGTGAATTTTATGTCTTTTCCCTCAGCTGGAAGAAATAAATACTTTCACTGTTGATTGAAGAGTTACCACTTAATATCTGAAACAAATAAAGAAAAAAAACTTGCTTTTGTGTGGGGTTTAGGGAACTGTGGTGTTTAGAGATTGTTGGACTTTTATGAGTTGAGTCTGGATTAGCTGAACTTAACTTGTAAGTATCACCATTTGACCGAGGCTATTGTTGACTGGCTAACTTTCAGAAGCATGGTTCCTGCTGTCAATAGGTCACTGATTGCTTGGAACAACTTTAAAACTGGGGTTTCTTCCTCTGGCCAAAGAACAATCAGTGATTTCTTTAGAGAATAGGAACTTTTTATTCTCACTACCAGAAGCTATTCTGCTCAGTCAGAGGTTAAGTGACAATCCTCCTTACGCCATTTCCATTTGGGGGGGTTCCCCAGGGGAGTGGACAATTACCCGAGTCAACAGAGAGATGCTACTGGCCCTAAGTGTCACATGGCTCCAACTTATACCTGGACAGTCCCAAGGGAGGTGTAATTTTGAAAGTTCCCTGAGCAAATTCTTTTTGATCTAAAAGGAGGATTTGCTTCCCACTAGAGTGCAAGAAGGGATGGGGATTAAGCATAGGGAAATCTTGGGACACTTTTTTAGGCAAGCTTTGGGCTCACAAAGAATGGTGACCATGAGAACAGAGCACTGTTTCAGTGGCTTCTGTTAGACTGTGGCATGTCTGGACAGGACGGATGGACAGAGATGGGGAGAGGGACAAGAAAGGAGAGCCAAGCTGTCTGAATTTAGTTCATTCTACCTCAGCATTTTCTCAGCATGCAGTATGGGCCAGGCTCTGAGTTTGGCCCAGAGATGAAGACCATGTGGCCTCTTGCTTTAAAGTAAGCCCAATCCTTAGTCCTTCTCTGTCTACCTCAATTCTTTTGGTTATCTCACCCAAACTCACTGTGTTAAATATCATCTCTGTCCTGATGACGAGCACATTTGTAACTTCAGTCCAGAACTTCAATCCCCAAACT
Source organism: Enhydra lutris kenyoni (assembly GCF_002288905.1). Lineage (NCBI taxonomy): Eukaryota > Metazoa > Chordata > Mammalia > Carnivora > Mustelidae > Enhydra > Enhydra lutris. Next base: position 1,992,621 of record NW_019154091.1, read on the forward strand.
CAGACTTATGTATCCAAGAACCTATTCAATTTCTCCACTTGGGTGTCTATTAGACATCTATATTCATCCTTTCCAAAACTGAATTCCTGATCTTCTTCTCCAAACCTTCTCCAACCACAGCCTTCCCTGTGTTAGTTCATGATAACTCTATCCTTTCAGTTGCTCAAACCAAAAGCACTTAGGGGACATTATTAGCTTCTTTCTCTCTCAAATACCCATAACTAATCTTTCTGAAAGTTGTATGTATTTTGCCTTCAAAATATGTGTAAAATCTGACCACTGTCGATTATTTCCACTGCTGTCAAGCTGGTCTCAGCCATAATTGTTTCTCACCCTGGGGACTGTGGTAGCTTCTTAAGGGTCTGTCTCTACTCTCGACCCCCTACCATCTGTTCTCACATAGCAGCCAGAGTAAATCTTGGATGACATAAATCAGATCTTGCTGCTTTTTTGCTCAAAACCTTGCAGTGACTACCATTTCACTGAAAATAAAATCCGAAACCCTAAAATGCCAAAAAAGTTTTATATGACTGAGTCCCAGATCCCTCTTTGATACCACCTGCCTCTCTCCCCACCCTTATTCTGTTCTAGCCATACTGGTCCCTCCCTGTTAATTGAACCTACTGACATTTCTCCTCCTTAGAGAGCATTTTCATGGGCTATACATGTGATCTATACAATGCTTTTCCCTCACATGTCAGCAGAGCCAACAACCTCACTTCCGTCAAGTTTTTGTTCAAATATCACCTTCTCAGTGATGTTTGCTCTGAAGCTATTTTTAAAATTGCAGCCTCTCTGTGTTCTCCTGGCATTTCCACTCACCCTTGTCCCTTTCTTCTTTTGTTTCTTCTTTTCAAATAACATATTCCTTCTAATATACCTATGTATATGTTTATTATTTATTGTCTGCCTTTAATGTAAACACCATGAGGTCTAGGATCTCTTTTGATTCTGTACACTGCCAACCACATAGAAGACATTTAGTAAACATTTTGGAATGAATAAATGCATATAGTAGGGAAAGCAAATATATTTATTTGTGTATATATACTCTGTCTAATACAAAGCAAGCTGGAGCAAATGTTATAAAAGAGACAAAGACAAAGAGACCACTAGGGGAATCCTGTAATTGGAGCTGGAATGAGAAGTGGTCCATAGCATTTCAGACTCTCTAGCTGGTATTTACCTGTGTGGATGCCAAGCATTTCTCTGTAATTCTCCTGTGGTGTCTTGAGGATACTTGATTAAGACACTCATCTTGTATTCCATGAATGTTCTGCTTGAGCTGTGGGAGAATAACCACTGAGTTGGAATCAAGCAATGAAGCTTTAGACATAACCTACTGTGTGATCTTGAGTAGGTCACCTCCCTTCTCTGTGCCTCACTTTTCTCATTTGTAAAGTAAATATAAAGGACCAAGTGACGAAGTAAGGTTTCCTGCTCTAGGGATCTATAATTCTATGATGTGTGGCTAGACAAGACTTAACAGAATAATCAGGGTCTATCTGGGCCCTTCTGAAGGCTTCAGGTCACCCATCACCTTCCTGTGCTGTAGTGCAAGGTGGGAGCTGAGGGTGAAGTTTTAAGTTATGCAGACCCCAGCCATGCCAGTGACTCTGTTTCTCTACAATTACAGGAAATTGGCCTTGCCTCTCTGGGTGCCCCTGATGAGTACATTGAGAAACTCGCCACAGTAAGTTCCTTCTGCCTCTAATGGATAGTGAGAGTGCTATAGGCTAGAGCCCTCAGGTCTTCAAAACTTCAATCCCCCCCCCCCCCCCGAAAGCCAGGTCATTTGGGGGGAAATATCAGAATGTGCTGACTTACATTCACACAAGTAAAATTTCACATTTTGATTTTTTCTTAATGGTCTGATGTTGAAATCAGCTGCATGCAAATGTTTACATGTAATTTTAAACAAAGTATCTTAAACACGAATGGGCTATAATGATAGCTTTTGAGAATCTTTGGGCATAAAGTGTGCGTGTGGTAGAGGAATAGCCTGTATTCATAGCTTTGAAGAGGAAATATTTACACCCCTCTTTTGCCCTGGAGCCAGCATTTGGATCTTTCCTTTATTAGACACAGGTGGAAATGGGGGTGGGCTTTCCTTGTCTTATCAAACACTTCCCTCTCTCCAGTGAATGTGATGACAGTCATGGATTGAAGCGTGGAATCAGCAACTCTGCGCAGCAGGGGGTTTTCTTCCTACAGACTCCTTTCCAACTTGAGTTTATCCCTCCCCAACATCTGAGTCACATTCCTTACAATTTGATGTGTATCAGTTTAGAAGTTTATGAATTCAGTTTATCCGAAGGGCAAAAATTTCCAGAAGTTTCTTTCTCACTGAGCTGCTGCTCTGAGCCCCTGGACAAGTGGCTTTTGCTTCCTCATCTCTAAAAATGGTTACAGTAGTTTATATTCTGCCCACCTAAAAAGTATATCATAACGATCTGAAGAGTTACACGTGTGTGAACATGGATTTTTAAATGTCAGATTCTATATAGATGCAAGAAGCAGCTTCTCATTTGTAGGAAGAAAACAAACTCAGAACTCAGAGCATTATGTTATCTGCTATGACAATGATAAGAGTACTTATCGCCAACCTAAATTCTCAAAAAACAAAAACAAAAACAAAAACCTTACTATTGAATACTGGGCTGGGAATAGCTCTAGGCTCTTGCTCTGACTTTGATTTGCTGTGTAAATAGATGTATATTGCTTGACCTCCCTGGGCTGAAAACACCTCATCTGTACATGAGGAGGTCTATGTAGGACTAAGGTCTACAGAGGACTAAGCTTACAAACTTCACATTCTGTAGTGCAATAAACAGAGTTAACTAGTAAGCCATCCCTAATTCTCCAAGACCATGACTGTCTGCAGCAGCTAACTGGACCCAAGGTTTCCTTGGCCCTGGTCAGTAAAGTTATGCCAAAATTCCAGGATCACCTTCCACAGGCCAGGCATCTAGGACATGTTGGACTGGGAGCTGTTTAAAGAAAGGGCTTGGTTATTTGAGGAGGATAAGTGTAATTCTTGGCAGTACATCAGAACCCGCCCAGGTTTTAGCATGGATGGCAGGATGCCCTCAATGATTTTATCACTACCCAATCTCCTACCTCCCATGACTGAGCTTGATGGGATTGCATGGTAAGTCTGGCCAACTAAACGGAACATCTCATTCTACTTAATGCCACAGAGAACAAAGCAAAAGGGGTTGAAGAGTTCCTGTCATTTAGAGTTACCTGTTGGTGATATCTTCTTGGGGCTTCCTCAGCACTCCCTCTCTGCTTCCTATCACTTCTTACATTCAGCCAACTCTTGATTCAAGCAGTGACTGGATATAGTGAGACATAGAACACAGAGAAGTGACCCCAGGTCATGGTGATTCAGAGAAGAGACCTGTACAAACTCCCACCTGGACAGTCCTGTCCTTAGCCCTGGGGCATCTGCTGCCTTTCGCTTCCTTGGGGTGTACTCTCAACTTCACATTCCATTCCAGATTTACTGGTTTACTGTGGAGTTTGGCCTCTGCAAACAAGGAGACTCCATAAAGGCCTATGGTGCTGGGCTCCTGTCATCTTTTGGTGAATTACAGGTATGACCCCATTAATATCCATTTTGAGATTCAACCTAGGGGTTAATCCTCAAGTAATTGGTACCTTAGCAGCTATGATTTGCTCATGGCTTTGGGTGTTAGATATAGAAATTGAACTGCAAGTACACAGGTCTACAAAACAGAGGGGCCTCCAGATCCCAGGGCTGACCTATGCATACAGAAGTATGTAAATCCTTGTACTTGGCTCTTACATCCTCTTTTGATCATGGCTAGAGGGAATTACTCCTTTCTATCTGGACTGTAGGTTTTAAGATAGGCTATGAGGGTAGGATCTAGTGTATGGGAAATAATTTAGTTTAATGCATTTGGTGGGGGGTGTGGAAGGAGTCAGGATGCGATAGGAGAAGGTACACAAATAACCAATGGAGGCAACAAGAACAACTGACCCAGACTTACCTATGAAAACTTTCCCCTTTCTACCTGCAGTACTGTTTGTCTGGCAAGCCAAAACTCCTCCCCCTGGAGTTGGAGAAGACAGCCACCCAGGAGTACACTGTCACAGAGTTCCAGCCCCTCTATTATGTGGCTGAGAGTTTTAATGATGCAAAGGAGAAAGTGAGGTGAGGTGGTGACCAAGGTGGGTCAGAAGAACTTCGGGTCTCCTGATTTGGTCTGGTGCCATTGATCTGTGGGTGGTTGTCCAGGAGAATGGACTCCAATGCTTATAATAAGAGTGTGCAGCAGACAGAGCCTCCCCACCCTTGTTCCTTTTCACTTTCTGTTTGGGAGGGGTTCCTTAGTGGGACACGATTTCACAGATTATTGTCTGGACATGTTGACCTATGCAGACAATTCTGCCACTGGATCTTTGTTTTAATGCAGCCACTAAGTCCAGGCACTGAATTCCCCTGTATACAGAGTAGCCACGAAGGCCCCCAACAAATCACTCCTAGGATTCTCCTAACCTGGGGGAGTCACTTTATTGTTCCAATACCTGCATAATTCACCCCCTCAGCTCCTTCAAATCTTCACTATCATTTAACCTTCTCAGTGTGTCTTTCTCTAACTGACTTACTTATAATCCCTACCCATCCCCATCCCCACATTCCTTGCCCTCTTCTGCAGTATATTTTTCCCCTTAGCACCTGCTAATGTTAGATATATGACATGATTTAAGATTGATTTGGGTAGGAATTTTTGTCCTTTCTGTTTTCCTGTTCTTTCCTCAGTCTTTGGAAGAGTGTCTGATGCATAATGATCATGCAATAAGTTAATAGGCAAACACTTCAATTGCAGAGGCAGTCTAGCAAAAGGCTGATAGAGATGGAAAGCTAGCAAGACTCAGATTCTCAGCCCTCTCAGCTGACAGACCTATCTATAATCTGCTCGAGTGACTCTCCTCCCAGCAAGAGACAGACCAGGCAGAGGCTCCACCTAGACATGGCTATCCTGATAGTCGGTGTTTCTTTTGTTTTATATCTTATCCATGAGGGATGATAGACATAGATATACAGGTTTCTGGGATCCCATAAAGCTGGGTATGCCAGCTTCCCCTGCATTGGGCTTAGGTGATGGAAGGTAACATTCTTGTCCATAAGTCCACATGGTTTGGCCCAAGATGTCTCCTTTCCTCCTTTCTCCCCAGGGCCTTCAGGCTATTTCAGTTATTCATTTCTAATTATTTCCTAAATCTCCATCCCCTGCTGGGAGCATAGCCTTCCTCTAGCCCCTAAGGGTTCCTCTCTGCCATTTCTGGGACCCTTTGGGGGTTATGTATTTCAGTGGTTTTGTGCATTACCCCACCTGGGTGGTAAGAAGAAGAAGAAGAAGAATCAGTAGCAGCAGCAAGTTAAATACCTAACACTTACTATGGACTAAACACTGTTCTAAGTGTTTTTCATGTATTGATTCATTTACTCTTCAGATAAGACTATGAAGTTTGCAGGTGGTGTTCAGAAGCATAGAAGGGGTAAGAGACTCACCCAGGGTTATAAAGCTGGTAAGGGGCTGACCCAGGGTTTGGACCCAGGAAGTGGGGCTCAGAGACAGTACTCATAACCTCTCTGTCAAACCAAGGTCACATTTAAGTGGGACCTCCTGGTGAGGACTTTCTTACCCAGGAAGTGATCAGTCCCAGACCAACAGAGAAGAGCTTGTCAGAACCTAGATTTCTTGGGCCTTAGAAATCCCACCCACTCTGTCAGTGCCCACAGCCCAGAGGAGACTACCACACAAACCCCATCCTGCTGAGTGGTTAACTCACAGAGTCAAAGGGATTGCTGAAAAACAGGGTTCAGAAAAGGAAGGGATTCTCTCAAAGTCTCCCAGCTAAGAGAAACCACTTTTAACCATTTTCAGTTTCAAAATTCAAGTTCTAGGTAGAAAGAAACACACTGAGCGTGATTGTGTGCCCCCTCCCTGTCTGGAGGAGAGGTGGGCCCTGAGACTGACTGCCTAGGTGAAGCACTTCTAATGGTATAGAGGCAGATTTTCCAAAATAAAGATGAGGCAAACTATGGGAATAAGAGGGAAGAGGCTCAGAGCGGGCCAAATCACAGACATGCATTACAAGCTTCATGTCACCAGTGGGGTTGAGAAAGCTCTTTTCAGAGAAGCAGCTGTAGAAAGACATACTTAACCATTTGTTCTTCTGGAGTCTCAGTCACTAATGAAAGAGAACAGCTAACACTCATGTAGGATTTACTTTATACTATAAGTGCACTTGCCATGAACCTCTCAGGTAGTACTGTTCTTGTTCCACATTTATAGAGGAATGAAGACACCAAGGTGCAGCCCATAAGGGCTGTCATTGACGGAAGCAAGGTTTGAGCCCAGTGTCTGGTTCTAGAACTTGGGTTTCCAGCCACTAGGATCCACCACTCTTGGCAAACTTGGAGAGAGCCCAGTAGTTTCCTTTACAGTTGTCTTCTCAGTATGGTAGCTTTGACTCTTACCAGAAGCCAAATTAGAAATATCATTTCTGATGCCATTGCATTTTATAGGCTACATGGGGATATCTTACTAGTTGCATTGCTTGATGTCCCTCATAAGGCCCTCCTGGTACATTCCTCCAAGACCCAGATGTAATGAATGCATCAAGAAAGCAAATAAGTGAAGAGCACAGGCCAGAGTCAGACTACCTGGGTCCATTTTCAGTTGCACAATTTATTGCCAGTATGATTTGGTAGTCATTGAATCTCCCCAAGCTTTAGTTTTCTCATCAGTAAAATACGGATAGTAATAGTACCTTCTTCTATGATTTGTATGAAGATTAAATTAGGGATAATAGTTGTAAAGAGAATAGCACAATTATGACTTCACAGAGTTCTTGGTACATAAATGGCACTCAATTCATGTTAAATTTCATTTATAACATAGTGTTTTCTTCCATTCTTGAGAGCTGTGTTTCCCTCCTTGCATTGATTTCCAAGCATCTCAGAGCTTATTTCTTTCTATAGCATTCTTTGTTTAGATTTACTTGCTTTTTTGATTTTATTTAATGGTAAGAATTTTGGCTTTAATGTCTTCTGTGCTTTTATTTTGATATCTCTTTTTTGGAGGTAGGTAACTAAATAAATATGTACCAAAGTGTGTTTGTATATACACCTAGACACATACATAGCACACGAAGTCTACCCAAGAGGATCTCACTAAAATTCCATTTCTCTTTTCAGCCTGGTTTCTAAAACCCTTGGTCTAGTGAGATTGAAGTGAAATTCCACTGAGAAATCTTTTTTAGAATTATTTTCCCCTGAATTATGCCCTTTACTAAGCTCTGTGGATTTGGTTTCAGGAACTTTGCTGCTACAATCCCACGGCCCTTCTCAGTTCGTTATGACCCATACACTCAAAGGATTGAGGTCTTGGACAATACAGAGCAGCTTAAGATTTTGGCCGACTCCATCAACAGTAAGTAACTCACACCCCAGGAGGCCACTCTCTTTACCAGAAATAGAGAGTTGGATTTTTCTTACCCTCACCATTGGAACAATAGGAAATTTATCAAATATTGAATTAAGGAGAAAAGCAACTCCAGGTGAGCCATTTGTTTGTCAAGGGAGAAAAGCTTGGCAAAAAGGCCAGAATTGCTTTGAGTGTCTTTTCTTCTTTGATTTTCCTAGATTCCATGCTACTCCCAGCACCACACCAGCTCTCCACCCTGGCTTTTCCCTGCCATGTTCCTCTTTCTTCTTTGCCTCTGTACTCTCTTACCTCTAAGTGCCCAGTGGATATTGCTGTGCCTGGAACTTTAGCCCCTATAAGACGGATTCTAGCTACTTTATTGACCATCTAGTGGCTCATCCATGGGGCAACCACTCTTCCAGGACAGTGAGGATATTATAATAGTTACTCATAAACAAAGTGGAGTGTTACATTGCTTTTCACTGGATCCTCTTTCCAGTGCTTCAAACTCCCCTCCAGCAACACCGACCAGCTTTCACTTCTCCTCCTTCCTCCTAGCTTTTGGTCTTTGCTTATGCAGGTCTTTATGTTTAAAATGCTTTCAAAAAAAAAAATGCTCTCATGCCCATTCTCATTTAGAGGTCCCCAATTCCAGTTCATCTTTTAAGTCTTTCATAGATATATCATGGGAAGACTAGTTTGAGTGTCCTTCTTCTGTCTTGGCATTCCCACAGGTTCCTCTCTCAGAACACATATCACTATATTGTTTTGTAATTGTTTACTTGTCTCACTTCTGAACAAGACCCAAGTAGAGAACCAGGTTGGGTTTGCCGTCAATCCCTGGTACCTAGCCCTAGTTCTAAAAAAGTTATATTAGGTCCTCAATATTTATTAAATGGATGAATGAAACCACCAAATGGGTAAACAGCCTAAAGGGAGGAATTCTAGGTCAAGTAGAATTTCCTACCTTATGTAACAATAACGAAGTCCTAAAAGGCAGGTGGGCTTGAAGTATCGCTCTAATACTCCACTGAAATTGCTTGTCCATCTCCAGGGCCCCTTCCACTTCTTTGAAGTATATTTGTTCCTATGGACCCTTGGTCTATGCATGAATGGGAGCGGCTCCATTGTAGTCCAATGGTCTAGCAATCTAGGCTGATTTATCTGCTTAGACTATGCATTCTCGAACCTAGTGTACATCAGAATCATTTGGAGAGCTAGTTAAAAATTAACAATCCTGACTGATAGTCCCAGACTAAATTTACTAAAATTGTGATAAGTCTTGGGACTTTGTATTTGTAATAAGGCTCTATGTGATTCTGACACAGGAGGTTCTTGTGAACCACACTTTTAGGTTTCATAGCTTAAGTCCTTACAAATATCTATAGATGGTCCTATAAAAGAAAAAGAGAGAAAATTGTTAACTCCTTCCATGGAAAAAGGAAGCTAATTACATTAAAACTTGTAAGTCCTTATGGTATAACTGCCCAAATCATATCACCATAACTAATCTGTAAGCTCCTTAAAGGTTGGGATGGTACCCAACATATCTATACATCCCATTGATCCCCTAATGTGTTACACATTGTAGAAATTTAAAGTGTGCTTTCTCATGATATGAGTGGCCCATTTTTTTTTTCTTTGTAGGTGAAGTTGGAATCCTTTGTAGTGCCCTCCAGAAAATAAAGTGAAACCATGGACAAAACCTGTCAACTGAGAATCTGTTGATAGAAATCTGTTGATGGAAATTTCATTTCATCTGAAAAAGTTTGAAAAGTAAACCTTAATTTGAATTGACAGCCTTAAATCTTTTTTGGAACAAGATGGAGGATGAACAAATAAATCAAAATAACTTGAAATGACAGCATATTAATGCATATCCAAAAGCATAATCTTCTGGGGTCATCTTTGATTTAGAGATGACAATCCCATACTCTCAATTCAGTTAAAGTCAATAATCTGTCACCTTTCATCAACATTAATTAAAATTGGGAACTGATTTACTCAAGCTTCATATATGCTTTTGTTATTGACCATAGAGAATTCCTAAAGGAATACATATCACTCAATATAAAACACAAGCCTCTTATTAGAATTGAATTTGTTGATTTAATATAAATTTATCTTACAAAAGTCATTTTCTGTTTCAGTAAACTATAATTCTAATTATTGTTGTGTTTTACTCATGTAATTTCCTTTAATTCAAGAGCTCATTAAAATAGTTATAAATATTGAAGTTCATAACATAATATTGAAACACTTCTGTGTATTTTATTGTAATCATAAATACTGCCATGGAAGGTAATATAAGTCCTCACCTGACTCCCACAACTTTCAATATCATTTTCCAATTAATTGTCAACTTTTTTGTAGATATTTTGTAGACACATGTGATGCAACAGATGTTAACTGAAGGTTTGGCTGGTAGATATTCAATAAATACTCAGAGAAAGAATAATGGAATATATTATTAAATAGCAAATCCTCAACAAAAGTGAGAATTTTAGTTATGTTTAAAAAAGTCTAGGGGTTAGAAAATTTTAGTTTCAAATATTTCTTGGAAGGAAATATTCCTCTCCATTGTCTTAGAAATACATTAGCTGGATAACCTTGCGGCATGAAAAAAATGATCAGTCTCAGATTTCCAACCCATCACAGAGTTCACTGTGATAATCTAAGTTATGTCTGGATAGTCAACAGACTTTGATTTCTGTTGGCTGTACATTTTACACAAATGCATGACTATCTGAGAAACAGTAGGAAAAATTACAGCATCTTTAAAGCTATGCTTTGAAATTTTCACACCACCTTATCATTTTACTTTGGAAGTAGTTAGATCTCAGAGGACTTGCATAGTATTTGTTCATGGGTGATTCTCAGACCAGCTGTATCATCATCAACAATAAATCCTGGGCACATCCCAGCTCTATCCAGCCAGAATATCTGGAGATGGACCACAGAGACCTGCATCTTTCAGTACCTCAGGTGTTTTTTTGTTTTTGCTTTTGTTTTTGTTTTTTAATGCCCAGCCAAGTCTATTGGTGCATTAAGTTTGAGAGAACTTTACTTCTGGTGGCCAGTTCTGCCAATTGCCAATTATGTCACTTTGCATAATTTACTTTGGATCTCAGTTTTACTTGAACCATAAAGGAGTTTAACTGGATGAATCAAGGTTTCTTCCAGCCTTGAAATACAATTCAAATGCTGACATGTGTCTTTAAACTGATGTCCCTGACCCACTAACAGTGTGTAATAATACCAGCCCAACTATGCTACCTGGGTGGAAAGATCAATTTGGTCTGATTGTGTCTGGGATCTCATTGCTTTGAATTTGGGTTTTCACATCTGTATTTATTCCTCATGCCTCTGTAGAACCCACTGACAAATGCTGATTCTAAAAGTGGAAATGTTCTTTTATCTGTTTCTTGAGACCCCAAACACCTTGCAAAGGGACTATTTTGATAAATATTTCTTTAGTTTATATTAAGTTCTTGATTTTGGAACTAAAATATTTTATAGTATTTTAGACTGGATATTTTATTTTGTAGTGCTTCTTAGTCTTACTGAAAATAATTTAGTGTGTTTGAAATTAAAACTTAGGTTTAGGTTGCAATTTTGCAGAAAAAAATTACATACTGACTAGAAGATAACCTTTGATTTTTTAAGTAATGTGTTACTCAGTACTTCGCTCTTTTTATCTGGATGTAAAAACCCAACCTAGAGCAATGGATTCAACATATTTTCATGTGTTAGTATTATTATCTGTTTAATATTCAGTAAATGAGCTGCTTTTTAGAAAAAATAGTAATGCTTTACTGATAACTAGCCAATTGCATCTAAAAAAGAGAAATACATATAAACATTTTACATTTTTAGTATTAGTGTTCAATAAGTTTCTAAAAGGATCAATTTAAATTTTAATTCTAGGTTCCTAAATTATATAGCTTAACTGTTTATCAAAGAATTTAACACTAAAATGTCAACTTCATAAAACATGAAGCTTGCCTGTCTTCACCTCTAAAAGCCTTACCATATAGTGCATAGTAGGTGTTTAATAATCTTTAAAAAATTTCTGAGTGAGGTGAATCATAGGGCATGTAGTGAAGAGTGTCTCTCACAAATAAGCTATTTTGAAAGAAAAAGTTGAGAAACAACTAAATTTGCGATCTTCCCTTTTAAATGCTGTAGAACATTTTGCATCTTAATGTAATTTATGATTAAAAAAGATACTATGCCTTAAGAATAGATCATGGCTAGGTAATTTGTGTTTATACTGCTTGAACAATAACTGACATATGAAAATGCTTAATAAATGTTTGTTAATAAAGGAACAAAATTGCATCAATAAAATGTTTCAGTTATCCATGGTGGGGCTGAAATGATCATAAAGCAATGAGTGATTTGCCTAATGACTGCAAAAAATTATAGAGGAGACAAAATAGGAAAGACTATGAAAATGAACTCTGTAAAGAAAAGAGGAAAAAAAATGATCAGAGTTTCTTTCCAGTGGAGTGTGAACCCACCCTACCCTCACCATACACACAAGATCCCTGTCTTTTAATAGCTTTCTTGTGCAGTTTCAAAAACTATAAGCAGTAGTAGACTTGATATATGCTAGTAATGGCTCTAATATTTTTTGTGCTTTGAATTTTCTCATTTATAATCTTAACATTTAATTCTGCTAGCTCCAAGAAACAGTTTACCTTCTCATGTGTGAATAAATTTAGAGTGGTAAGTAATTATAGAGAAGATCGAATCTAGCCCTCTAGTATATACATACAACTCTTCTCTACAATATGATTTATAGTGGTTCAGGGTTGTTCTTCAACAATGCTCCTTTGTATGTTTCTTTCACACTGTTTCTTTTATGACAACAGTCTTTAAGTAAGAGAACATTCATGGGGGAAAAAGGCAAAAGATGTACTTCCCTGAGTCCTGCGATCAAGCCCCGCATGGGGCTCTGTGCTCAGTGCAGAGTCTGTTTGGGATTCTTTATCCCTTTTCTTTAGTCCCTCCCCTTGCATGCTCTCTCTCTAAAATAAATAAATAATTTTTGTAAAAAAAGATGTGCCTCCCTGAAAGATGAATGGATTTCTTAAGTCTCCAATTTGAAGATGTTACTACAGGGAGCAAACACCTCCTTATTTTCTAGTTTGCCTAAATAGAGAAAAGATAAATAATTATAGCTTGAACCACAGCTTTTTTTTTTCTCATATCATTCTTTGGAGATAGGTGATGTCTAAAGAAAATAAGCATATCAGTATCCTCTATTGAGTTTATTAAAATTGGTGCATACTTTGGATGTTTATGATTTACTCTTCCTAGAAGTAAATTAAGGAAGATCTACTTAAAAAGAAATATACTTAGTCCTCCCTGAGGTCTCTTTATTCCTAAAGTTTCTCAAAGAAATATCGGCTGCAGCCTGTCCTTTTATGGAATCACCTTGCAAATGGAGAGGGTTGTGACAAAGGGCAGATTTCCACTATTGCTTCTGAGTGGTCAGGAGAGAGTGGAGTTTGGATTTAGAAAAGAGGGATTAGGAATGCATCTTCATTTGTGTCTTTGAGTTTTTCTCTTATGTCTCTAAAGTGTGGGTTTTGGGGGTTTTTATTTTTTTGTTTTATTTTATTTTATTTTTTTGAGAAATCACTCATCCTATCACACCAAACATACACACACACACACACACACACACACACACCATCCCTTTGACCACCAAGAAGCCACAAGATGATTTGGAACTGAGCTGAAGACTCCACCAAAATAGGCACAGAGCAGCTGGCCTTTCCCATAAGCCTTTACCCACCCTGTTTGTGGGAGAATATATGTCAAAGCCATTCTTTGGAGGTCTTCAGGGATTGGCACCACCCAGGAGTAGAGAATCAGCCTAGAACAAAGGCATTAATTGCAAAGGGTAACTGTTGGACTATGAAGGCTTTCTATCTCCTCCAGGGTCCTAATACTGCTCTCTGCCACGAGCCCTGAAGCTGTGATGCCCGATGAGCTCCATTTCCTTGGCCTAACAAAAAGTCAGATTTTGGATGGGGAAGGAGAAAACAATCTTTCCAAAAGTATCCATTCCCTAAATGTCCTTGGGAAACTCAGAGAGACAAGAGGTTCTGTGTTGAGTCCCTCTTGGGGGAAAAATTGCTTTCTAGAGCAGAGAGCAGTCTGATTAGATTAGATTGAGATTAGAATATAGTGGTTTTATGATGTGAAGTGCCTCATAAGAGAGCATGCTGAGGCTGGAGAAGAGTGAGAGGACAGGACTATTCATGCCTTTCAGAGCAGAGTTTCTTAGCACCGCGGGACAGCCAGAAAGGTACCACTGGCATGGAAGGGAGTGGTAAAGTCCCAAAGCCTATCCTTTTTGGAACAAAATTCAGAATAGGGTAAGGTACTTAAGACATTAGTACAGAGGCCAGGAAACACATTTCTGATAATTGTCTCTGCTCACTGCAGACTTTGAATAAATTTTGGCTGTTTGAAATGAAAGGGTGTAATATTTCTCAGTAGTGCTGCTCTGACAATCCTGATTCGAATGCCAGTTTTTCCATCAAGCTGGATCTAGTTGGTCGGACTCTTACTCTCCCTTAGTCTCATTTCCTCCTTTGTAATATAGGGAAGATGCATGCTTACATCACAAGCTTGTCACAAAGATAAAATAGCATTATCATGTGCATGGAAGCCTCTCAATCACTTTCAGCAGTATCTAGCAATTTCAAATGTTTATTATTCTGTTATAAAGCACAAATGAGTTCCCCAAAGAATTGGTTACTATATTTTTGTACATCTTGGTCCAGCAATATGATCTCAGTTGGTTCTTCTTTCCAAAAAATATGGGCAGTTATTGAAGTGACCTACATAAAGACTCTCTGGCTTCCATTTGAGAAAAGAATTTGACCAAAGCAGAATTTAAACCTTTCAACACAGTCCAAATCTATATGTACATATAAATTAATATTGTGAGCAGTAAAATAAGAAATCTGCCTCAGGGCGCCTGGGTGGCTCAGTGGGTTAAGCCACTGCCTTTGGCTCAGGTCATGATCTCGGGGTCCTGGGATCGAGTCCAGCATCGGGCTCTCTGCTCGGCAGGGAGCCTGCTTCTCTCTCTCTCTCTCTCTCTCTCTCTGCCTGCCTCTCCATCTACTTGTTATCTCTCTCTGTCAAATAAATAAATAAAATCTTAAAAAAAAGAAAAAGAAAAAAAGAAATCTGCATCAACTTGAAGCTAAAACTGTATTGCAAAAAAGACAACTCTGGAGATTGAAATGAAAATGTTCTGCTTGAAGCTAAAGGCAATAGAACTTCACTTTCCACTTTCATTTCTGGTATTCGGACACCATTAGGCATTTCCCTTCTTCCAGAGCTATAGTATTACCGGTATAGTTTTAATCACAATGTCAAAAAAATCCAGCATTTGCTCTGGTGCTAAAGACACTATTTCTCAACTGAGAATATCATGTGCTCAATTTATGAAATAGTTAACATAAACAAGATTGATTTAAAAACCAAACATTCTCCAGACATATTGTTTTACTAAGGAACAAATACAAGGAAAAAAAAATGTCTTCACTGTGCTGCCTAATTTTAAGATCCCCTTAAGAAATGAAATTTGGGGGCGCCTGTGTGGCTCAGCAGGTTAAACGTCTGCCTTCTGCTCAGGTCATGATCCAGGGTCCTGGGATCTGCCCGCCTTGCTCCCTGCTTAGTGGGGAGTCTACTTCTTCCTCTCCCTCTGCTCCTCTCCTTGCTTGTGCATATGCTCTCTCTCTTAAA
Source organism: Enhydra lutris kenyoni (assembly GCF_002288905.1). NCBI lineage: Eukaryota > Metazoa > Chordata > Mammalia > Carnivora > Mustelidae > Enhydra > Enhydra lutris. The sequence continues at coordinate 2,007,863 of NW_019154091.1, forward strand.
TAAATAAATAAAATCTTTTTTAAAAAAAAGGAAACGAGATTTGGGAAGCTATTTGTCTTTCTGAGGGCAGGAAGTGGAGACAAATTATAGGAATAAATGCCATTGAAACTGTGGGTCAAGCCATTTCCCCTTCTGAGCACTTTGTTCCAAGGCTGACCCTATAAAAAGCCAATGTATATGGCAAAATGGAAATAAAGATTCCTGCAAAATAGGCTAGAACAAATTAGTCCTTCAAGTAAGTCGATGTAATAAGAAGGACTCCTGTTCCTGTAAGAGTATTGCTCCATCCGCATTCATTAAAGGATTGTAGGAAAAATGTCGCCAGAAATCTGGCATCACCTGTATAGTTTGATAGGCAGAAGAGATAAGCAATTAAATGATAATAATTAAAATAACAACTTATTATACTTTTTTGGGATTAATTCAACAAGTATATGTTTGTCTATTTCTTGCTGCTTTTGAGACCTGGAGCATTAAAATGTTTTCTGTGAGGGCGATGCAGCAGCACCTTAGTGGTCCCACTGACCGGAGCGGATGAAGCAGCTCTATGTTTCCACCTATGCACCACCTCATTCTTCAGCCTCTTTTATCCGTCCCTCCCCCGAAAGTGTCCGGACTAAAAGGGGGCAATCTCCATTTTACAGTCCTGGCTCAGAATCATCTCAGATGAAACCTCAAGCACACGATTCATTTAAAGAGGATTAAACCTCATTGTTTCAAAGATCCCGTTTCTATTTGACGGCATTAAAGGTCCATCCCCTTCACATACAGGCCAGGGTAGTGGCTTTTAAGCCAATCCAGCTTCAGCCTGCCCTGAAAAATGGTCAGGATCCGTTTGATGGCTTGGGGATCAGGAGTAAAGATGACATGAGCTTGTGGCTAAGCAAACTTCACCTCTGGCTTTTCCGCCTACATCCTGAGGTGGGGCAGGAGAGGGAGCTGGAGGAAGAACAGATTCCGGGAGGGGGCAGTGTGAGAGGAAGGGAAGGGCCAAAAGAGTAAAGGTCTTTTAAATCCAAAGAGGAGAGGGGGCACAGAAGGGGAACATGAAAAGAAACTTTCACATTCGCCCAGGCAATGACTTACGCTCGGGAGGGTGCAGAAACGTGACTCTCAGACATTGCATGCGAGCAGGTTCATTAAAATCAGTTCCAGCTCCACAATCCGGGACTTCATCAGCTGTAGTGGAAGACGGACACGCTGTTCTTGGCCTTAAATATCCACGCGTTGACGTAGGCCAGGACCACGGACAGCTCCCGCCCCGAGGTCCCTGTGCCTCTCCTGTGCTGGGCAGTCTCCAGCTCCACCCCAGAGGACAGGGAGTGCGGCTGCCCCGATCAGCCTCCTCTGGCTCTGCTCCCTCCCCAGCCACCTCTGGGTGTGTTCTTTAGGATCCTGGGGTTTGTCCTTGAGCAAGGCGCCCACAAAGGGCCAAAGCCAGAGAACCAAGAATGGGGCTCCCTAGGCAGACCGAGTCCTCAGCTCCCTGGGAACTCAGCTTCAACTCCAGAAAAGCATCCAGAAGATGACTGCGGAGAGAAGGCAGCCGCGGGGTTCCTGGGAGTAGACCCGGCGAAGGTGACCTTGCTTTTTCTCCCCCCGGGGGTGGCTGGCTTGTTGAAATCAACCTAAGTCGTCGAGGTACCGCTTCTTCTTTACGTCCATTTTCGCTTCAAAGTGAGGATAAGGGAGAGAGACGTGTCAGAAGACTCCGCACAGTGGAGCTGAGATTTCCCAGAGTGATAAACTCACTCTCTGCTTTTCCCTCCACACCCCAACTCCAGCCCTTTCTAACTGGCTCCTTGGGGGGAGGGATTGGCCAAATGTGTAATGCCCTTACTCATATTCCCCCTTTCCATTGGCCCAGATTCACCAGACACCGGGTTGTCTCCACACTCCCCACATCCCCTCTTTCCGAATCCAGCAATGTCCACGTCCTGTGGAAAGAGCTGATAGGAAAGTGGGTGACAAGGGCCAAGCTGGGATTAAGGCCTGGGGGCTCTTGCCTTCTGCTGAAAAGTGAAGAGAGAATGTGAGATTATTCTGCTTCAAGTTAGTCTTCTCTCCCGGTTTCCATTATAAATGTAGAGGCAGAGTGCAAGGAGAAAAAGCCTTCCTGTTTCTCCAGGACCGAAGAAACATTTCAGATACAGCCTTTGTTCAAGAAGCTGGATATTCTGTGTGAGCATGGTGGGGATAAAGGGAAGGGATGGAAAGCATATTTCAATTCAGCTGAGCAACAGCTTCCAAGGCTTTGGTCTCTGTGAATTCAAAAATACTCAGGGCTGGCCCTGAAAACAATGGTCAGGTTGGAAGGCTACACTTAGGTGGAGGTAGCAGATGGTGGAGAGAAGATGGAGGAAGGAGCCTACCACGTCTTCCTCTTGGTTGGGTATTAGAATGGGAATGCAAACACACTATTGCCTTTAAGGATTCGTAATTTAAATCATTGTTAATGGTTGCAAACATCTAAACTAGAATTAGAAGCAGGAAATATTAGTGGAATGGAGTTTGGGAATCAGAAAACTGCTCAGTTAGACTTTACCTTCTTAGTTCAAAGGGAGAAAATCCCAACCATCTGACATCTTTCATCCTGAATGATCTAAAAAGACACCACCTGGAGAGTGTAAAAAGACACTAAGATGAACTTTGCAGCAATTTTTTATTAGCAAGCATTTTGAAACAGGTCAAATGTCTATCAGTAAGAGATTGTTTAAGTAAATTACAATCTGTATAATGAAATGTACAGGAATTAAAAACAAAATGAGGTAAAATCTGTAAATACTGACTATCGAGGAAGTCTAGAAGGTATTGTTAAGTGAAAAACCCATGATCATATTTTTATTTTTTTAAAAAAAGCTGTCCATGATATATAGGTAGGTACATGGCCTATAGGTATGTTTCTATAATCGCAGAAGAAAGAAAAGACTGGTGAGGACCAGATTGTTGACAGTTGTTTCTACTAGGACTAGAATGGGGGTTGGAGACTACTCTCATTCTTTACCTTATATTCTATTTTAAAGAGAAGAAAAATGATGTGATTAAAAATAATTTGAATTATGTTTTTTCTCTTGTTATTATTTTCATTATTTCAAAATTTTCCTTTTTAAAGAATTTATTTATTTACGTAAGATAGAGAGTGAGAGAGAGCACAAGTGACATGGAGGAGAAGGAGAGGGAGAAGCAGGTTGCCCACTGAACAGAGAGACTGACATGGGGATTTGTCCCAGGACCTCAAGATCACAGCCTGAGCTGAAGGAAGATGCTTAACCGACCGAGCCACCCAGGCACCCCATATTTCAATATATTCTGTAACAAAAATATACTAATGAAATCAGAAATAAACAGGTACATGAAGGTGTCAATTACTGATCCACCTTTCCCTTTAGTTCTTAGAAACAAAGATCCACCATCTAGAATAAAGATCTGCTTCCAGAGCCAAGAGTATATTGTCCCAGCTAGGAATTTACATGAATATAACATTTCTAAGTCCTGTGTCAGCCTGTTATTGATACCTTAAAACAAGATTTCAGAGATATGCATGTTCGTCCAGAAGAAAGAGGAATATCCTATGTTTCTATTAAGACTTCGTAAATCAAATTTGAGTAGAGATGAAGTGTTACTATTTCCCTGGATTTGCTATGTTCACTAACCTTGTTTCCTTTTAAAAGTTGCTCCTGGAATTGCCCAGCTCCAGAGTCTACTCAAAGCTTTGCTCTTTTAGAACTTTCTGATGAAGGAGACAGAAGAACACAGGGATCATGCAAGGGAATTGAAATCAGATGGAACCGTTGTTTTCCCATTCACTGAATCAATGACCTCAAGCAAATTATCTACCACATTGTGCTTCTGCTCCCTTATCTGTAATGTGGGGATATAATAGTACCTACCTCATAGATGAGGTAAGAGCATTAACTAAGAAAAACCTGTCAAACTTAGAAGAATGTAAAGTGTCAGTAGTTATTATCACCAACTCTGCCTAGAAAATGTAAATCAAGGGGCAATGGAAACCTGTTAGGAGCAACATGGATCTTCTCTGAAACAAAACAAAACAAACAAATAAACAAAAACAAAAACAAAAACTTACCACTTACTGTGGGCAAAAGAAATAGAGCTGGAGAATTGGGAATAGATTGAGGAGCTTGAAGCTACAGTCGGCATACTTACATGGAATAAGGTGATGTTTTAAGATTCAGAACCCCAGAATCAACTCCCAGCTTTACCATTTACCAGATATTTGCACATGAACAATTATGTTACCCTCCTTCACTTTTTGTTAACTACAAAATGTCAACAATAATAGTGCCCAGTTTATATGGTAGCTGTGATAATTAAATTAATCCTAAGTACTCAATACACACTAGCTTCTACTTGTCTTCAGATGCTATCAGTGACCCAGCCTCTCTACCCTTACTACTTCAGGGCAGAAGGCTAACTTTCAGTGGCCAGTTGCTTAATTTCTTTTTCTGAAAGTTTTATCTGATTCAAAGCACTTTTCCTGCCCTAATGGTAGACTAAAATTTTCTGGAAATTAATAACCTCCCATCAGTCTTCTACCAAGACAATGGCTCCCAGAGTTTCCTGATTGGGATTAAGCTCAGTTGCCCACAATAACAGCTGCTTGATAACACTCCCTTTAGTTACTGCCTTTCTTTCTCTGTTTCTCTTTCCTACTTTTCTAACTTTGATTCTTAAGCTATTTGTACTAGAGTTCTTTTCTCAGGGTCTGGTTCTGGGAGAACCCAAACTAGGACAGAGGTACATAGTGTTTTGGGATGATGATGGCAGCCTCTGTTGCTCATACAAGCCTCTGCATTATGTCCTTCCAAGATTGCCACTCAGAAGCCCCAATACTATGCACTTATTAATCTTAATGTTTCTTTGTTCTCTCTTAACTCAGTCTCCTTACGTTTCCCTGGTTTCCAATGAAAATACAAGATCTTGACAACTGCCGCCATCTGGTAACCATGGATGGACCCAGTTTGGACCACTATCTCCCTGAAAATGAAATGTCCTTGTTTATCTGAAATCCATTCTATGACTTACTATTACACTCTCTGAAATTCCAAAAGAAGATTCAAAGTAGGCTTTCAACTGCTCTGAAAGTAAATACCATCCTTGTCACTGTCACACAGGAATCTGAGAGGCAAACTCATCTTTTCAAAGAATAGAAATTTGAATGTGGATTTAGGCCAGTACACAAGGCATATAAAAAAATCAAAAATTCTAACCCCAAATACATGGACAAAGGTAAATTGAACTCTCCTATTCGTGAGTATCATGGAAGGAACAATTCCACACGGTAGAGTGGGTAGGACAGATTTAGACAAGCTAGGTTCCCATCCTGACTCCTCCACCACTACTGTGTAACCTTTGGAAATGGCATTTAATCTAACTAAACTTTGGTTTTCTTATTTGCAAATTGGAAATAAGAATATATACATACATATACACTTACATACCTCACAGGTTTTTTCCTAGGGGTTAAATATGCTAATGTATATTAAGTACTTAATACAACAGCATATAGTAAGAGTCCAAGAAATATTGACCCTCATTTTCCTTACTAATAATAACAACAACATTTGATAGAGGAAACATAAGGCACCATATAGTATGCACTAAAATTTATAGATTCTGGAAGCCAAAAAGACATCTTAGACATCTTGCAGGACAGCAATCCTCTAACCGAGGTAAGATAGAAACAACATTCTACAGAACCCACAATTGGTTTCAGGAAACACATGCAATAATTGTTCACTACATGTTAGATATGATAGTATTGGTGTTGCTGTTGGAACTACAAGCAAAGGGGAAAACTGGTTGTTGGAAGACTTTAAGGTTATAGATCAGTGCAAAGCCTATTCATTGTCACCTGGAAGGTGTTAGGTAACACCTAACACTAGCTTAAAATAGGGGACCATTTCTTTTCTCTAAGCCAAGAATATGGGCAGGAACTTATGCATCTTGGAAGAAGAGGTGGGATTTCCTGGGCTCAGTTTGCCAGGGGGAAAAATGAGTTTAATTAGTATGGCACTGAGATGGAAGTGCATAGAGACAGAGAAGGGAGCATACCTTCTGTCTAAACACTCTCAGTGCGTTGATACCTAGATTGTCCAGTTGACTGCTTCTCAGGATAGAATTAATATCCCACAGTATGCAGATTACATTGCTGCTGGGGACATGCACTTCGGCATTTGCCTTAGAAATTTCTGCTCCATATCTCCAAGCCCCCAAGTTGGAGGTCTTATCCAGAGTGAATGGCTGGAACTCTTTCAGAAACTTTAACCCTAACAAAGTCGTGCTGGCCTGTGGCCTATCTTATCACCATATTGCTTTCTAAAGAAACATCATTTTCATGGCCGAGAGGCATTTTTGAGCAATTTAATTCTTTAGTGGAGTATTTGGAAAGGGAATCTAAAGGAAAATTCCATGTCTCTCCTTACAGAAAAGTATCCTTATATTCTATAAAATTTTCTCCTTTCTCTTTCCTGTACTTTGAATCTCTCAAACCTCAGCTATCTCTCTCTCTCTCTCTCTCACATACACACACACACACACACACACACACACACACATACACACACATTTATGTTCTTATCTCCTGACTTTTTGACTCTAAAACTAACATAGTGTGATGGGTCAGAGCATGGCCTCTAGAATAAGATTGACTAGTTTTGAAATTAGCAGTGCCAGTGTTTGTTTATGGCCTTGGAAAAGTTGCCTCATATTACTTGACATATATTGACTTTTACCTTATGCCAGGCATGTATTAAGTAACTTGCCCAAAATCACTTAGCTAGTTGATAATGGACCCAGGACTTGAGCTCAGGCATCTTGTCTCCAAAGCACACATTGTTGGTGATGATACTCTTCTGCCATGCTCTGCCTCAGTTTTTTTATCTTTAAAGTGGGAGTGGGAATAATAATAATACCTCCTCATGTCAGGAAAGGCAATGTTCTGTTGAGTGGTAAGGCTGTAAACCTAGTAAGTAATTTCTTCCTGACACCAAAAGTCCTTAATGGTTCTACTTTACTGAGTTAACTGAAGTTCAGAGAAGCCAAGCTACTATCATACAGTCACACTATTAAATTAGTAAAACAGGCCAGATTTAAATTCAAATTTATACTACTTCTAGAGTACCTATTCAAACTTGCACTCAGCCACCTGCCTATGATATTGGGCATGTTTCTCCATCTCCCTGGGCCCCAGTTTTCTCATCATTAAATTAAGGGATGCCCTCTACACAAAGCTGAGGAAAGAATAAAAATTAGATATGAAAATTTAATTTGTAGGTCTTCAAATGGCAGGGAACTGTAAACCAGGGTACCACTGGAGATTTCTAGAAGCTTCCTCTTATTTTGCACACAACTAGGGAATGAACAAAGTTTGATGGAGACAACAGACACACTAAAATTCTCCAAGGACACCACAGATGCTTATTCACCTTATTGGATGATCTATTCAGAGATCCTGCTGAGGAGAGGATAGAGGGATGGCTGCCAAGGTCCCTGGGGTCAGCGATATAGAAGTGGGGAGATGATCCTGCTACCTATTTGAGGATGGAAGAAGATTGTCTTTTCTCCTGAAACAACAGTGTATTCATGAGAAAGAAGGAAGCTCAACAGTTGAGCTCATGGAGAATTCAGTTACCTACACATCCAATCTTCATTCCTCTTGTCCTAACTGAATCACTAGGATTACCTTCCATTTGGGGGCAGGTGGCTTCAGCCATCTGTTCAACAAATATTTGTTAACTGCCCATCATGTGCCAGACACTATTCCAAAGAATAGAAGTAAAGGTCCAAATTTTGCGAAGCCTGCATCCTGGTATATGGGCAGGGGGGCAGGAAGGGCCATGCAATATAAAGAAATAAAGAAAATAATTATTTTGTGTGACAAGGGCTATGAAGAAAACGAACACTTGGATTACTCATTAAAATAATTCCCAATGATAGATCACTATGTACTCTTGGCAAATAATCTGAAGGTATTCAAAGAATTAAGTGACATCCCTATAATAAACCCTACATTCTTATTTATGTCAATAAGATTTCTCAACAACTACAACTATAAAAAATTAAAAATCACCCATAGAAGTAGAATCAATATTAGTTCCTATCTTATTCTCATTGTAAATAAATCATATATGAATTAATAGAGATTAAAAATATACATCTAATTAATAAATACATTTGCAATTGAAGTGTACTTTTTTGGTTAATAAGCATAAATTATATACTAATAATATTTATAAATTTTACCAATCCAAAAGAAATATTTTAACCGTTAGGGCCTTATGGTAACAGGAATTTTTTAAAACTTACTTTTAATTTATATTTAAATTTTTGTTGCAAAGATCAATAAATTGCTTTTAGAAATAAAATATATTGCATAGGGATAAAAATTTGTGTGCAGTTTGGAATGGAAATAAGATTTAAGAAAATAGGGAGACATAAAATTATAAAATTTTTAATGATTATCAAAGTGTTTATCCACATATTTTGAATGGATTGTGGTGAATATTAAATTGCAATGGAATTCAGATTTCACTGGATACCTACAGAATGAACTACAGTTTTAAGTGTCAATGTTTTAATTCACCAGGAATTACATTCTTTGCAACATACTATAAACACTTTCAGATGATAACAAAATATATAAGGCACATATTCAATTTTTTATAAAATTGTAATTTTTCAATAAAATTGTTTTAGAGAGTGTATGAAATAGGTTTGAATACCATGTGGGCCATCTGTAGGCTGCAACCATGCTTAGGGTCCTCTAGAGGGAGTCCTCACACATTGTCCCAGTTCAATTCAAGGACAATTTGGAGGGGTAAAGAATTCTTACTTGCATTGATTGCTCCATAAACTGTTAGAAAGGCCCTAGGGATGGAAATGTGAATGGGTGGGAAATGTGTCATAGTGGAAATAGAACTCATGGAGAATAGATAATAGATCTAATGTGAGTCCAGAGTCTATCTCTTTGGTTCTCAGAACGGTGGTTTCTCCACTTGAAAAATGAGCATTAAGAATACCTACCTACCTTTTCCAATCCACAATGTGGTAGAATATAGTGATAAAGAACACATAATCTGGAATTTGACTGCATGAATTCAAAGTCCAACTTCGCCATTTAGCAGCTACCTGATGTGTATTTTTTACTTCTCTCTGCCCTCTGTCATACTGTAATAGGTGTAATAATAGTACCTACTGAACAGAGTTGTTGTGATGCTTAACCAAATGAATATTTATAGATAAAGTGTTTTGAATAGTATGTGGCACATAGCTATTATTATTACTTATTACCTTAGCTATCACTATTATAATCATTCACATGGATATTGAAAAAAAATCAAGTGGAACAATACATGGGAGTTGTTTTAAAGCATAAGGCTGCTATAAAAATGAAGGAAATGCTGATAAAACTATATTAGTTATGGTGCTTTTAGCAGCAAATTGCAGAAAGACAAAAACAAAAAACCGAACTAAAACTGGTTTAACTTATAAGGAAATTTTCTATTCCCCATTACAGTAAGTCCATACATGTGATAACTGGGATTCTAGTATCATTATTTTGGGCTCTGCCTTATGCATGTGCTTTTCTTCCTAGTGACTTTCTTCATGATCACAGGATGGCTACTGGCAGAAGCTGAGGCTAAGTGCTTCCCTTCTGCTATGGTCTGAATGTTTGTACCCCCCCAAATTTATGCGTTGAAACCCTTACTCAAAAACGATAGCATTAGGACCTAGGATATTTGGGAGTTTCTTGGGACATAAGGGTGGAGCCCTCAGGAATGGGATAAGTATCCTCATAAAAGAGACCTCACAGAGATTTTTCTTCCCTTCCACCATGTGAAGACCATGAGAAAATGCCAGCTACAAACCAGGAAGAGGGACTTCACCAGACCTCAACCATGCTGGCGACTTGATCCTAAACTTCTCAGGCTCCAGTACTGTGAAAAATAAATTATGTTATTTATAAACTACTCAGTCTGTGCTATTTTGTTATTGTAGCCTGAACGTACTAAAGTTGCTTCCATATAATTGGCCAACTTAAGTCAAGTGCCCATCTCTAGATCTAAAACATTTCTTAAGGGAAAACCATGCACTGATTATCTTAACACTGGGGTCTTAGATGATTCCTGCTGCCAAATGGGATACTGTGACCAGACCAGACCAGACTAGGCTAGACTAATCAGGAGCTAGGACTTCACACTGGGGATGTGAGTCACGTGATGTATTTGGATCCCAGAAGGAAGCAGATGATATATTAAACTAGCTAAGTAGGAGAATTTATTTTTTTATTTAAATTCAATTACCCAACACATAGAACGTAATCAGTTTCAGATGTAGAGTTCAGTAATTCGTCAGTTGCATATAACACCAGTGCTCATGATCCATCAAGTGCCCTCCTTAATACCCATCACCCAGTAACCACATCCCTCCACCCCTTCTCCTCCAGCAATCCCCTCAGTCTCTTTCCCATAGTTAAGAGTCTCCCCTGGTTTGTCTTCCTCTCTGATTTCTTCCCATTCTCTTTTCCCTCCTTTCCTCTGTGATCCTCTGCACTGTTTCTTATACTCCTCATAGGAGTGAAACCATATGATAATTGCCTTTTTCTTACTGACATATTTTGCTTGGCATAATACCCTCCATTTCCATCATGTTGATGTAAATGGTAAGTTTTCATCCTTTCTGATGGCTGAGTAATATTCCAATGTATATAAACACCACATCTTCTTTATCCATTCATCCGTCTATGGACATCGGGGCTCTTTCCATAGTTTGGCTATTGTGGATATTGTTGCTATAAACATTGGTGTGCAGATGCCCCTTTGGATCATTACGTATGTATCTTTGGGGTAAATACTTAGTAGTGCAATTGCTGGGTTCTAGGGTAGCTCTATTTTTAGCTCCTTGAGGAAGCTCCATACTGCTTTTCAGAGTGGATACACCAGCATGCATTTCCACCAACAGTGTTAGAGGTTCCCTTTTATTAAATAGGAGAATTTAATGAAGTGATTATTTTCAAAGTTGTAGGCTGAGTTACGAACTCAGTAATTGTGGAGTACCCAAGAACTACCAACAAGAGGGAGCCATTACTAATTCTCAGACCAAGGAGTAGGGAGCTATTACTAGAATACTCATGTAGAGAATCAAATGGAGAGGGTTGCCCAAGAGGCTCTTTCTCCGTTCCTGGAGAAATGCTGTCAACCTGCAACTACTTAACAGTGGAAGATGCCATCAGAATAAATGCTCCAATGTTATTGTTGTACCACTTGCTGAAAGCCACAGTGCAAGGGAGGCATTGATGCTGGAATGCATACCTATCACCAGGTCAAGCACCCAGGCTCTAGGTCAGAGTGGAGGAAGATAAAGAAGCATTTGGAGGAGCTAGTGGGATAGTGAGCTCAAGTGAATATTGAGCATACATGGGTATACAGAAGAAGGGAGTGGTATCTTAAAAATCCTGTCTCAGCAGGAAAGGGGAAGGAGAAAGCCGGATAGTATCTAACAGGATTCACTACAAGGATCCTCATTCAAAATAAAATTGTTCTGTCTCTTTTTCAAATGTAAACTATCCAAAATTACAGACATCTCTTATTTGTAAGCAAAATTCACTCTCAAGGGAGCTGCGCAAGAAGATAGCAAAAGGCTGAGCTGCCACTGCTTGATGAGGGATTCAGGGAAAGTGGGATGTCCTGACCTTTCAGGGAAAAGTGAAGAAATCCATTCCCAGAAGGGGGATTGCAAAGGGTAGTGGCTGTTCCCTTAACAAAGCCAAAGAGGGCAAGCCTAATGAGGCCTAAGCCAGTTACATGGTGTAATTTACTGAATGGTGTTGGCTCTCTTGCAGTATTTTAAGGCAAGTTTTTGGTAATACATGATTAGTAGGGAAAGATTTGGCTGTTGCCATTTTCCAAAGGAAACTTGACTACTCTTAGTAATAGAGAAAAATGTTCTCTGTGGAAAGTTTTATATTTCTATGCAAAGCGGTGTCCCAATCAGAATTTACACAATTTATTATTGTCTAGTGTATGAGGATCAGCTAATTAGTTCTGAACTGAATGTCAAGGTAAACAAATCTCTAAGGGCCTCCAAGACACTCTATGACTAAGTGACACCATTGAGTGCCCATCAAGGACAAGGAGAGTCTACATCAGTGGTTCTCAACGTCGGTTGCACATTAGAACTACTTGGGGATCTTTAAAAAAAAGTCCACGCCCAGAATCCACCCCAGAGTAATTAAATAAGAAACTTCCAGTGAGGTCTAGATAAGTGAGGTCTAAGGTCTAAGGTCACTTAGCTCTTTTGAACCTTAGTTTCATAATCTCTAAAATGGAGGCAACAGTAGAAGTTACAACAGATTATTCTGAGGATTAATTTTAGAAAATGTTTATAGATGTTTTAGTGCAGTGTCTGACATAAAGTGAAATCTTTTTTTTTTAATTTATTTGACAGACAGATCACAAGTAGGCAGAGAGGCAGGCAGAGAGAGAGACAGGAGGAGGAGGCAGGCTCCCTGCTGAGCAGAGAGCCCGATGCGGGACTCGATCCCAGGACCCTGAGATCATGACCTGAGCCAAAGGCAGAGGCTTTAACCACTGAGCCACCCAGGCACCCCAAAAGTGAAATCTTAATAAATGCATACTATTTACTATATGTCTAAACTTAAGCCAGCTGGAGGTCTCAGAAGGATCCCTACATTCTGCTCAGTTGGCTCTGTTGAGTTTTCTATGGCATGGGAGTGGGGATGGGGAGGGGGATGTTGAAGTAGCCAGATCTTTTGTTCCCTTTTAACAGAAGGTCTATGGGTCGACAAGATGTTTTGGGGTTACTCTGCATGACAAGCAAGGGCATGAACAAAGAATAAGTAAAAACTACTACTATGACTGTCAACCATAGCCATTATTTATTGAGTATGCCAGGCACCATGTTAGGCACTTTATATCTTCTCTCACTTAATCCCCACAAGAATCCCACAAAAATAGGAAGTATCCCTCACTTTACTGGAAGATACTTCAGCTCAGAAAGGATGTAAATCTTTCCCAAGATCATCCAGCCAATAACTGAACAAATTAAGATTCAAAGCCAGGTTTCTCTGTTTAGACCTCAAATTTCGTCAACTGGGTCATGCTGCCTGTCTTTTATGTTACTCCTGTAGTTACTCCTGTAACTTCCCTTCAGGAAATGGGGGGGAAAAACCCCTTAATGAACAAATGGGGCCATATTCCAAGGATGGATCCTTCTCAGCTAGTCTTTTCCTTTCTAGAGTAACATAGATCTGGAGTACTGAAGTTAGAGAAGACACTGTGGAACTGGCTTTGCACTACACATAAAATAAATAAGCCTCCCAGGCAGAGTTTCTGGGTCCAGAGCTTTCCCTCTAAAAAGAATGATTTTCCTCATGGGAATTTTTTTTCCTGCAGAATGGGTCAGCAGGTAGTGTGTTCTTCTAAGGAAAGAAGGAGCAGCATCTGCCTGTGGTGTTCTCCTGAGGACCTATTCTCATTGTGTTTAGCAGTAGGGCGCAATTAGTAGGTGGAAGAGGTCCTTATAGCCATCTCTAAGATGCTAATATGAGGGCGCCTGGGTGGCTCAGTGGGTTAAGCCGCTGCCTTCGGCTCAGGTCATGATCTCAGGGTCCTGGGATCGAGTCCCACATCAGGCTCTCTGCTCAGCAGGGAGCCTGCTTCCCTCTCTCTCTCTGCCTGCCTCTCTGTCTACTTGTGAACTCTGTCTGTCAAATAAATAAATTAAAAAAAAAAGATGCTAATATGAGTCAATCCATAACGCTAAGAATGTGCTATACTTAGCTTCCACTGGGAAGGGCGCCAGACCATTGCGATCTAGTTCCTCTCCCCAAAATGGGGTCACTTAGCCTTACATAAATTTTTCCTGATTTTGGAAAGTGCTTATGTGAAAACCTTACAAAGATAACATTTTAAATCACATTTACATATATATATTTAATAACTTCATTGCAAAGACAAAATGATGATGATAAGAGTCAAATTTTATTGAAGGTTTTTTTTTTTAATGGGCCAAACTTTATATGTTTTAATTCATCTAAGCTTCACCATTACCCTGTGTGCTATCGATCGGAACTTTCAGCTGAGAAGACTGTAGCCCAGAGAGGTTAAATAATTGCCTGATGGATTTTGTGATAGATCTTTGGATCTATCATGTTCCAGAGGAAACAGAAGAAATACTCAAGTGGAGTAAATTGGGATAATTTAATATTAGGACTAGGTACAAAGTGGGCAAGGTGTAAGGACATCCAAAAGGCGTAGGAAGTATTTCAGCCCATGCAGGTTGACCTCCCTGGGGCACAGAACAGGGTATATGGGTGGAGAATGGACCTGGAGAAGCAAACAGAAAATATTCAGCACACATCTCACCTCAGTTTGGCCAATCAGCTCCTCTCTCTTTAGATTGGAAACAGAGCCACAGAAACTGTCATTAGAAACTGTCCATGGTTCATGACAGAATGTCCATGAATTTCTCCTGCTGAAGAATCTTGACCTTTCTGCTTCCATTCATTCTGTACATTGGAAACTCAGTTCCATAAGATGTTTCTGATAAGGTCCTTACTTCTGTTTAATCCAATCAAAGTCACTTAGAGTTCTTGCAACCCTAAGGCTCCTAACTAAACAAAGCCCAAGTTTTTTCTGTCAACCTAATCTTTCTCAGCTTTGCTAAGAGATCACTGCATTTATATCTATAATTCCCAACTGTATTCAACAAGAGCTCTTATATAAGAATAAAGAGAAGGAGAAGGGGAAGAAGGAGGAGGTAGGAAAGGAGGAAGAAGAAAAAGGACAAGAGTAAGAATGGCAAGTAGGGACATCTTTGACATGATTCTGTTGAGAACAATTGGCCCCACCTTCCACTTTCTTATGTTGCAGTTTCAAAGAAAAACTTAAGTATAAGTTTGTAATTTTTATGGATTTGGCTATTTTGGTTAACTAAATTTGCTGTTTAACAATTAAGCACCTTTGAATTTTAATCCTAGTTGACTCTTCGTTAAAATGTTATTAGCTGAATCTTGGAACACTGAAAAATAAAATTTAAAAAAAGGCAAGAATATTTAAAAAAAAATGTGTTATTAGCTTACTTTCATTCTTTGGCATGTACTGCATCATCCCAGAGAAAAAAATTCCAAGCCATATTATCTGGAATTTTATGTCTACCTGCATTTCCCTAGGAGCTGATTGGAAAAACAACATTCAATCTTAATTTTCTGTCCCTCTTTGCAGAGAAATCAATCAACCACTCATTTATTCTGCAAATATATGTCAACTACCTATGCTGTGCTGGCCTGAGTCGTATTCTAGTCGAGGAATATAAGAATGCTAAGACAGTGTCTTTTCATAGGGGACAACTTAAAACCTTAGCTCCTGATGTTCCTTCTGCCAAGTAGTATATAGTTTTATGTTTAGTATTTTTTTCTCATTGTTCAATATTTTTTTAAATTTAATTTTATTTTTTCAGTGTGCCAATATTCACTGTTTATGCACCACACCCAGTGCTCCATGCAATATGTGCCCTTCTTAAGTATTTTAATAAAAAATATTCTTCAAATTATTTTAAATCACATCTTAACATCATAAAACACATCTTAAAATCATTTGTTTGTTTCACTTTTCTTAACCTGCACCTGGGCAGAGCTTGGTTCTTCCTATTTTAGGTTTCTGGCCAAGACCCTTCAGTCCACCGGAGGGCAGTATATCCTTAAGTAGAAGAGCACCCTGAAGGAAACAACAGGGTTTCTGAATTCCTAGCTTTCAAGCACAAGCTTTTGGAGTAGTGTTTCTAAAATGATTGATCCCACAAATATCAATTCTGAAGAATTATACTTGAATAAATGGTTCCATAGTCATATAAGTTCTGGGTAACTCTCTGGCTTAAACAAAGTTAAAACCTGTACTCCCCATAGGACTTCTCAGAACCTTTGATAGGCTTTTGTGGTGCAAAATCAATACTGACTTGCTCACACTGTGTCTGGCACTGTGCTAAGTGCTTCACCTATAATTGGCCCATTTAATCCTCATAATAACCCTATGAGGGGGCATTAATACCACTCTTCATTTTACAAATGAAGAAAATAGAGGTACAGAGACCTTGAATGGTAGCTGAGTTTCAAACCCAAGCCGTCTAGTTACAGAACTTGCATACCTGACCACTCTCTTATAATGTTTCACAATGTCCGATGCCAAGAGGGGGGATTTAATGGTGTTTCTTGAATTTATTTGGCCTTGAAACTCTTTTCTTCTCTCTGATCAATGTAGAGGACTAATGTTTAATAGAGCACACTGTAAGAAATGCTTCCATCATGTGATTAGTAATGTTATCCCTCTTTAAAATTTAACTGGAAATATAAATCCACAGGCCCATTATGTAATTGAATGGTTAACTTTCATTCAAATTGTCATTTGATGGGAAGGCTTCTGCTATGCTAATCTCTGCTCTCAAAGCTATTGCCAGTGAATCCAGACTATTGACTGTATTTAATGTCAAATACGAGTCAGAATTGGCTCTTCTGAGGAAGAGAAGAAGGTATGGGGTAGGGAGGTATGATTTGTAAGCTACAAGGTTTAGCCAGGGAACCAATGATAGTGTGAAATGTTCTGGGAAAATGGGAAAAATGTTCACCTTTTCATAGAAGTCCAAAAATAAGACTGAGATTCTAAATAAGGTTGAAGAGTTACAGCTGGAACAAGAGTGATATCTCTGACCAACTCAAGGCCTTTTCAGAATAGAGTTAAAAGAGTTAAGGGATAATCTACTGGGTGTTTGGATGCCAGGTAAGCCAGGTGGCTATTTTAAGCAGAATTTTCCAAGATTTAGTCATTTACATACTAACTTCATGATTTTTTTTCCCCTATCAGGATACCCTACTGTTATTTATCTAGTATATTCTATAAACTGTCTTATGCCTTTGTATAAATCTATTTTTCAAAGAGCTTAATATCTGAGAACTCATGGTTTTAAAAAATGATTATATTTTTTCTAATATATAAATTTAAAAATAATTGTCTGTGATCCATCTAAAGTGGTATGAATACCAGTCTTTGGAAATGCTTTTCTAAAGGCTAAAAACCTGCCATGATGTGAAAAAAAAAAAAAAAGAAAGAAAGAAAATGGTAGAATAGAGATTAAGTTAAAGGTAAAAATAAATTTATTGAGTAAGACGAAAAATGAGTGATGAAATCTGTTGTCACTTTGACATTACAATTTCAAATACTTTTCCTTGTGTGTTCTAAATTACCAATTGTTCTTTTGCTTATATTTTAATACAGTGATTGAATAAACAGATAATCTACTTTCATAAACAGATGATCTTTTCCTTGGTTCTAACTACAACAAAACACCAAATACACTTGATATAAATTGTCAAACCAAAAAAAAAAAAAAAAAACTTCCTTATTTGGGATATTTTATTTATGACAATCTATATTGAAACTTTGTGTTAACATTAGCTTTATGGTTGTTTAGAAATTAATTTTAAATTTTTTTGAAGATTTATTTATTTTAGAGAGAGATTGGGAGAGGGGCAAATGGGGAGGGAGAGAATCTCAAGCAGTCTTCCCACGGAGTGCGGAGCACAAGGTGGGGCTCAATCTCAGGACACGAAGATCATGACCTGAGCCGAAATCAAGAGTCAGATGTTCAACTGACTGAGCCACCCAGGCCTCCCTGGTTTTGAATTTTTAAAAACTCATCTTTTGCTTCTAACAAGTACAAAATATATTACTATACCACAAAGCTCACTTCATCAAACAGCATTTCATCAATTCAAAGATAACCCAAGGCACTGAACACTCTTCCATATTGGCATTTGACACAGAAATTAAAACACAGAAAGTAAAGCTGTTCCAACAAAATATTAACCAGCAGATTATTTGATAAAAACAAGAGGCACTCCCCATAGCAATACTATCCAATAGCATTTCTATATCTCTAATAAGTTGCTATTGAATTAGAATTGGGATAGTGTGATGTAGTCCATGCCCAGATCAGGAACAATGATAGTCACATATAAGTCACATAATGACAAACCAAAAATTTACCCAAATAACTTATTTTCTGTCTAGACTCGAGATACATAGAATAACTGTCCATTTAATTTGGATAGAATTATATACCTGTCTCTTTTGGTAATGTTATTTTCAGATTTTCCATTGGCTTAAAAACTATTTATTTTGGTGGCACCTGAGTGGCTCAGATGGTTAAGAATCTGCTTTGGGCTCAGGTCATATCTCCAGGTCCTGGGATAGAGCCCTGTGTTGGGCTCCCACCTCAGTGGGGAGTCTGGTTCTCCCCCTCCCTCTGCCTCTCCCCCGCTCATGCTTTCTCTCTGTATCTTTCTGTCTCCAATGAATAAATAAAATCTTTTAAAAAAAAACTATTTATTTTCTTTATTGCCACTTCGTAGCAGTATAAATATTATAAAAGCAACTCATGTTTATTCATGTGATAAACATTTATTGCAAGCTCACTTTTGGCAAGATCCTGGAGATGTAGTACTAAACGAGATAGATGTGGTTCCTGCCTTCACAGAACTTACATTCTAGGTAGGTGAGGCTTGCTAGGGTCAGAAAACTTCATCAATGAGAAAACAACTTCATGAGAGCATTGCCCAGATAATCCAGGCACTAAGATACAAAATTAAGGTACTAAATTCTAGTACCCATGTGAGAGGAAATGAATCTAAATCATATATTTACAAAACAATGTTTTCTCTTTTTCCCTGCTTTCCAAGTGATGATTCCTTTCCAAGACTAAATTATACAACCGAGGAGATTTCAACTTGATGAACACACCTCATTTTCTTTCTTTTCTTTCTTCTTTTTCCTTCCCTTCCCTTCCCTCTCCTTTCCTTTCCTTTCCTTTCTTCCTCCTTTTCTCTACTGCTTTTTCTTCATTCATTTATTTATAGATATTGGCTTCATAATTCATGAAGAGAGTTTCTAGAATCATTGTGAACATATTACTTGTATGACTTTGTTGATGGCTCTGCCATGTAGGTGTGGAGAATTCATTGGTCTATGTGTTAATACCCTTGGCAATTTTAAGCCAGTGAGTAGAGAAATTAAGGCTTGGATCTAGCCAAACGTTTATTCTCTATCACAAATGGGTAATCTTAAATGATCAAATAGAGCCAACTGTCTATCTCAGATCTATTAGTCAGTTTATGCCCTAGAGGTATGCTTTGCAGACAGGGAAGTCACAAGTCAAGAAGTAATAAGAATTGGGGCTGGAAGCCATCTTAAAATTTTTCTCATGAAATATCATGAGTAACAATTCTAAGGCCAGGTAGATAACACAAATGTGTGAAATGAATGGTGCATAAGACCCTAGAGGCTAAGTAACTTGTATCCTTATCAGGCTAGCTCCCAGCCAGTTTTATTGCTTGTTAAAATACTCTGTTGGCCAAAGAAAATTAGAACAGTTTCATTCATTAGTGTTACTGAGGACATAGTATCTAGATCCCAAGAATTTTAGAGCGTATCTCTCTAGGTAGATAGGTGTGCTTCAAAACATAAAAAGAGAATAACAAAATCAAAGGTAATGTATTAATTAGATGCCTATAAAATGTTGCATACCAACTAACCAACAAACTGCAATTCGGCTGTTTTGTAGCTATATTACATTTCATTTGGAATGTGGAATATGATTGATTTTAACATGCTTGACAGATTTGATGGGCCTACAAGAATAAAAGTGTCTAGAGCCCTGAAAAAATATGCCAATACTAAACTTTTCTCGATGCCATATTGAGTCACCAAGTTGCCTGTTTGCAAGCCCTAAATGATGTGCTCATTGCCCAGATGAGGAAGTCATGTCCAGGGAGGTTAAGTGAACTGGGTAAGTGCTCATAGTTACCCATAGGCATATCCCCACCTAAAACTTTTATCTCTTGGCTTCTACCTGAGAGCTTTTGCACCCAATGTTTCAGCTGCTTCAGATTCATCAGGATGCTTGTGAAAATGCCTATTCACAGGCTATACAGTAGCTTTACTGAGTTAGAACCTCTCAGGCTAGAACTCATGAATCTGCATTTCCCCCCACACAGTGCTGCCTATCATTTTGCCCCTTTGCAATTAGCTATTTAGCTAGTCAACTGGTCAGGCTATTGAGGCACCAGTGAGTTGATGAACTGTATTCAGTTTACCTGTTGGTAATATAGACATAAGTTTAAAAATGATTTCCTTTTTTTTTTAAGATTTTATTTTTTTATTTGACAGAGAGATAGAGAGCACAATTAGGCAGAGAGAGAGGGAGAAGCAGGCTCTCCGCTGAACAGAGAGCCCAATGCAGGACTCGATTCCAGGACCCTGGGATCATGACCTGAGCAGAAGGCAGCTGCTTAACCGACTGAGCCACCTAGGTGCCCAAAATTATTTCCTTTTTAAAAATGACCCTAGAATGAATAAACAATAATGCTTAGATTTCAGCAAAGCTCTCTTGGAAGAACCTTGGACTTCCTGCTCAAGATGCTAGGAGACAACTGTGATGGAGTGGAACAGAGGACAGAGATAGAAATGCTGACTTTATAATAAATTCTCATGGATAACCATTGCAGCCACTCAACCTTACGGTCTCTCTGCTTTTTGACTTCTTTTTCTCTAAATACATTAGTTCAAAATGGTGAATATACAGACATATAGAATGTTCCAAATATGTAAGTGCCAAGCACTGTCCTGGGTGCTGAGGGATCCATGATGAATAAGTCAGACAGTCTTGTCTTAAATTTGCTTATAGTCTAGCCAGGATAGAGCAAACAAAAATTTAATTCTAGCTCTGCCACTAACAAGCTGAATGACCTTGGATCAGCTACTTTCCCACTGTCTTATTTTAACTTCTATCTAGTTCAGCAATACCCCTATAGAAGCACCAATAGCCTTTGAAAGTGGTGGGCTACCATGTACATTTTTGCTTCTGTCTTCCTTTGTATTCTTGCCAATTAATTATTGTTTAATTCTGAGTCAGGCCGTGCCAGCCCAGTGAAAAGGCTGTCTTCTCCACATGGCCCCACCCAGGGACCCTTGAGGCCAATTACTTCAACCCCTTCTCGAAATTTGCTCTCCAAATTAGCTCTTACGTGCTCTGGCGATGTGAGAGGGTCACATCCATTACCTCATGGGTGTGATGGCTCCAGCAAAGCCCCCAGGGAGCTGTGCAGCCTATGGCAACCTCCTCCAAGGGCTTTCAGAGGAGTGGCGCAGGATGCTTTTCCTCTGTAGTGTCATTGGTCCATAAAAAGAAAAAAATAAACCCGGAGTCAAAAGATTCACTTCCAAAACAGCCCCAGAGCTAAAACAAACTGTGGTGGCAGACTGGTGGGAAGAAGGAGATAGAATGATACCCATGGGAAGACAGTGACATTTGCGGAGAAGGGAAAATATGCATTCTTCCAATTACAAGCCTAACCGAGCCTGGCAAATTCTGATGGGGCATTTTTATGAACATTAAGGTTTAATCTGGGCTTCCTATTACTAAGTTGACACAAAATATACACTCTAGGTTACATAAAGGGAGGAATAGCAATACATAAATGCTGTTGATTTAACTTATATTGAGCAACTGTTATGTGCTTGGCAACATTGTGGGCTCTGGGATGCAAGCATGAACAGAACATCTTTGCCCTCATGGTACATATATTCTAGTTAGAGAAGACAGAAATAAAAATAAACTATTTAATCTAAAAAGATATATATGACATAATTTTAGGTAATGATAAGTCCTTGAAGAAAAGGAAAACAGAGAAGAGGGGTACAGAATAAGGAGAAACAGGACTGCTCATTAACCTGGGCGTCAGGGGAGACTCCTTACCTGAAGAGACATTTGAGTCTAAACTTAAATGAAGGGAGGAGGTGATCTAGGCAGTACCTGAGGAAAGAACATTTCACACAAAGGAAAGAGCCCTACCAAAAGCCTGGCGAGCTGCTATTTTACACACTTTATAAATATTTGTTGAACTAGTTCATATAATAGAAGACAGGTATTTTTAGGGACATTTGAGAAACAGGTTCAGAGGTTAAGAGATGTGCCCAGGGCCACATAGCAAGTTAAGTGGCAGAGCTGGAAGGTGATTCTTCCTAAGTACTCTTCATTCTTATGCGGAATTGTTCTGGGACTAATCATTCCTAAACTTCTCTTGGGTCTGATTCTCTGTTCCCCCCACATAAACCATACTTTCCCACCATCCTAAGCTTCTGCCAAGCTCTGTCTGTGGGGGTTTGCATCAAATTCCAGAAATCAGAGCTGATAGAAGCTCTGTTTCATGTGCCCAAAGACTTCTGGGTCTGAAAACATCTAGAGGCATCGTTGGAATTTACCCTTATTGTGCCATAAGGAGGCCAGCCTCTCCGGGCACTCAGGCTGCTGACTCCATTTCTTCCTGGGGAGAACTGGGTGTGGAGGGGATATCAGTCACACCCGCCCTGACTAAGGAAATGTGCAGAATGGAAAGACAGCCATTAACCCAGGCTGGCTATTGCCTCCTTAGCAACAATAGCTGTGTACACATTCACACACAAACACTGCACCAAAACAAGCAAAGGTCACTCTCTCTAGGCACTTCCAAGAATGATCTCAATTTTTCATAAAACAATGTTTATAAATTAGATGGAACCCCAGAGCAGTCCGGGAATAGAAATAACCATTTTATGAGGCTTCCTGCCATTACATTATTGCTTATTTGCTTTGAATGAGCAAAATACAGTGTGCAGCCCACCCCAAGCAAAGACCTCTTTACAAAGGGTTCAGCCAAGCAAGCCTGAATGGGAAGGTATCCTTGGTTCTAGTAAGGACTTCTGTTCATGGCCCTTTGACTGGTAACACCTCAAAGGCAGGGGCTGTGTCCTATTCATCTTTTCTTCCTAGCATTAAACACAGCTCCTAACACAACAAAAGCATCTAAGAAATGATTTTGATTGTTGAATGAGTGAATATGTGACTGAATCAATGAATGAAGAAATGAAATGAATAATCTGATATTCAGGGCTTGGACTACTGAAAGTGGGCTACCCAGTAAGGCTACAAACACTCTGAGCTCTTGTTACATATCAGAGCTTTTTATGTGATGACACTGAAGAAGTGTTACATGTTTTTCAACCTGCTTCCTGTTATAATCTGGCTTTTCTACAGTCCCTTGGGGGCATCCAGGTGCTTGCTACAGCCCCTGACCCAGGCTGGTCTCCAGCCCTAACTCCAGAATTTACTTGCTCTCTTTACCTATAAGAAATCCCACTATCACAGTCCCCTGATGAAACTGACTGTCATGAAGAAAATAATTTGATAAACTAAGTGCCTTAGTTGAGTTCCCTCAGAAGCGGAGCCTGAGGCAAGGATTCAAATTCATGTGGTTTATTTGAGAAGAGAAACTGGAAGGGAAGACAACCAATAAAGTGTGTATTATGAGTTATTTACCAGTAGGCCAGTTCCATGTGGAGATTCTGAAAAACTCTGTGGGAAATATGCCACCTTACTCCAAGTTATCCCACCCAGGGAGGAGAGAGCTGGGAGATTTATACACCACATTGTCAGTCACTGATTGAAGGGTATTAATTCTCTAGCACTTCCAGACTTTCTTGCACATGGGAATATTGGCATTCTTCTGTTTTAAAGAAAGAACTCAGTTAAAGCAATGCTGATACCTACATTTGGAAGTAACTTGGGCACATTGAATAGGGAAAGCTGAGGGATTGTGGGTGGAGCACTGACAGCATTGACCACCCTAAATCTCACAGAGTGAAATGGCTGATGATGTTTGCCACAAATATCTTAGAGATCTGACTTCCTGAAGAAGAGCTCAGATGGGATAATGCCTTAACTCAAATTAATGCCTCTCATATTTAGGTTGGGAAATAAGAGAGGAAGTTGAGATTTGGTGGTGGAAAGGAGCAAATGAGTTTTGTTTAGATAAGGCAGATATGTGAGCTTTTCTTGGGATTCTGGGTAAGATGAACTCCACTTTCATAAAGGAGTGATAATGCAACTAATATTCTTTCCAGGAGAGAAGTGTACCACAAACTGAGTAGTCTATATCAAACCCATGCCTGTAAGTAGTACCTGGATATCTTTCAGCTACTGGAGATATTCTGTGGCTACTCAAAGGACTGTATCCTCAACCTGCAGGACATAATTAGATTCTTGAAAGGCAAGTTTCCCTTCCCTTCTCCCCTTTGCTCACAAACCTATGAAAGAGAACTTATAGCTTCATGGAGTTTTACTGATATTAAAATTAGAAGCAATCTTCAAGGGTTAGATCCTCCAAACCATTTTTTACAGAATGGAAGCTGAGACTCAGAATGGGGAAGTCACTTGCCCACAATCACACAATGGTAAATGGCAGGCTGCTTTTATCAGGTAGAATTCAGAAAAGAAAATAAGATCACTCTAGATTTGTGAAGTAAAAAAGTATTTAACATGGGGGAAATAAGCACTTACAAAACCATTTACGGCTGAAAGGGCAAGAGTCAGGAGCACTGCCACTAGCTTTTAAGTTGTGGTTTCAAGAGTCATAGATCTTGGAAGCCATCCAGAGCTTGGAAACCAGCTCCTTCCCAGGCTTGAGGCATTTAAGTTTCAGGAGCCTACTATAAAACCTCCTGTCTGCATGGCATCACAAGTTGCTCCTTCCAGAACCAAATGATGGCTACAACCTCTCTTCCACATCTTAAGTCAGTGGATCTCACTAGCACCCTGGAAATCAATCACAGCGGATATAACACTGGAGTCTGGGAAATGTAGTTCTCTGGCTTACAGCTCCTGAGATTCAGGGGAGATCATAAAACCAGTAACAATGAATGCTGATTGTCCCAAGCAAAAACAGAACATCATCTAGAACTATGGTGAGCCCCAGTTTGTACATATAGGAGTGAAAAGGAACATCCACTTGGTGGTATAGTCTTCTCCCAAAGAACAAGTGGGAAGGAGGGACAAGAGAGAGAGAGGACCAGCACTGGCCAGAATTCTTTGCCCGGTCCCGACCCTGACACCAGTTCTAAAGACCCTGCATAAGAATTATTTCCAACATCCATCATGTTTCAGTCCATCATGTTCCTCGTCTTTGTTTTGCTGCCTCCCCCATCTGTCAGTCGATATTGCTACACCATGAATATGTAGTGACAAATCTCAGGGGAAAACTGGGGGTGCTCAGGGTCTGTGTGACTACACAGGGAGCAACTGGATTCAAGCATTCAGAAAACTCCCGTTAATGGAGCGTGCAGATGTTCCTGAAGAACTCTTGTTTGCTCTTCATTGGTGTATAGGTGTTTGGAGTAAAGTGACTGGTTAATATCTCAGTTTGGGGTAACTTGGTTGAGATTATGGCTCTTATACTGGTCTGATGTAGGACTTTGGGCAAGTTACCTAAGATTCCTCATCTCTGGGAGAAATGTTGTTGGGCTACATTATCTGTGTTCTCAGTCCTGACACTAGTATCTTTACATCAAAACATCTTAATTGTAAGGTTGTGACCTTGTTCTGAACCCCAAAGCATGATTAAGGTTTCACTAAGATCTGGAACTTTCTATCTTAAGGGTGAGAGTTCTATTTAGACAACGCCCTTGTTATAATCTTTCCCTTAATCAGAATTAAGACTGACCCTTTGAGGTCAATAGGGTCACTGTAGTGTTTGATTCACAAACAATGTGCAAGTTATGGTGCACAACACAATTCTGAGCTTTCCATTAGAAAAAGAAACTCAGGGCCCTGAACACTGTGTCCAGAGAAATCCGTGTGCCAAACACTGAGAAAATCCTTTTGGGACAAGATTTCTATCTCCTTTTAGGCTTCCCATGCCTTCCTGTCACTCCCCTGATTCAAATTCTGGTATGGAGGTATTACATATTCTTCATCTCTTTCTTACTGATCAACACTTGGAAGTGTCACTCCCTCCTTGGCTCTCTGTTCTGAGATAAGGATGGTATTAGATAACATCCCTGAACTAAGATGCTGTCTCACCTAATTTATAGAATATTCAAATCGATGTAAAATGTGGCATTCATGGTGCATTTATTATTAGTATTAGTAACACTATTATTACTAAATAACATTTAAATATTTTAAATATAATTATTATTGTTACCAAATAATAATATAATTTTTCTTTGTTAATAATAATTATTATTGATGATGATGTTGATAATGATAGTAATTTATCTTTCCAGAGAGTTTTGTGGTCTTCAGATTGTTTTATTTTTAATTTTCTAAGAATGGAACGGAGATTCAGATCAAGTAAGCGATTTTTCCAGGATCACCCAAGTGATTGCTGGTAGAGCCGGAAACAAAAACTGAGTATCTTGGCTTCCAGTACATGTTCTTTTTATTGCATATCTCACTGTTGGGAGGAAAAGCCTACAGAAGTCCCAGAGTAAGGATGATCGAAGAGGATGGATAAACCAAATAAAGAGACTGACACGGGTTGTGTCCCAGTGTGGCATTAGACAGATTCTCAGTTCTCCACAGAAGAGTACCCATCCAGACCAAGCAGTAGGTTCACAGAATAGTCTGATTTCTAAGTTTTAAAGATAACAAAATACTTATTTCTAAATATATCAGTTTGGCTTCTTGCCTTAGGAAGGACAGCCAGGCGACCATGTGTAGTGTTGGTTTGACCCTTCACAACCCCAGGGAGTACCACTGACATGAAAGGCACAATATATATTTATATATTTGCTACTAAGAATTTCTGGAAGATGAAAAATGCTTTGTTCTATCAAAATCAATGTACTATACCTTTTTTTTTTTTTTGAGATGGAAGTGAAATGTCTTGAGGAGGAAATTCCTTCATCCTAACCCACTCAAAGCCAGATAGGTGAGTATCATGGACATAATCTAGGGTCCAGATCAATGGAAGAGAAATTTGGCTTTTATTTATTTACTTATTGATTTATTCATACATTCATTCATTCATACATTATGCATTCATTTAAAAAGTATACTTTGGGGGCGCCTGGGTGGCTCAGTGGGTTAAAAAATATACTTTGGTGTATAGTCAGTGCTAGACATTGTGCCTGACACTGGGATGCTTAAGACCAAATTACTGTTGCCAGGGTACTCAGGCCAATGGAAGAATCAGACAAGTAGATAAAATATACTAATGAGGGTTTCATGTGAACCCAGAGACAGGAAATGTTACCCAGGCTTTTATGGGAACAGACAAGGTGGGAGAGTCAGCAAAAATCACTTTCCTGCCCAGGTAGCATGAGAGTGTTCCAAGATGAAGGAACAGCATGTTATAACACTGGAGGTAATAAGCTATATCTTCCACACTTAACATGTATTTATTTATTTAAACCTCATAACCAGTCTATGAGACAGGCACTGACATGAGAGGACATCATGTTCCTGATGAGGAAACAAAGGCACTGAGAGATTAAATAAATTGCTCAAAGTTACAAAACAGGTAGAGAATAGACCTAGCCTTTGAACCCAGAGAATCAATCTACTGAGTTCACACTACTCCCCTCTTCCTCTCTTTTGAGAGAATGGGTGCTTTACGAGAACCCAGTTGGGTTGATGCTCAGCACTGGGGTTAGAGATAGTGAGATACAAGGCTTGAGAAGCCCATGGGTGTGAGTTAAAAGGAGCTTTCATGCCTGGAATGATATGATTCAGGGCTGGTTGTAAGAACACAAGCCTTGTTTCTTGGTCTGTTCCAGCTGGTGACTCCAACTTTTCTACTGGCTGCTTCCCATAATCCACTGCCCCAGCCCCTCAAGGGTCTTATACCTAACAAACTGTAGGGACCCCAGGAAATTACTCATCTTCCCCATTCCATGTCTGTACTGACTCTAGAGACATTTTCCAGAGGTTGTTTTGTCAATTCTTAAACTAAATTTCCATCCGTTTATTTTGTTACTATGAGGTTCTTTTCCCTACATGTTGAGTGATGGGAAAGGGGTCCCAAAAACTGAATTTCAGTTGTTCAAGGGTTCTGACTTAGACTGACTCCAGTTCAATTGTAAATTTACTCTATTGTGTGAATATACCATCGAAGTTCCAATAAGGCTAAAAAGAATGCATGCATTTCAAAATATCTGTTACTTGCTTTCTTAAGAAATTTTGGTACACCTGGCGATTCACAGACCTATACCCCTGGGGATAAAAATATATTATATGTTTATAAAAAACAAAATTAAAAAAAATTTTGGTACGTTAGGCAGAGGCAAAATTTATCCTTGAATGATCCTTAGGAAAAAAAATTTTAAACTTAAAGGAAAAAATATCATATTCCGTATTTGATATATGTGTGTGGTAGCACATTAAAATTACTGTGCAAGTTCTTGCCACTGTTCATAGTATTTGATCGAATGAGCAGAGAGCACATTTTTTTTTCTCTCTGTTGGATTCAGTGATATGGATACCAAACTATTAAAAGACCAAAGTATCACACACACAAGTTACAAAATATGTTTTAGCAAACACTGGAGTATTTC
This sequence comes from Enhydra lutris kenyoni, assembly GCF_002288905.1. NCBI lineage: Eukaryota > Metazoa > Chordata > Mammalia > Carnivora > Mustelidae > Enhydra > Enhydra lutris. The sequence continues at coordinate 2,036,323 of NW_019154091.1, forward strand.
CATGAGAAAACATAGCATAAAGATCTTAATCATATGTCCCTTCTGAAAACCAGCTTGGTGTGGGTATTTTGCTATTGGTCATGGAAAGCAACGTCCTGTCTATCACTTTGGTTCATTCGTGTGTGAATGAGTTTCCATGTTAGGGAATTCCTTGCCATATTTTGAGTTTCCATGTTAGGGAATTCCATGCCATATTTTTAACAGAATGGGTACTGGTCTTGGAGTTAGGGGGCTGGGGAAGGGAACTTCATACTAACCCCAACTCAACCATTACCTACTCTTGGATGAGCCTCTTTACTTTGAGAACCTTAGCTTTTATCATAAATGGATTGAACTCTATGATCTCTGAAGATACTTGTTTGCCTAATTCTATGGTGAAATAAGACCAAAGCTTTGATACTGATATAGACAGGCAAGCCTCAGGTAAACGTACATTTTGTTTAATCAGGACTCCACAATCTTTTTCTGTAAAGGACCAGGTCGTGAATATATCAGACTTCACAACTACTCAACTCCAATGTAGCAGGAAAGCAGCTATAGACAGTACCTTAGCCACGGTACGGTACACTCTATTGACAAAAACAGGCAACAGACAACATGCAGGATTTGGCCAGCAGCCTCCTGATTGAGATGGTGGCTGTAAAAGGGTTGGGGGTAAATAGTGGGCATGGGAGAGGCTACATGAGCCTGCTTCAGGCCCACCTTGCAAAGGACACCAGAGCCACTCAACCCATGCCACCTCCAAGAACCAAAGAACAGACCTGGGAGAGTCTCTCCCACAGGGATGAAAGAGTTAAGAAGGCAGAGGCAGACACAATTGTTTCTTTCTAGGGAAACTATTCGGACTTGGGAATATACTCTGCCACACAGCTGGAACTCATTAGTGCTGAAGTTTTTTAAGTTAAAAAGTTTTATTTAGGCCCCTGCAAAGGTTTTCTTAGGCCAAGAGTGAAACCTTGTGCTCACACTGCAAGCTCTCCCCAGCCAAGTGCTTCGGTCAGCTCTCCCATCATTTCTCTTGCCCTCATTGCCTTTCTGCTGACCTTCCTGACATCTTGCCTCATCCCTCTCCATTTCTTCTAGACTCCTTCATCGACTATCTGTCCACATGGATCCTCTCTGGCAAGCAGGACATTCCTGTTTCAGAAATATGGAAAATTGCGTAACTGAACAATTGAAACATTCGCTTGTTGTTAGTTGGGATCCAAAAATGCAAATGTTTTAGGTGGACTCTAGACTCTAACCCAGAGCCTTCAGTACAGACACAGAGGGTGAAGTCCACAGACCATTGGAAGTCAGGTCAACACACACTGATAATCAAGTGAAGAAAATAGATTCTTTTCCCTTTTTTTCTTTTTTAAGATTTTATTTATTTATTTGACAGAGATGACATATAGGCAGAGAGGTGGGCAGACAGAGAGAGAGGAGGAAGCAGGCTCCCCGCTGAGCAGAGAGCCTGACATGGGGCTCGATCCCAGGACCCTGGGATCATGACCCTAGCTGGGAAAGCAGAGGTTTTAACCCACTCAGCCACCCAGACGCCCCTCTTTTCCCTTTTTTAAGGTTGATTCAGACAAAGGATGCAAGAGGTGGTTTGCCTGATGTGAATGATGGTAAACCTCAGTTAACGAAAATTTGATAAATAATAGTCCTTCGTTAACTAGACACCTTTTTTTCTTTACTTTTAGGCTAAAGAAGTAAGAGTGAGGAGACAGCTAGTGTCAGGGTTTGATAAATGGGATGTTTATAGTTAACCTCCTAGTGTCATTATTTCTAGAATCCTGTCTACAGCCCAGATTAGCAACAGTGGACATAATTGGTAACAATTCAGGTTCACAGTAACCCCTTTTACACTGTAGGTTCAGAATCACTGCAATTCAACAACACTGCCCCCTCCTCTGTGTCATCAAAGCAGGAAGTTACCCCAGACTCCTAATAGGACTGTCCATAAGACCCTGACAGAGGGTTTCTCTGGTGAGATCACTAATTCATCAGGAAATTGCTAAGAGGAGTAATTTTTTTCCCAAGCACTGTATTAGAGATCTACTAACTTTAGGCAACCATGGGTAACTCTGGTCAGGTCAGCCATCCTTTAGGAAGTTTGGTGGCAGAGCTACATGTGGCTAGAGTAGAAATATAGGGGATTGAGAGGCATAGATTTGGGTCTGAGCTCTCACTAAATAAATTCAGCATTCAGTATGTAAATTTGGAGTAAGCCAAGCAAAATATTCTGGAGTTGAAATAGGAGGATAACAATAGCAGTCATATTAGCGATGACTAATCTTTGCTGAGTCCTTACAACACAGTATGTGCTTTCCAAGCATTGTGTGAGGCAGATATAGCTGCTCCCATTTTACAGACAAGGAAACTGAGGCCCAGAGATAGAATGGCTTTATTGGTGACACTGGGCTACCAGGAATCTCAACTAGGATGCGGGCCAAGGGCTGGTGGTTGCAGCACCCAACTTACATTCTGGGTAAACAGGAGGAAAGGCACCTAAATTAGACCTGCAACCTGGATTCTAGTGGAAACTCTGACAGTAGCTGGGTAAACCATATAGCCAGGTGGCAGAGCTTCCTTGCTTTATGGAGAGACAAATGAAAACCATGAAACACCTATGTGAATATAATAACTGTACAGAGTAGTGGGTGCAATGCAGAAATTAAAATAAAGTCAAAGAATAACTGGGGGATGGGACTTAAAGTTCCTGTTCAAGGATGGTGTCTCTGCAGAGGTGACATCTTGAGTGCTTTGTGGTATTTGAGGTGGGGGCTGGAAGAAAGTAATGAGGAACTAGAGGAGAAAGCAGAGGCCAGAGGCCAGGTAACTAAGTGCTCCTCTCCCCCAAACCATCTTGTGGGGCCCTGTGAAGCCCTTCTCAGGGGTCCCTTCTATAGACCAGGACATAGCTGTGTCTCTTCTGGTATCCTTGGAAACTCCTCAGGGGATTCAATCCCATGTCCTGAGGAGTTGAAGAGTTCACGGTTCTCCCCTCTGGAAAGTCTCTTAGAAATGGCCTTCAGCTCTCTCCTTCCACAGAAGTGAGAATTGAAACTCAGAGAGGTGAAAATACTGGACCAAGATCACATGCCCATTGCTTGGTCTCCCCCAACGCACCCCACACCAGCCCTAATATTCCTCCAAGCTGCCTCTTATCCAAACCACAGGTTCATTGTCTCAAGCAGTTGTTCTGAATCTGTTTCCTGCCAAAGCACAGGTGGTGAATGTCACTTGCATTTTTGACAGATGCCCTGAGATGTGCCAAGATCAAACACTGTGAAATAGATGAGCTCTATTGTGGGATATGTATAATATATGTGTAATTCACGGCTGAGACCCAGACTCCAACCCTTCCACAAGCCAGAAAGCACATTGTTATGCAAATGAGCGAGAGGGAGGCTATTATAAAAGGGACCAATTTTGAAAATCATTAATGTGTTTTTTCTTTGCATTCTAATTGCAGCATTCCTAATTTCTCCCCTCTGCAGATGGATTTGCTGAACCATGCACCAGGAAAAGCAAAAGTAAAACACATTGCTATTTTCAAAATAGTACCCCATTTCATTTCTTCCTTGGTAAACTCTGACATACTCATAAATAATTTTCACTTACATGTAAGAGCCACCTTTTTCAAGTTGGTTGCCCCAGGTCTGTATTGAATATCTAATTTTCTCTCCATCCTCCAAGCCCTCCAATTCTGCATTGGTAAACCCTGGTGTTGTTAGCTCACCTCCTACCACTAGGGGTCACTACTCAAGCCCCAAAGAGGTTTGGCGATCCCCTGACATTGACTCCATGACTCCCCCAAGTTGCTCACCACTGGAGCAGATAAAGTATACTCAGCAGGACTGAACCACAGTGGGTCCTACAGCGTTGGGAGTGAGTAGCTTATTTGTTGATAATTCTACCCAATCATCTATCATGTTCCCCTCCTAACTTCTGCTTGCCTGGCTTGAGTGACAAAGTGGTACTAGATGAGTTAGCCCTTGTAGGATCAATGTGGCTTTCACTCTGCTTCTCAGGGATTTCTTAAACAGGTCTTGGCATCCACATTACTACCTGTATTCTTTCTGACCTTGTTGTAGAGTCCTGTCATTTTCTCCACAGTGTCTTAGAAGACGTCTCAGGTCAGTGAATTAGTGGTCTGAGTCCAAACTAGAACTGGAGGGTTCTTTTGTGGGATAACAATTAGTCTTTTAGAATTTTCAGAATTCAAGAAAGAGCTTCATGATAACTTATCTTGTTCCTCCCATCTGCTGATTATTCTACATCTGTCTTCCTAATCTTAGTTTGGGCATTTGTTAATCTTCCTAAGATATAGGTGTAGGATGTCCACAGACCCTTGAAATCCTAGTTGATTTCAGCACTCTTCCATCTGCATAGCTGGCCACAAATTCACTCATCCAACAACTGAAACGTGTAAGGAAAATGCAATTTTATTACTTTATCTATAACTAATTCCAAACTATTTCTGATAGCAGGAGGTAAAACAAATTTTTGTCCTAGCTACTTAAACACTTCAGTAACACCTCTTCACTGAAATACTCCCTTTAGACAGTGTTCAGTTTCTCAGTTTTTAGTTTTCTGGTCACCTCCTTGATTATTCTGCAAGAGGAGTCTAGGTATATGAGGGGATGGAAGGATGAGATGGCTCATGTGACCTTGTGAGAAGGGGAAGAGCTGGCTTCTAATGCTAAGCATTCTTTGACCTGGTCAGTGCTCTTGGGGAGGACTGTCCATTCCCCTCTTTGCTAACTTGGCTTCTTCTTTCTCCTCTGGTATAAAAGCCCACCTAGCATCTGTTGCAGGATCATTTCACACACTAGCCATAGAAAAGACTCTACCACAGTCCTCTAGGCTCTCAATACCACATTTACCCTAAATGGGTACATAAGGCATTTTTAATAATAACCTCAACTCAAGGCCACCTTCAGCCTCACCACACAGCTGTCAAACCTGCTCTGATGTGACTATGCCTCAGATGCCATGGGGAAGCCTGTGATTTGTGGCACCTTCTAGAGCCTCAAAAGGGGTGTGAGAGATAGGAGATCCCCTTCTTTCTTCAGAGTTTTCTCCACTTTCCTAAAGTAACTTCCCTTTTTGAAGCCAAAGGTGGGAGAAGAGAATATCAAGACATGTAATCTATCCGTTTTGCCTTCTGTCTCTACTTTCCTTTTTTCCTGAGATTGGTGCCTGAGCATATTGAGGGAAAGATATGACTTTTATCTTGTACTCTTTTATATCATACTCTATTACTATGAATTCCAAGCTTCTGTAACAAATTAAGGGGTATATTCACCACCCCACAGAAGTCTTATGGCTGAATCTTCTGGGAATGGCCCATGCTAAAAAGGAGATAAAAGGATTGGAAAACTTTCTGAACAAAAAAATCCAATACCACACCTTATTTCTTGCTTTGAAATCTTATTTGAATGAACATTAACTGTGAACTCCTTTGTGACATCTCCACTTCCCCATCAAATAAATGACCAGGTCAAGCAGAGTAAAGGTCAAGTCCATAGAAGGAAAGGAGAGTAAAATGCATTAAAAAAATTATTATCTCTGTTTTGGTATGATAAAGATGATTTGTATCCACCTTAATATCTTAGCTATTATTAGTAACAAACCATTTATTACTAATAGTGTCTATCAGTGTAACTGTGTCACACCAGGGAAATATGTCTAGCTGATTTGTAGTCTAGCCCTTTAAAACTTCATGGGCTTCCCAGTTATCTCAAGACATAATGAAAAGTTTTCAATTCTAAATTGTGTCTGTTAACTTTCTAAGATGCATAAGGAGTTGGTGAGTGCCTCATTTCTCTGAATCATCATTTTGAGCCATAATGGCACTGAACACTGAAAGTACAGAAGACTGAGTTGAAAGGATAATTAACCACGGATACTCTCTGAAAGTAGTTCTTTCCTCATATATTTATTTATGTCTCTTGGTTTTCTGGTCACTTCATTTTTTAAATGTAGGACACAACTAATGTATTGTTGAATACTACATCAAAAACTAATGATGTACTATATGCTGGCTAATTGAACATAATAACAAAAAAATTTAAAAAGTGTTTAATTGAAAGATCTTCTTGTTTTGGTTCTAGTTAATTAAGGTGTTGCTATAATTCAGGTAAAGCAATCTTCTTGTCCCAAAATTTGAGGCAAGTCTCCTGCATTCTTCTTATGAAAGCTGGTCTGGACTATTGCTAAAAATCTGCTTTGTTTTTAATCTGTTTTTAAAAAAAAAAAATCTGTTTTTAAAGCTTGCTTTAAAACTGTTGAAAGTCCCCAGGCCAGCTCCAGGAAATGTTGGGCAGAAATCCCCATCATCATCTTTGAGTCTCCATATTCAGAATGCTCCCTTCAGTGCTCATTAATTTTAGCTTTCATAACATTGGCACTGCCAAAGAGTCCCCTATTCAGATGATAATCTTAGTTTTATTGTTGTTGTCGTTGTTGTTGTTTTCCTTCCCTCTAGTTATCATGCCCTAGTTTGAGAGGGTAGCTTAAGGAAGAAGGGCGGCTTGGTGGTCGTGACCATAAATTTGATTTGACACATCTCCATTAAAGAGACACTTCAAGTGTCTGGGTTCCCAAAGCACACTTCCTGTTCAAACAGCACTTCCCGCCATGTTTTTAGGCAATCTGATGGTTAGAGAATAGATATGAACTCATTAGCTGTCTGGGACTGTGCTGAATTCTTCCCTTTCATAAATGTTCTTTGGCCATGGGTAAAGAACGCTACTGGGCAAGGCAAGGCCTATGAGAACTAATTTTAAGCCGACAGACTTCCTGCATTCTAAAAATACCTGAGATTTTGGCTGTCCATAGGAAATGGAGATTTCCCTTCAAGGCCATCAAACTTGGGATGGATACTCTCTTCTTGACAGCTACCTAATTTGAGCTACAAGGATAGTATACCCATTCAGTCAGATGAATACAGTATTCTATTTTTGTAACGTGCAGAGACTTGATCTATAATCCAACTGGGAGTGTATTTTTATTACCTATTTCCTTTTACAAATATTGGAATCATTCAATAAATAGTTTTGAAGTCAATCTTATGCCAGCACTATTTCCAAGCCAGAGTTTCTCAAAATTTTTGGTCTTAGGATCCCCTTACACACTTAAAAATTATTGAGGACCCCAAAAAACTTCTGTTTATGTGGGTTCTGTCAACATTTACCAATATTTACCAATGTAGAAGTTAAAACCCAAAAACTTTTTAAAGATTGATCAATTGACTTTAACAATAATAAATCAGTAACATGTTAACACAAATAACATTTATAAATATCATAACATAGCTTTGCTTTTCAAAACCACAAAAAATAGTAAGAAAAATGACATTGTTTTACATTTTCACAAACTTCTTTAGTATCTGGCTTCATCTGATAGCTGCATTCAATCTGTTGTATTATGTGTCTTGGTTAAAGTATATAAAGAAAATCTGCTCATATAGTTATGCAGTTGGAAAAGGGAAAGTATTTTAATAGCCTTTCAGATGATTGTAGATAATCTTCTTTGATGCCAAAATAAAACTCGATTCATAAGTTCTTAAAACTTAGTTGCAGGGTGCCTGGGTGGCTCAGTTGGTTAAGCGGCTGCCTTCGGCTCAGGTCAGGATCCCAGATCCTGGGATCAAGCCCTGCATCCTGCTGCCTGCTCAGTGGGAAGCCTGCTTCTTCCTCTCCCTCTGCCTGCCCCCTCTGCCTGTCCCCTCTGCCTGCCACTCTGCCTACTTGTGCTCTCTCTCAATCTCTCTGTCAATAAATAAATAAATACATCTTTAAAAAAAAAACTTAGTTGCAAAGAGGAATTTGAAACCATATCAATTACATTTTCATACTCTGTTACATTAAAATGCATTAGCCTATTTTGGCACTTGAAATTGACCCTTTAACCATGCATAATTTTGTAACTTTATCCGTCATTCACTTGGAAAATGATAGTTCACTGAGTTATCCAAATAGTCTAAAAGTTGACACATTACAAAAGACTATGTATGATATTTTTAAATCACGCATTTGCTAATATCACTATGATACCCAAAAAAGTCTTTAAGTATTGCGATGCGATCAAAATGATAGTGGTATATGTGATTTTCCAAAATTCTCATTTTCACTGGAAAATTTCAATTTTATCACCAACAACTATACTGTTAGCTGTTTTCCTTAAAGTGTCATTTTCATTCATTTTTGAGAAAATGTCTACCATATATCCAAATGTAAATGACCATAATTTGACTGTTGGTTGTTCTTTCAAGTAACAATTGGGTTTCATGAAAAATGTAGCTAGTGCTGCTTATAACCAAACAATTGCAGAAATGCTTTTCCTCAAGGTAACCATTATGCTCCATTTTTGAGGGGGTATGCTTTATAGGTCCTTTCCTTTTATCACATGGAATATAAAAGGGATGTGTACTCCAAAGTCACAATTTTTAAACATTTTTTGTTGTTTTGTTGAGAACATTCTTTAATAAATGTTTTTATTTTATGGGGCAGCTGGGTGGCTCAGTTGGTTAAGCGTCTGCCTTTGGCTCAAGTCATGACCCTAGGGTATTGGAATCAAGCCCCACACGGGACTCCCTGCTCATCGGGGAGCTGGCTTCTGCCTCTCCCTCTCCCACTCCCCTTGCTCGTGCTCTCTCTCTCTCTCTCTCTCTCTCTCTGTTAAATAAATAAATAAATAAAATCTTTTAAAAAAAGTTTTTATTTTATTCATTTATTTTGCTGGAAGGAACTTACAGTGAGGAGTGTCTATCTGTACAGCTTCATGGCTACTTCATGATTTGTGCTAAGGAACCAGTGGTTTTACTTATGATTGCTTTCACACATCACAGCAAAATGTCAACACAGTAAGAAAAAAAAAGACATTTAATGTCTTATTATGAAAATAATTTGATCAGAGTTTTATGGATCACACTTTGAGATCCATTATTAAAAACACTGAGAGTACTCATAAAGTCCCTTCTCTCATAGGGATGACATTTTTCTGTAGATCAAGCATTGGGGAAGAAGACATTACACAAATAAAAAAATAAGCTAATGGCAGAGTAGTAAGGGCTAATATGAATATACAGCAGTGTGGTGTGCTAGGGAAGAAAGGCTAGAATAGGTAAATTACCTAATTTGGAAGGCCTCTTTGATGTGTTGCCCTTGGATCTGAGCACTGAATGATGAGAAAACCAGTCATGTAATGATTTGGAGGAAGAAATTTCCAGACTGAGGGAAGAGGTAATGCAAAGCCCTAATATGGGATTGAGTATGGCTTCATGTTCAAAGAAGGCAAAGGGGGCCAGTGTGACTGAAGTTAGCAAATGAGGTGCCTTATGGCAGGAGATGTGGGGCAGAGGTCACATCCATTCATGGGTCCACCTGCCACGTGGCAGATTGGTGTACTGACAGAGCACGGAATTTGCATCCAAGTTCTGCTTTTGTTATTTGCTAGTAGGGTAACTTTAGTCAGGTTAGTTGGAGACATTAGGTTTGGTTCCCCAGGCACCAGGCACCAGGCACCAGGCACTGTGGTGGAGATTTGTATGCAAATCAAATGCAAGGGAAGCCCAAACACCCATACCGAAGAGGGAATGAGAAATGGTGTAAAGTAAAAGGGAACTGTGGCAAGGTTGCTACAGTTTAGAAACAGTGAATGCGGGAAGGCCCTTCAGAGATGTTCTGAATGGAGGCAAGGGGATGAAGCTTTGTATCTTTATCCTGTCAGGTCAGTAGATGAGGGTTATCTTGGGTAGGGGACTTGACTTTGTGCAAATCAACTTCCTTTCTAGGGAGGGGCTCAGCTATGATCCATCAGTAGTCTACAATTTTGTCTGAAGAAGGGACACTTGGTGCTAAGGGGAATGTGGCTAGCACACCATGTCCCCTATACTTAGCTTCTCTGAGTTTTCATTTCTTTATGTATAAACTGGAGAATCAGAATAGTTGAGTGATTCAAATATGATAATGTGTAAGAAGAGACTTTATTGAAAACATGGTTAAGTGGGGGTTGTTGATACTAAAGGGAGTTTACATGACTTTTGTGTTTCTGCTGTGAATTCTTCATTATATTTGAATATATTTATACAAATATAGTAATATTTGTTTTATATAGAAATTTACCTTCAGAATATGTGGACTTTCTAAAATAACATTATTTTAACAAGCTAACAGGTGAGCAGTTCTGGAATCACTTTTTGAATGTCAAAACATGTCATGTTTAGCTTTTTCCATAATTATCCCTTCATGTAGCCTTTCTTATGTGACTACAGATCATATTTATCACTTTGTGTTTTTCTTCTCTAGAGAATGCTATCATGAATTACTGAATCATGTTCCTTTGTTAGCAGATAAGGAATATGACAAGTTCTTACAATATTTATTCTTTTGTTTTTCACTCATTGTTGTCTAAATTACAAACTTAGGAAAACCAGACTAGGAATTCCTTAAGGGAAAAGAAAGGATTCCTATGATCAAATAAGTTTGGGCAATAGCAGATTGAGCAAAGTTTACTTATCGTAGAACTTCTTGGGGCCTTTAAAAAGCTAATACTTTGTTGTCTCTGAGTATGAAATATAGTATGAGGCATAAGAACATAGACAATGCAGGGCACCTGAGTGGCTCAGTGGGTTAAAGCCTCTGGCTCAGGTCATGATCCCAGGGTCCTGGGATAGAGCCCCGAATCAGGCTCTCTGCTCGGCGGGGAGCCTGCTTCCTCCCCTCTCTCTGCCTGCCTCTCTGCCTACTTGTGATCTCTCTCTTTCAAATAAATAAATAAAATCTTTAAAAAAAAAAAAAAGAACATAGACAATGCAAAAAGGCATACACTTTTTTCTCCTAATGACTAAAATCCTGAAAAACTGATTTTGAGACATTTTGGTTAACATTGAGTAAAGCTCTTATAGGGCTTCAGTGAATCTCTAAGGTCATCTTGTCATCTATTTCACCCACTCTCCTGCCAACCTTACATTAACAGAGGTACAAACAAAAGCATATCCAAGAATTCAGTAGAATGAGGTAATTTTGTTTGCAGGAAATAATTTCTGGAGAAACATATTTTGTATCCGTACCAGATCCCCATCCAGCATTCAGCCTATCACAAGGTTGTCTCCATCATCACTTCTTGGTCCAGACAAATCATACTCCCATGCAGTCCTCGGCCATATGGAGGGACAACAATTTCACTGTCAATTTATTATTTGACTCCTCTCAATACACCAGGCAGAAGTTTAAATTTTATTTCAATATGTAAATTAAAAACAAATTTTATTCCAACTAAGACCTAATCAATTCTAGTTTCTTAAAAAAGAAAAAAAAAAAAAAAGAAGCAAAACAACTTGGCTCTTGGCAAGCCAGGACCTAGTTGCAAGACTCAGGCAAGGGACAGAACCTGGGATTAAGATCTTTTTTTAAAAAAAATAATAACCTTCTGATTGAATAATGGATGAAAGGAAGAAGTGAGATTTCAATGGAAGAGGATCAAATGTGAAGGAAAAGCAAGTGTCATTTGATTTCAGGCTATTGGAAGGACAAGCATAAATACTTGTGTTAACTCTTGTTCCTCTCTTTTGCTTGCTAGAACACTGGACCTAATTATCTTAGATCATATAATGATTTTAAAATTTAGCAACAGGAAATGTACATTGTATATTTATGGTTTTTTCACACATAAGGAAAGTGAGTGATATAAGACTTTTTTTTGTTTTGTTTTATGAGCTCTAAAATTAGTCATGGATGTCCTGCCCTTTTATGAAGATCACATGGTAGAAAGCATACCAGCCTAGGAATCAGACCTGAGTGGGTCTTGGTTTTGTCAAGAATTGACTGACATGGTCTCTTGGTCAAGTCACTTCATTTCTCGGTCCTCAGTTTCCTCCTCATTCCTGGGTGGAGGCTGAACTGGATGAGACAACTTCCAGCTCCAACATTCCAGCTTTCTTTGATTCCCTGTCATTCTTCTTCTTAAACATTGACCCATTCTCCCTTTGCTTATAAGATCAAGTCCAAAGTTCTTCAACTGTTATTCAAGGACTTCTAGTTTCTGACCCTATTCTTTTCAGGTTCAGCTCTCAGGCCAGCCTATTCCTCTAAAGATACATCTGCTTTCCTGTTACTTATTCAGATCCAGCTCCCATGTAAGGCTAGCCCAAAGTATCACCTCTACTCAGAACCCTCCTTTTCTGGAAAGGATCTGTATCTCTTTAATGCTGATGGCCACTGGTGTATTTTTGGCCCTACCCACTTACTGGAGGGTACTATTAGTTTTTTTTTTCCCTTATAAATATTCATCTCCACAAATATACTACTATACTGTATTTTATGTGGATTTTTTTTTTTAAATGCAGGACCTGGTAATGAAGAGAACATAATGGAACTTTGTTAGCATTTTTTAAACTGATTGATGATTTGATGAGTTTCTTTTCTTTTTAGCCATAGTAATGAGTTAATTCACACACTCTAACTTGGGCTAATGTATCAGTAGTGGATTCATTTATTAAATCGGTTTTCTTGGATCAAGAGTGTGGCTGTAACCATGAAATGGAGACAAGCCACTAGCCATGGGTCTTCTTTAGATCCCTACTCTGGATAATTATGCTACCATGTCCTTATTATATCTAAATGTTCTGTGCATTCTCATCACGTTCACCAGTGCTTCAGGAACATAATCTCATTCACTACTTAAAATCATCCTCTGTGGTTAGGAAGTCTGGTGTTTTGTTTTTGTTTTTCTTTTTTTATTGTAATGTGATGAGCACTGGTGTTATATGGCAACTAATGAATCATTGAACATTATACTAAAAACTAATAATGTACTATAAAAAATTTTTAAAAATATTAAATAGTTAGGGGCGCCTGGGTGGCTCAGTGGGTTATGCCTCTGCCTTTGGCTCAGGTCATGATCTCAGGGTCCTGGGATCAAGCCCCACATTGGACTCTCTGCTCATTGGGGAGCCCACTTCCTCCTCTCTCTCAGCCTGCCTTTCTGTCTACTTGTGATCTCTGTCTGTCAAATAAATAAATAAAATATTTTTTAAAATATTAAATAGTTAGAGGAAGTCTTGTCAAACAGATACCTAAGTAGTTTGCCCTTGGTGACTCACGTAGCATACAGCAGAATTGAAATTTGAAGTGGGACTTTCTGAGTCTAAGGTCAACATTCTTACCTGGAGTGGTCAGGAAGCACACATAATAAGAAAGCTTTATGAAGTAACATTTTATAGCCAATATGTTATAGAAAGCGTATTTAGAATGCTCTCATTTGTGATTTCTATTTAGTATCTGACTGGACTGGGCTAAAAGAGAGCATTCTCTCCCATTCCATTGTGGACAGAGAATGAGCTACCACGTGAAAATGTATGGCTCTTTACTTTGGAAAGCCTAAGAGAAATTATGGTCAAGTGTTGATAACTTTAGTCTCTAGGAACTGGTGTGGAAGCAACTAGGTATTGTTAGAGGTGGTAGGACTATATCTGAAAGCTACTGAATTTAGGAATATTGCACAGTATACCTGCTGTCAGGAGAAGCAGTATAATGATGCCCCACAGTAAATGAACAGAGCAAGGGAACATTGATGACAATCAATGCAACCTTGGGCAAGTCACTTAACCTCTCTAAGGCCTTATTTTCTTTGTCGGTAGGATGAACATAGCAGAGTCTGCTTCACATGTTTTTTGAGAGAATTAAGTGATATAATTCATTTATTGAACAAATATTTGCTGAGTGCTTATATCAAACACACTTTAGATCATAGGGATTCAACAGAGAACAAATTAGGCAAAATCCTTTCTCCCAGAGATTACTTGTCCATAAAAGACAATAAATGAAACAGATGAGTGAAATTTATAGTGTATCAGACATTGATAAATACCAGAGTGAAAAATTAGACAAAGAAGCAGAGAGGGGGGTGCTAGTAGGTTAGGATGGGTCAGAGAAGGGTTCACTGAGAAGACTGTATTGAAGCAAATCTAGAGTGACTCATCTGGTTATCCCTCCCACAAAAAAAAAAAAAAAGTGAGAATAAGGACCCGAGGTAGGAATGTGTCCAGAAAGAGCAAGGAGGCCAGTGTAACTGAGCAGAGAAGATGAAAGAGAACAGAAGAAGATGTTAGAATCAATAAGGCCTTATAGGTTAGCTTGAGAACTTCCACTTTTAATTTACTCTGAGTGATGTGTGAAGTCTTTGGAAGGTTCTGAACAGAGCAGTGACATGATCTGACTTAGGTCTGAACACCATGACTCAACGCATGGCTGCTGTGTTGAGAACAGACTAAGGGGATGGGGGGAAAGAAGGGAGATCATTAGGAGATTGTGGCAATAATTTCAGCCAGAGAAGGGGAAGGGCATCAAAACAGCCACTTGGCGAAATAACATAATTTCTCCCATTGTATTGTGTGGACATCTAAATACACCTTTATTTCCATGTTCATCAGAGCATACTGGGCAGCTGTGGAGACAGACTTTCCATGCTGTTAGGTCGGGAACAGATCTGGAACCTCAAATACCAATCCCCACAAGTTAAAGAAAATTCTCTGAGTCAGCTAGCCACTGTTAAGAGATGTTGGTGTCTTCAGAAGCATCCATCCAACGCAGGGAATATTCACTCTACTAAGTAGAGGGGCTATGTCCAGAGGGTATATCTAGATGCTGACATAAGCCTTTCATTAGGGCTGCAGGAAGGCATTCTGTTTGTTCTAGCAACCAAGCAGATCACATTATAAATCAAATCAGATTTCAGGTTCTCTGAGAATCCAGGTTGACACTGACATCATTGATGTGGTGTATTCTGGGAAGTCTCAGCCTGATGTCTCTGCAGAGCATAGTTACTGGACTACAAAAGAAAGCAATGTGTAAGACAGTTTCCATTGAAATGAAATTCTCCCTAGTTATGTAGATTTGGCTTCTCTGCTATTTAGAAGCAGGTGGAAAGTTGTTTTAATAAAATTATTATTAAAAAATGTTTCAAATTACCTTAAGCAAGCATTCATAGATGACTGGCTCTCTCCCACACTGACCAGCCATCTGGTCTGACCAAGTCATTCCATGCTTTCAGCTGGACATACCTTGCATGAGGTCTTTGACATGGCAGCTCTATAGCTGGCTTTGCCAACCATGACAGAAAAGCCAGGGAAGTTTATCCTGTGTTCCTCTGTTGATACACTTCTTTAAGGATTTGGTGAGCAATGCAGCCTGCCCCAGGTTATCCCAGACCTAGCAACCCACAACCATGCAAAAACACAGAGGCTCCCCCAGAGGCCTTCTGCAACAGTTCCATGTCCAAGTGCATTTTTGGCAACCAGAAACACAGCCTTCTACTGGAAAAGTTTGCTTGTTACCCACCCTCTAAGAGCTAAGAAATAGAGCCAAGGTTGCAGAAAGGCTGTACCCATTGAAAAGCTGCCATCTCAACTCTCTCCCAAAGGGGTGAATGAATGTCCAGGAATTGAAGGCCATATGGCACAGCCAGCAGCCTGTCTTTCCTTTGGGAGCCATCAGTCTCCTACATTACTTTGAAATGGTTCCCATGCTGATTGGCTCTCTGTACCCTCTGTAGGATGGGAAGAAGATTGTATCCCTGTTTCTCGGACAGCAACTCTTAAGGGAAAGGAACTGGATTCCTTATGTGTCCTTGAATGTGGTTGGAGAAGCCCAGTGGTTAGAGATGGCATTACTGTGTTACTCATCCAGTAGAAACAAGATAGTGGTAGTTTACAGAAGCAGTAGTTGCAGGATTGGGGGATCAATCCAGAAAACATTTGTTTCTTCTTTCAGTGGAATTGTGCTACAGTTAAAGACTACAGACAAACTCATTTAAAATTCTACTTTCTGGCTTAGCAGACCAGCCTTTAGAAGTATCACACTAGTGTGCACATTGAGACTCCTCACAAGGTCAAAGTCTACCTCATCTTCATTCTATATGAGCCTCTGTTTTGTGCAGATATTGTGACTAAGGTTTTCAGTGTTTCCGAATCAAATCGCTTAGCAGTGGATTTGATATTCTTCAAGATAGCTGTTATGTGTTAGTTTTGCAAATGCAAAATTTTTTTTATTATGTCACCATATATGTAGTCACCATACAGCACATCATTAGTTTTTGATGTACTGTTCCTGATTCATTGTTTGTATATAACACCCAGTGCTTCATGCAATCTGTGCCCTCCTTAATACTCAACATGAGGCTCACCACCCCCCTACTCCTCTCCCTTCTAAAACCCTCAGTTTGTTTCTCAGAGTCCATAGTCTCTTATGATTCATTTCCCCCTCTGATTCCCCCCTTCATTTTTCCCTTCCTTCTCCTAATGTCCTCCATGCTATTCCTTATGTTCCACAAATAAATGAAACCATATGATAATTGTCTTTTTCTGTTTGACTTATTTCACTTAACGTAATCTCCTCCAGTTCCATCCATGTCAATGCAAAAGTTGGGTATTCATCCTTTCTGATGCCTGAGTAATATTCCATTGTATATATGGACCACATCTTCTTTATCCATTCATCTGTTGAAGGGCATCTCAGCTCCTTCCACACTTTAGCTATTGTGGACATTGTTGTGATGACATTGGGGTTCATGTGGCCTTTCTTTTCACTACATCTGTATCTTTGTTGTAAATACCCAGTAGTGCAATTGCTGGGTCGTAGGGTAGCTCTATTTTTAACTTTTTGAGGCACCTCCACACTGTTTTACAAAGTGGCTGTACCAACTTGCATTCCCACCAAGAGTGTAAGAGGGTTCCCCTTTCTCCACAACCTCTCCAACATTTGTTGTTTCCTGCCTTTCAATTTTTGCCATTCTAACTCTTGTAAGATGGTATCTCAATGCGGTTTTGACTTGAATTTCCCTGATGGCTAATGATGTTGAACATTTTCACGTGTGTCTGTTAACCATTTGTATGTCTTCTTTGGAGAATGTTCGTTCATGTCTTCTGCCCATTTTTTGACTTGATTATTTATTTTTTTGGGTGTTGGGTTTGAGAAGTTCTTTTTTATTTAATTATTTTTATTAGCATATAATGTATTATTTGCCCCAGAGGTAAAGGTCTGTGAATCATCAGGCTTACATATCTCACAGCACTCACCATAGCACATAGATCTTGGATACCAGCCCTTTATCTATAGTGTCATTTACAAATATCTTCTCCCATTACATGGGTTGTCTCTTTGTTTTGTTGACTGTTTTATTTGCTGTGTAGAAGCTGAGAGCCTTTCCCTTAAGATCAGGAACCTGACAAAGATGCCCACTCTCACCACTATTGTTCAACATAGTACTGGAAGTCCTAACAACAACAATCAGACAACAAAAAGAAATAGGAGGTATTCAAATTGGCAAAGAAGAAATCAAACTCTCTCTCTTCACAGATGATATGATACTTTGTGTGAAAACTCAAAATAGTCCACCCCCAAATTACTAGCACTCATACAGCAATTCAGTAATATGGCAGGATACAAAACCAATGCACAGAAACCAGTTGCTTTCCCACACCTAACAATGTTACTGTAGAAAGAGAAATTAGTGAAGCGATTCCCTTTACAATAGCAACAAGACCTCGAGATACCTTGAGATAAACCTAACCAAAGAATTAAAAGATCTATACTTTAGAAACTACAGAACATTTATGAAGGAAATTGAAGAAGACACAAAAAGATGGAAAACTATTCCATACTCATAGATTAGGAAGAATAAACATTGTTAAAATGTCTATGCCACCCAGAGCAATCTATACTTTCAATGCCATCCCAATCAAAATACCATCATATTTTTCAAAGTGCTGGAATATACAATCCTAAAATTTGTATGGAACCAGAAAGGACCCCAAATCACCAAGGAAATGTTAAAAAATAAAAACAAAGCTGGGGTCATCATGTTGCCTGATTTCAAGCTATATTACAAAACTGTGATCACCAAGATAGCATGGTACTGGCACAAAAGCAGACACATAGATCAGTGGAACAAAATAGAGAGCCCAGATATGGATCCTCAACTCTATGATCCACTAATCTTCAACAAAGCAGGAATAAATATCCATTGTTTTGGATATATCCAAATATCCAAATATCCAACCACAGTGTAGGAGGGTTCCCCTTTCTCTGCATCCTCATGAATATCTGTAGTTTCCTGACTTGTTAATTTTAGCCATTTTTTGAGAAGACAGTCTCTTCAATAAATGGTGTTGGGAAAACTGGACAACTATATACAGAAGAATGAAACTCTACCATTCTCTTACACCATACACAAAAATAAACCCTAAATGGATGAAAGACCTCAATGTGAGACAGGAGTCCATCAAAATCCTAGAGGAGATCATAAGCAGTAACATTTTTGACATTGGTCACAGCAACTTCTTTTAAGACACATCTCCAAAAGCAAGGGAAACAAAAGTGAAAATGAACTTTTGGGACTTAATCAAGATAAAAACTTCTGCCTATGTTTCCTTTTAGAAGTTTTATGGTTTCCAGTCTTATGTTTAAGTCTTTAATGAATTTTAAGTTAATTTTTGTGAATGGTATCACATAGGAAAAATTTAATTCTTCTGCATGTGAATATCTAGTTTTTTTAGCACCATTGATTGAAGGGACTTTCCCACTGAGTGTTGAAGAGACTTTTGTACTGAGTGTTCTTAGCTGCCTTGTCAAATATTAGTTGACTATATACATCCGGATTTTCTTCTAGACACTCAATTCTGTTCCATTGGTCTACCTGTTTATTTTTGTACCAATACCGTGTTGCTTTGATTACTATAGCTTTGTAGTATAATTTTAAATCAGTATGTGTGATTCCTGGAGCTTTGATAATCCTTCTCAGGATTACATTGGCTATTCAAAATCTTTGTGGTTCCACACAAGTTTTAGAATTGTTTTTCTATTTCTGTGAAAAATGTCATTGGAATTTTTATAGAAATTGCATTGAATTTATAGATGGCTTTTGGTAATACAGACATTTTAACAGTATTTTTTCTTCCAATCCTCGAACACAAAATATCTTATTTATTATTTTGTGTCCTCTTCAATTTGGTATTATACTAAGTGCAATAAACAGAATGAGAGAGACAATGTATGATATCACTTACATGTTGATCTAAAAAAGCTGGGAAAACTGGACAGCTATATGTAGAAGAATGAAACTCGACCGTTCTCTTACACCATACACAAAGATAAACTCAAAATGGATAAAAGACCTCAACGTGAGACAGGAATCCATCAGAATCCTAGAGGAGAACATAGGCAGTAACCTCTTCGATATCAGCCACAGCAACTTCTTTCAAGATATGTCTCCAAAGGCAAAGGAAACAAAAGCGAAAATAAACTTTTGGGACTTCATAAAAATCAAAAGCTTCTGCACAGCAAAGGAAACAGTCAAGAAAACAAAGAGGCAACCCACGGAATGGGAGAAGATATTTGCAAATGACAGTACAGACAAAAGGTTGATATCCAGGATCTATAAAGAACTCCTCAAACTCAACACACACAAAACAGATAATCATATCAAAAAATGGGCAGAAGATATGAACAGACACTTCTCCAATGAAGACATATAAATGGCTATCAGACACATGAAAAAATGTTCATCATCACTAGCCATCAGGGAGATTCAAATTAAAACCACATTGAGATATCACCTTACACCAGTTAGAATGGCCAAAATTAGTAAGACAGGAAACAACATGTGTTGGAGGATTTGTGGAGAAAGGGGAACCCTCTTGCACTGTTGGTGGGAATGCAAGTTGGTGCAGCCACTTTGGAGAACAGTGTGGAGATTCCTTAAGAAATTAAAAATAGAGCTTCCCTATGACCCTGCAATTGCACTACTGGGTATTTACACCAAAGATACAGATGTAGGGCAAAGAAGGGCCATCTGTACCCCAATGTTTATAGCAGCAATGGCCACAGTTGACAAACTGTGGAAAGAACCAAGATGCCCTTCAACGGACGAATGGATAAGAAAGAGGTGGTCCATATACACTATGGAGTATTATGCCTCCATCAGAAAGGATGAATACCCCACTTTTGTAGCAACATGGACGGGACTGGAAGAGATTATGCTGAGTGAAAAAAGTCAAGCAGAGAGAGTCAATTATCATATGGTTTCATTTATTTGTGGAGCATAACAAATAGCATGGAGGACAAGGGGAGTTAGAGAGGAGAAGGGAGTTGGGGGAAATTGGAAGGGAGGTGAATCATGAGAGACTATGGACTCTGAAAAACAATCTGAGGGGTTTGAAGGGGCGGGGGGTGGGAGGTTGGGGGAACCAGGTGGTGGGTATTAGAGAGGGCACGGATTGCATGGAGCACTGGGTGTGGTGCAAAAACAAGGAATACTGTTATGCTGAAAAAAAAAAAAGCTGAAATCATAGAAACAGAGAATGAAATAGTGGATTTCCAGGGGTTAGGAGGATGGGGGAAATGGGAAGAGGTTGATCAAAGGATACAAACTTCCAGTTGTATGAGAAATAAGTTCTGAGGATCTAATATATATCATGGGTATTGTAGTTAACAATATTAAATTATATACTTGAAAATGCTAAGAGAGTAGATCTTAAACCATAAAAATAAATGATAATTATGTGAGGTGATAAAGATGTTAGCTAATGTTATGGTGGTAATCATTTTGCAATAAGTATATCAAATCAAATATTGCACACCATAAACTTACACAACATTATATGTCAATTGTACCTCAATAAGCTGGGGCAGGGAAATAAGTCAAGCAGAGAGAGACAATTATTATATGGTTTCACTTGTGGAAGATAAGGAATAACATGGATGACATTGGGAGATGGAGAGGAGAAGGGAGTTGGGGGAAATCAGAGGGGGAAACTGTGGACTCTGAGAAACAAACTGAGGGTTTTGGAGGGGAGGGGGGCTGAAGGGTTGGGTGAGCCTGGTGGTGGGTATTATGGAGGGCACGTATTGCATGGAGCACTGGGTGTGGTACATAAACAATGAATTTTGGGACACTGAAAAAAATTGAATTAAATTAAAAAAATAAGCTGGGGCAGGGAAAGAACATTCTTTACTGGAAAAAAAATGAACAAGATGAGAAAAGATGCTATAAGACTAGCATGGATAAAGTAAGGCTGAAAGATGTTAAGGACCAGTGAACTCTTTTTTAAAAATTATTTTTATTAACATGTAATGTATTATTTGCCCCAGGGGTACAGGTCTGTGAATCATCAGGCTTATACATTTCACAGCATTCACCATAGCACATACCCTGCCCAATGTCCATCACCCAACCACCCTATCGCTACCCCCAGCCCCCAGCAACCCTCTCAGTTTGTTTCTTGAGATTAAGAGTCTCTTATGGTTTGTCTCCCTCCCGATCCCATCTTGTTTCATTTTTTCCTTCCAACCTCCCACAACCTCCTGCCCTGTCTCTCAGATTCTTCATATCAGAGAGATCATATGATAATTGTCTTTCTCTGATTAACTTATTTCGCTCAGCATAATACCCTTTAGTTCCATCCACGTCATTGCAAATGGCAAGATTTCAGTGTTTTTGAAGGCTGCATAGTATTCCATTGTATATATATATATACCACATCTTCTTTATCCATTCATTTGTTGATAGACATCTAGGTTCTTTCCATAATTTGACTATTGTGGACATTGCTGCTATAAACATTTGGGTGCACGTGCCCCTTTGGATGATTACATTTGTATCTTTAGGGTAAATACCCAGTAGTGTGATTGCTGGCTCATAGAGTAGTTCTATTTTCAACTTTTTGAGGAATCTCCACGCTATTTTACAGAGTGGCTGAAATAGCTCGCATTCCCACCAACAGTGTAGGAGGGTTCCCCTTTCTCTGCATACTTGCAAATATCTGTAGTTTCCTGACTTGTTAAATTTAGCCATTCTGACTGGTGTGAGGTGGTATCTCATTGCGGTTTTGGTTTGTATTTCCCTGATGCCAAGTGATGTGGAGCACTTTTTCATTTGTCTGTTGGTCATCTGGATGTCTTCTTTGCAGAAATGTCTGTTTATGTCTTCTGCCCATTTCTTGATTGGAAGGATCAGTGAACTCTTTAGAAATACATGCAGTAGTTGGACGACTAGGAAAGGTAATGAAAACAACGATTGTATTAATAAAACCAACCATATATAATGAGAAAATTTTATATGAGACTGGCCTCCCCAAACCAAAACAGGCATAAAAAACTGGAGCAAATAACCAGGGTGGTAAATTAATTTTACATAATATTATGTGATTGAAAGTACTGGGTATGTTTGTTCTAATGAAACCTCTGTTATTTTCAAGTAGTATATACACAGTATCCTTCACTTATCCATAGTCTTGTTTCTCATGATTTCAGTTACCATAGTCAGCCACAGTCCAGAAGCAGCTGGTCCTTCTGACATATACTCAGAAGGTCAATAGTAGCCTAATATACATCACAATACCTAAGTCATTCACTTGATTTCATCTCATCATGTAGACATTTTATCTTTTCACATCATCACAAGAAGAGGGTGAGCACATTACAATGAGGTATTTTGAGACAGAGATCATTCACATAACTTTTATTACAGTAAATTGTTACAATTGTTTTACTTTGTTATTATTATTATTCTTAGTATCTTACTGTGCCTAATTTATAAATTAAACTTTATTATAGATAGGTATGTATAATAAAAAAACAAAGTATATATAGGGTCCATTACTATCTGCTGTTTCAGACATCCACTGGGGGTCTTGGAACATATCCCCCATGGATAAGGAGGGAATTACTGTGTAGAGAAGGCACACGTATGGTGTTTCTCAAAATGAGATAGCCATACCGCCACTAATACTTAATAAAATCATAATACACATAATATGTGTAATTAATACAATGTTGATACTACAACTAATATTTATTAGAAAAATATGAAGTGAACACATCAAACCAATGATTTCACATATTACTGCTTAATTTTTGAGATTAAAATAAGTGTCTAAGTTACAATAAGCTGAAAGAAAAAAATATTAAGTGTATAATAGTATTAGTGTGTGGTATGACAAGTAACATTAGAACAATATGGAAACACTAATCATGTGAATAACACATCAGATGTCCTGGATGACCGGCCCCCAAATCAAAGCCAATTAATAGAAGCAACAGGAGGCAGGTTTCAACTCAATATATAACAGACTTTCCAAAGAATGAGTTCTCCAGCCCCAGAGGTGTGAGTTCTGCTTCAAGTCTCACTCATCTCAGAGACTCCTGGCCTTTTGGTATTAAGGAATCTGTTGTTTGTTTGACTTTATTGGGAAAAATGTTGAAAGGAATCAAGACTGCATTATCAGAGATGCCCTGGGTTCCTATTAGGCTGGGGCTGGTAATGATTGCCTTCAGGACATTAATTTCAGCTAATTGCCAAGGTACTCCTCTCCAGCTGCAACATATTAGGTAGCATGCACTGCTTCATCTTTTCTCAGTTTAGTTTGAAAAAGAAGACTGTGCTCCCCAATAATAAATGGGATCTGAGGAATGAATGAAATTTCCCCTTAAAGGGAAGGAAAATGTGAATGTGTTCTCAGGTCACTGGTCCCTTTACTATTCATGCTTACAGTTTTGAAGCCCTGGGCAAGTGACCTAATATCCTTGAACTTCGTTTTTTCTCATTTCTAAAATGGGAATATGATACCAAATTTCCCTTCTTTTCATCATTATTGATTTCCCTTCTTTTCATCATTATTACTACTTATGCAGCAAATGGAATTTCAGTAATGATACTTTTAATTAATTCCTCCACTCATTAATTCACTCAGCAGACATTTCTGAAGGTGCCTGTGAATCCATAGTGCCAAGTAAGCCCAATGGTATCCTCTATTCCAGAAACAGGAGGTAAAGCTTAACAGCAGTACTGTTGATAAGTTGTTAAATTATGATACTTTACATTTATCAGACCTACATCTCACAAAATATGTTCATATAACATAATTTCATCTTAAATCTTCTCCAAAATCCTGGAATATGGCAACCTCCAAGAAGACAGAGACCGTAACTGTCTTATTTATTACTATATTCCCTATCCCTGGCACAAAGTCTGGCATATATTGGGAACTCCATAAGTACTTGGTTAAATGAATGAAGGAAGAAACTGATGAATCAATGGATTTAGTCAAAAGAGAGTTATTGGTAGCATCATTTTACACATAGAGAACTCAAGTCTCATTGCTTTTGGTATTGGGTAAAGAAGTGATTTCACCAACTAAACCACTTGTGGAGTAGATTAGCATCTTACCCTTCTATTTCCTTGGGCAACAAAATGAGAATAAAGTAATTCCAAAGAAATGTAACATATGATATGGTAGTAGTAACAACAACAATGCAAGCTGATATCTACAGAATGCTTACCATGAGGAAGGCTTTGTTTATTCTAGGAATTCCATGTGATCACAGCGAGAACCATGTTGGATGTGTTCTAAAAGATAATGTATTTGCAACATACTCTTTCTTCATCTGTTGAGGTCTTCCTTAGATTAGAACTCGTGTCTTCTGCTCCTCACGTCTTTCTCCAGCAGTAGAAATTATGAGCTCCTTGAGAGTATGCTCTTTGTCTTTCAGATCTGTATCTTTAGTGCTATGGTGTGCACATAGTAGGTGTTTGACATGCCCAGAGTCATGAGAAAATTTGAAGAAGGGGACATTTGAACTCAACCTCAGTTGAACTCAGATAGAGAATGAGTATGGTACATTAGGAGAACTGTGAGAAGCTTTGTGTCCTACCTAAAGACCAAGATAGGGTGGGGGGTAGGAAGGAACTGGATGGCCTCTCAGCCTCTTGTGGGACTTTCCAGTCCTTGGTGCCACGGACTAGGTATTTGGTTTCTGTCAACAGCTGTTCTTCTTCCCTTTTATATCTTAGCTCCACTGATTTACTACTGAGTTCTAACTTCGCAAGCCTAACGGACAGGAATCCTTTCATCATATAGAGATCTTGAGGCAAGAACACTGTGTTTTTTCTTCTAACATTGTCCAAAATATGCTCCATGAGCAGTTGTCCAAAAGAATGACATAAGATTTATAAGAAAACAAAACAGAAAAATGTTCAGTGGTCACATATGTGTGGGAAATGGGATTTCATCACTTGCATAACTTCCCAGAGCCTTTGCTGTTTGAGGCTTTACTGAACACAACCTCTGTAGTTGACACTTATGTGCAGAAAACTCCTTAGTTAACCATGAGCCCTGGGAGGGTCTGTGTCAATGGATTATCATGGGGGATGGTGCTTCACAGAACATTATATTCTATGGGAAACACCATAATAGACCTTATTATTTGTATTTTTTAGGGCAGTTGGATATATTTATTAATTCAAAGACCTTCTGCAGATATAAGAACGTCTCTTTCGTCTTCTCCAGTCTTCCAGCTGGCTTTGGCACAACCAAATGCTCTATGATCCTCTCCTCTGCCCCTTTCGCACACTAGAGGGCAGTATTGAGCCTGTTTAGAATTTCCCGCTCTTAGAACCGAGAGAAAGTATGATGAAATTGCCCTTCCTTTTTACAGAAAACAGGAGGACTAAGTACCCAGCAGCTGTTGCTCTTACTGTAAAAATCATTGTGATGGGCAGGATTTGGTTCAAAATGCCTAAATTCATAAGTTCTTAAAAACCACAGGCCAATTCTCCTCAGAAGTTTCTCTGTCTGTACTTCTGTGCCCTGGAGAATGAAATCTTCATTGGGTTCTCTAGGGGTTTCTGAGTGGGTGCAAAATAATGACAGAGTATACAAAACTAAAAATAAATAAATACATAAAATAAAGATATTTCTTTATTTTGTAGTCTGGAATATTTCAAAGTTTGGGTGGCGTTAAAATATCCAACAGAGTTCCATCACAGAAATGCTTCTTAGTCTTTCTTTAGCTTCTGCATGAACTCTTCTGTCTCTCTCTAGCTTTCTCTGATTCTGCACGTCCCATCTTCTTCTCAGTCTTCAAAACTCAATTCAAATCCCACTCTAAAAATTTAAGACCCGAGGGAGTCACCCTCTCTGAACTGTTAGGTGGAGCCATGGATTATTAGTCTTAGTATGATCTTTTAAGGGTTTGCTTTGAGATTCCTTTTTTTTTTTTTTCCTATCCACTGTACTCTGAAGACTTCAAGAATCTGGGTCAGATAGTACACTTGCCCGTATTCGCCAGTAAGGATTTAGAAGCTCTACTGAAGGAAACAGACATTGGGTTTTTACCATGTAGCGGGCCCTGAGCTAGGTCCTTTCACATTTTTCTCAGTTGAGCTAGAATGTAAATAGCTGCAAAATCTGTACCCTTTTCAGGAAGTTGTAGACCCCTCAAAGAGTACATTTGGGATGACAGAATACAAAGAAACTTATGTCCCAGTTTGCCTGTGAGAGTCATGATTTATCCCTGTTGTCTAGATGTAATGATTAATAGGGTCTCCTTTTGCTCTCAAAAGTGTCCCAGGTTGGTTTGTGAATACTAGGATGAACAGAGTCTGAGGTCAGACATTTTTGATTTGGATGCCCACTCTGCCACTCACAGTGTGACTTTGGGCAAGTTACTTAACTTCTCTGGGCCTTAGTTCCTCCTGTAGAAACGGGGAGTGATAATGCCTTCCTAAGAGAGTCATGATGAGGGCACCTGGGTGGCTCAGTGGGTTAAGCATCTGCCTTTGGTTCAGGTCATGATCTCAGAGTCCTGGGATCAAGGCCCGCGTCGGGCTCTCTGCTCAGTGGGAAGCCTGTTTCCCCCCTCTCTCTGTCTGCCTCTCTGCCTGCTTGTGATCTCTCTCTGTCAAATAAATAAATAAAATCTTAAAAAAAAAAAAGAGAGAGTCATGATGAAGATTAAGGCTAATACAGTGAAGAGCTCAGACGATTGGCTGGCACCCAGCAAACACTCAACAGTGACAGTTACAATTGTCAAACTGCTCTTGATCATGGGAGCAACCCCAGAAATACTCAAAGTGATTGCTGTTAAAGTGACTCAGGAATGAGAGAGAAGCTAAGGACTGAGTGCTAACCTAAGGGGAAAGAACACATGTTAGGTAGTAAGTAGGGCTTTACCGCAGTGGTTCTCAAAGTGCCAACCGTGAGCAGCAGCAACATCACCCAGGATCTTGTCAAAAGTGCAAATTCTTAGGCCCTACCTCAGATTCTCTGAATCACAATTGTTGGAGCTTGTGCCAAGCAGTCTGTGTTTTAACAAGCCCTCCAGGTGAGTGCTAAAGTTTGATAACCATTGGTCTAGCACCTTCCAAAAATCAGATACCCATGTACTTGGCCCAGGGTAGTCAAAAACTTTATTTTTTCCTGGAAAGGACAGGGGGCAGCAGAGATGCGCCAACCAGCACAGAACAACTTAACTCAGCCACGAAGTTCAGGGTCAACATATCCCAGTACTCTCATGCTAAAGGTAACCTTGAAGAGCTCTAGTCTGGAGGTTGCAAATGTGGACTCACAGCCTGAATATGCCCCACATGTATTTGTTTGACCTCGTAACATTTTTAGCCAGAAATTAAAAGTCAGAAAAGTTAACATAAAAATCTAAATTCCTGGCATCTCTTAAAAATTCAAAATATTTTGCATCTCTGGGTGGCACTTCAACCCAGCCATGATTGACTGTGATGGAGGAGAGGAGCAGTGGTGCCCTCAGAGCCTGCAGCCTCTAGCTTCCCCTAATTCCCATCAGGCTCACTGCACTCCTATGCTTATTATCTGTCCTCCCCTGTTTCTCTTCACTTAGATGCCGCCTCCTGCTCTTAGATGAGAAAATGTAGGGCTGGAGGGATTCCGTGATTTGTGTGTCTGCCCAGGTTCAGGATAGGACCCTGAATGTTGGGGGAAAGGAGGAGGGTGGTCTCTGATCTTTTGAATCGTGAAGAAGGAAGAACTTGAGAAGCCTGAAATACTAGTTGTTGGTTTTTTTTTTTTAAGATTTTATTTATTTATCTGACAGAGATGGATCACAAGTAGGCAGGGGGAGGGGGGGAAGCACGCCCCCGCCGAGCAGAGAGCCTGACGTGGGGCTCGATCCCAGAACCCCGAGATCACGACCCGAACCAAAGGCAGAGGCCCAACCCACTGAACCACCCAGGTGCCCCGAGCTAGTCTTATTGAAGTTTTCAAACTATCCTGTATATCAGAATCTTGTGGGTCAGAAATTAGAAATGCAGCTTCTGAAGTCCCTCCTCCCCAGTTTGTTTCAGTAGTGTGGGGTGCTGATCCAGGAACCTGCAGGTTAAAAAAAAAAAAATCCTCCCTTCTTCCTCTACTCCTGCTCCTGTGATTCTGAAGAAGCTAGTCCAGGGCACACACTTTGGGAAACAGGGAGCTATTGGTAAAATCCCATGTGGTATCTAAATCTTGGATGGGCTGGGGAGGTGTGAGAAGCACAGGTTGAGATCTTATCACAGGCTGTGGGCAGAGAAGATTGCTGAAGGCATGGGGAAAACTCAGTAAGGAGATTTTAGCGGAGCAGGATCAGATGAAGTGGGGTTCTAATAGCCCGAGGAAGTTTTTTGTTTATTGACATATATTTGACATGTAACACTGTGTAATTTTAAGATGTGCACCATGTTGACTTCAAACATTTACCTATTATGATCGCCACTGTAGGGATAATTAGCACCTCTCTATTGTCACTAAGTATCATTTCTTTTCAGCCAAACTTGTATAAACAGGAAGCAAAATGGTTTCTAGGGGATGCAGGGTTGGGGGTTATGTTGGAAGTGGTTTAAGGATACACATTTGAAGCAAGTAGTAAATAAGCCTTAGAGACCTAATGCACAGTGTAATGAATATAGATAACAATATTGTATTGTAACTGTTAAGCTTACAAAGAGACTAGATCTTAATTATTCCAACCACTACTAAGTTTTAACCCA
Source organism: Enhydra lutris kenyoni (assembly GCF_002288905.1). Taxonomy (NCBI): domain Eukaryota; kingdom Metazoa; phylum Chordata; class Mammalia; order Carnivora; family Mustelidae; genus Enhydra; species Enhydra lutris. The sequence goes on from NW_019154091.1 coordinate 2,065,147, forward strand.
TAAAATGTTGTTATGCCCCCCCAAAAATGGGTCCGTAATTAAAGGAGTGAGACTGATATAAAGCGAAGGTTAAGCAAAGCTTTATTTCACGCCAAGCTCAAGAATCAAACTGACCGGCCAGGGCCGCGTCTCTTACAGAGAGGGCGACCTTTCTCTGTTTCACAGACTAGCTTTTAAGGGCAAAGGCCATGCGGTCAGGCCTGGCCACGCACAGGTGGCCAATGAGACTGTAACACACAGAGAAAGCTGCACAGTGATGCTAGGTCACACATAAGTGACCAATTGAATTACAATTTATCCTAGTAGACGGTTGAACCAGCCTATCACCTTGGTCAGAATTGGCGCCCAAAAGGTGCCCAAAGGGCGAGGCCAATACTCCTTGGCAGCTAGGGAGACAATATGCATACCCCCACTGATCGCATGTCTCCATCTGGCCTGGCCCACCCTTGTATCTGGGCTTTGTTACCTGGAGCTGGTTTCCAGGACTTGTTTTTAAGTAAATCCCCTGGGAGAAGGGGAGCAGGGACAGTTTAAGGGTTAAACAACAAGGTTATTGTTTATCCTTAATGAAAGCTTCTTGCTAAATAGGTCCTTACAATGTGAACGCACCTGAGCACTCAGAAAGTGAGAGTGACGGTGGCAGAAACAGCATAAGAGTAGAGCTCATGGTGAGAACACAAAGTGAGTGATTAGGGCTGAGGGCAGGACCCAGCAGGCTAGTTCTGTGCCTCCGGTAGGGCTTAAGGGGTGTCCTGTGTAAGTACCTTTTGAAGGATACAATGACCATCCTTGAGTATAAGGAACCAAAAAGAAGGGGGAACCTTGGCCTGGTGCTTTCCTTCCCTCTACCCTTACCTGACTCCTCACACCTTTCTCTACTGTTCTCTGCCTTTTCCCTTCTACTTGCAATTTTGTTTCTTTCTCTTCCTCCTAACCTTCTCTCTCTCTCTGTCTCTTTCTGGTGCTTTCTCTCTCTATGTTCCTTTCTGTCTCTTGACCCTCTCCCAATATGTAACTCATAAACCACACAAATAGTCATAGTATCAAAAAATATTCAGGGAAAAAACATCCATCACCATGCAAGTAGAATCCAGGGGAAGAAACCAAATCCCTGAAAAAAGTTTCTAAAGTAATAAGTCCTTGTCAGATTCCAACCAGCCTGGGCCTCCAAACGGAGAGACAGAGGTATTTTTCTCCTGTTCCAAAGGCGTGAGCAGTGGCCCACAGAGCAGTTCTGCTCCCACTGTGCTTTTTCCTTTGACCATTGCTGTCAAATGTGCTTCCTTATGTCATTTTAGCACCAGACCTGGCACATTCTCCCTATAGTAAAAGCTAATGAACCGTATGGCTTTTGGCAGCCTTGGTCAATATACATGCTCCATTTGGAGCAGAATAAGTCCTTGGAGTCTATAGCTGTGTGCGCAAACTCAGGCTGTCCCCTGTGCCTCGTGGGTCTGTAAATATCATAGCTGTGGTCACTGCTCAGAATTATTAATATTCCAGAGGCCTGCTTTGACCCTATCCCCTACAGAGCAGGCTTTGGTAACACACAGCTTCACATTGGACATCATCCAATTGGAATTTATGACTGGAAGTGGCAGAAGGCCTGCATTATAGCAATGCCTCACCTTCAGTTGGCTCCACAGATTGGACCCTAAGGACATCATCGTATTTATTCAATTCAAAGCCCATTTATTGTGCTCCTAATGTGCTGAGAATTGTATTGAGATGGAAAGCCATAGCGATAACAAAGACCCAATCTCTGCCCTGAAAAATGACTTGGTTTGGGAGAGGGACTTGTAAATAAGGTCCCCATTTGCTAATTGATTTCAGATACAGCCCTTGGCAGATTTTGGAGAAAAGCCATTCATTCTTGCATTTGCATTTCCAGAACTTTACGACTCAAAGTGTGGTTCTCAGAGAGCTACAGCACCTTGGGAGCTTTTCAGAAATACAGAATCTCAGGCCCCATTCCAGACTGAATCAGACTAGTTTGAGATCTATGAATCTAAATCAGGGCTTAGGTTTGGGAAATCAAACATGTCAAATAACAAAATAGCAAATATCACTTGGTGCTTCCATTTTTGTTTTTAAGTGCCAGGAAATTTTTTTTTTTAACATATAATGTATTATTTGTTTCAGGGGTACAAGTCCGTGAATCATTAGTCTTACACAGTTCACAGCACCTGTCATAGCACATACCCTCTCCAATGTCCATCACCCAGCCACCCTATCCCTACCCCCCAGCCCCCAGCAACCCTCTGTTTGTTTCCTTAGATTAAGAGTCTTATGGTTGGTCTCCCACCCCGGTCCCATCTCAGGAAAACTTTTTTGAAGTACCTCTTCTTGGGACCCATCCTTAAAAATTTTGACACACTAGGTCTTGTACAGGGCCTTTTCTTTTCTTTTCTGTTCTTTTCTTTAACTGAAGTGTAATTGCAGTATAACATTGTGTTAGTTCCAGGGGTACAACATAATGATTCAACATTTGTACACCTTGTGTGAAAATCACCACAGTTAAGTCTGTTTACCATCTGTCACCATACAAATCTGCAACATTTTTTTCCTTGTGATACTTTTAAGATTACTTTCTTAGCAGATTTCAAATTCATAATGCAATTTTATTGACTATAGTCACAACACTCTATATTACAACCCATAGCTTACTTATTTTATAACTGGGAGTGTGTACTTCTTGAATTCCTTCACTCATTTTGCCTACCCCAAGTTCCCTCCCCTCTGCCAACCACCAATCTGATCTCTGGTCTGTATCTGTGAGTTTTGTGCTGTACTGTTTGTTCATCTATTTTGTGTTTTAGATTCCAGGTAGAAAAGAAACCATCTGCTGTTTGTCTTTTTCTGTCTGACTTATTTCCCTTGGCATAATACTCTTGAGGTTCACCCATGTTGTCACAATGGCAAGATTTCGCTCTTTTTTATAGCTGCTAAGTTTTTTTTTTTTTTTTTTTTTTTTGTATATATGGCCACCACAACTTTATCCATTCATCCATCAATGGACATTTAGGTTATTTCCATAATTTGGCTATTGTAAATAATGCTCCAATAGACATAGGGGAGCATGTGTCTTTTTGAATTAGTGCTTTTGTTTTCTTTAGATAACTGCGCAGAACTAGAACTGATGGATTGTATAGTAGTTCTAATTTAGTTTTTGGAGGTACCTCCATACTGTATTCCAATGTCACTCCTGCTTCCTTGCGGTTTCCGTTAGCTTAAAACATCTTTTTTTATCCCTTCCTTTTCAGGCTGTATGTGTCTTTACCTCTGAAGTGAGTCCCTTGTAGACAGCATATGGATGGGTCTCAGTGTTTTTATCCATTCAGCCACTCTATGTTTTTAATTAGAGAGTTCAGTCCACTTACATTTAAAGAAATTATGGATAGGTATTGCCATTTTGTTAATTGTTTTCTGGTTGTTTTGTAGCTTCTCTCTGTTCCTTTCTTCTCCTCGTTTCTTCCCTTGTGGATTGATGACATCTTACAGTGTTATGCTTAGATTCCTTTTTTGTGTGTCTACTATGGGTTTTTGCTTTGTGGCTCATAAATAATATTGCCTCTCTATATAAGTCAACCCATTTCAAGTTGATACCAGTTAATTATGAATGCATTCTAGATCTCTACATTTAACTGCCACCCCCCCACCCGCAGCTTATGTTTTGATGTCATGTTTTACATCTCTTTATTTTGTGTCTGCCTTAGTTGTTGTTGTTATGGTTATTTTTCCTACTTTTGTTCTTTAACCTTTGTACTAGCTTAATAAGTGATTAATCCACTACTGTTACTGTGTACTTACTTATACCAGTGAGATTTTTACTTCTGTATTTTCCTTGTTACTAATTAGTGCCTTGTCTTTTCAGCTTAAAGAAGTCCCTTTAACATTTATTATTTTATTTTATTTTTTTACTTGGTTGTATGTGCTTTATTTTTTTTAATTTAATTTTATTTTTTTCAGTGTTCCAACATTCATTGTTTATGTATCCCACCCACCATGATCACCATACAGTACATCATTAGTTTTTGATGTACTGTTCCATGATTCATTGTTTGTGTATAACACCCAGTGCTCCATGTAATCCATACCCTCCTTAATACTCACCACCAGGCTCACCCATTCCCCCACCCCCTCCCCTCCAAAACTCTGTTTGTTTCTCAGAATCCACAGTCTCTCATGGTTTGTCCCCCACTCCGATTTCCCCCACTTCACTTTTCCTTTCCTTCTCCTAATGTCCTCCATGTTATTCCTTATGTTCCACAAGTAAAATCATACGATAATTGTCTTTCTCTGCTTGACTTATTTCACTCAGCATGATCTCTTCCAGTCCCATCCATATTGATACAAAAGTTTGGTATTCATTGTTTCTCATGGCTGAGTAATATTCCATTGTATATATGGACCACATCTTTATGCATTAGTCTATTGAAGGACATTTTGGCTCTTTCCAGTTTGGCGATTGTGGCCATTCCTGCTATGAACATTGTGGTACATATAGCCCTTTTTTTCACTATATCTGTATCTTTGAGGTAAATACCTTTAACATTTATTATAAGACTAGTTTAGTGTTTTGTTTTTTTTTCAGAATTAGCTTTTGTTTTTCTAGAAAGCTTTTTACCTCTCCTTCGATTCTGACTGATAACTTTCCAGTAACATATTCCTCTCAGTTTTTTCCTTTTAGCACTAGGACTATATTGTGCCACTCCTTTCTGTCCTGCATAGTTTTTACTGTGCAGTCTTCTAATAGTCTTAATAGGAATTTCCTTTTACGTAACAAGCCGTTTTTCTTTTGCTGCTTTTACACTGTCTCTTTATCCTTAACTTTTGACATTTTAATTATACCATATCTAGGTGTGGGTCTTCTGGGTTCATCTTATTTGAAACTTTTTGGGCTTCCTGGAACTGGATGTCTGTGTTCTTTCCCAGGCTAGGGAGTTTTTCAGCCATTAATTCTTCAAATATGTTTTTTTCTCCCTTTCTCCCTCTCTTCTCCTCTTGCGACCCCTAGAGTGTGAGTTGATACACTTTATGCTGTCCCTTGGGTTCCTTAGGCTATCTTCATTTTTTAAGATGCTTTTTTTTTTTTCTTTTTGCTGCTTTTCTGGGGTGAGTTCTACTACCCTATGGCTTTCCTGTTGTTTACCCTGTAAGTTTTCACACATGACATTTGGGAGGCTCATCTCTCTCATGCAGGTCCCAAAGGTTAGGGTGCCTGATATGGGGCACAAACCCCTTGCTCTTCAGGGATTAGTTTCATATTTTTAAGGTCTCTCCTAACTGTTGTTTGTGAGGTTTTGGCAAAACCAGGGCTCTGCCTCTCCCACCCATCTCAGTGGGTCCCTTATCCTGTGTTATGGAAAAGCTTTTTCAGGTAGTTTTCAGGTCTTTTTCAGAGGGAATTCTTTTTTTTTTTTTTAATTCAAAACCTTTATTATTATTATTATTATTATTATTATGCTTAGTTAGCCAGCATATAAGACATCATAAGTGTTTTTTGTAGTGTTCAATGATTCATTAGTTGCATATAATATCCAGCACTCATCACAGCACATGCTCTCTTCAATACCCAGCACCTGGTTACCCCATCCACCCACGCCCCTCCCTTCTGTAACCCTCAGATTGTTTCCCAGAGTCCAGACTCTCTCATGCTTTGTCTCCCTCTCTGATTTCTTTCCATTCAGTTATCCCTCCCTTCCCCTGTGGTCCTCTGTGCTATTCCGTATGTTCCATGTATAAGGGAAACCGTACGATAATTGCCTTTCTCTGCTTGACTTATTTGGCTCAACATAATACCTTCCAGTTCCATCCATGTCAATGCAAATGGTGGGTATTCATCCTTTCTGGTGGCTGAGTAATGTCCCATTGTATATATGAGCCACATCTCATATATATGAGCCATTCAAATTTTTCCATATCCAAGTGTAGACATTTTGTGTCTGGGGGAAGAGAGGAGTTCAGGATCTTCCTGTGTGGCCCTCTTGAACCACATTCTTGAAATATTAGTACTCAGAGCCTTGTTATCGACCTTCTGTATAAGGTTAATTCCTCTAAGGCCACAATTTTGTTAAATGTTACTATATTAATAGCCACACGTTCTTTCCTTGTTGGGTTGCTCTCCACCAAAATTTTCTTCTTCAAAAAGAATTCAGTGGGGGGCACCTGGGTGGCTCAGTGGGTTAAGCCTCTGCCTTCGGCTCTAGGTCATGATCTCAGGGTTCTGGGATCAAGCCCCGCATCGGGCTCTCTGCTCGGCGGGGAGCCTGCTTCCTCCTCTCTCTCTCTGACTGCCTCTCTGCCTACTGTGATCTCTGTCTGTCAAATAAATAAATAAAGTCTTAAAAAAAAAGAATTCAGTGGTCAGTGATTTATATATTGGCTGATTGAATTTAAATAATAATAAAAAAGAGTTCAGTGGTAAGTGTGCCAGGAAATAGGGTACATTGTTGAGAAAACCTGGGGAATCACTGCTCTTGTGAATGTATTCACAGGGTTAGGAGGTTTAACCTCACCACTCTGGAGCTGTGCAAGAAAGGACAGTTATATGACCAGGAAAACCATCACAAAACCCAATGTCTCTGACTGTGCCTGGCTGGCAGAGTGACTGGACAGTGAAGGATGGTCCTGTGTAGGCTACAGACACAGTTGCACAGCTTCCACCTGCTGATAGCACAAGCAGTCTCTGTAGCAGTACCAGCTACACTGGATATTTCTTTATAAGCCCCCCAGGTACTTCTGACACAGCTGATATATAGACTGACATTTGGGAACCATCTTCTGGAGTCATAGTTCTCAAACTTAGGATCACCTTAGGGAGTTTTTAAAATTTTTGATGCTCAGCCTATACTTTGAGCAATTAAATCTGAAACCATAGGCATGGGGCTTAAGAAACAGTAATTTTAAGGCTCTTTCAGGTGATTCTAATGTGCATCTAAGGTTGAAGATTAAGGCTGTAAACTAGTATTGCAAAAATTTCAACCTGTGTAAGAATCACTCAACATGCAATACCAGAGTGTCCCAGGGCCAATTAGAGGCCCAGTGGTTCCTAACTGAAAAAGAGGTAGAACTAGGCTGAAACCCAATTTTTCTGGCCCCTTCTCAGGGTATTTGCTACCTGCAAACCTGCCAGGCAGTATAGTGAGGGCCACATTGGGACAACCTGCATTCCTACTTGGGGGCATGTTGAGGGACTTCACACACATAATTCAATAGCTTGATCCTTCTGGTCTCAGCTTTGACACACTATCCTGTGGCTCCTTCCCTGTCTCATCCTGCAGGGTAGAAATACCTATCCAAAGGGCCCCAGCTCTTTCTAGACAGAGGTATCTTTCTCAGCACCCTGGGCTCCAGATATATTGACTGTCTTTCATTTTCTCAAATGCATCCTCTTCTTTCCACCTCAGGACCTTTATACAAGCTGTTCTCTCTGCCAGGAATGCGTACTTTCTTCCCTCTCTCCAGTTATTCCTTCAAGAAAACCTTTCCGATCCTCTGCCTCCCGAACAAGCCCAAATTCACTTACTGTATATTTGTATAGCACTTTGTAATGTTCCTTCATTACCCTTGTCACAGTTTTAATTGATATATTGTGTTGATAGTTGAGTAATTTCTCCTATGAATACTGAAACCACGTCTCTTTTCTCAGAACTGCACTCTAGCCAGTTGAATTCTGCATGGAACACAGCTGGGACTCAATGAATTCCTGAGTAACTATGAACCACTTCTCCCAGGCCTTGGAGGTCACAGGTACATTACATATTCTCCTCCACCCCAACCAAGATGATCACCATTTGCCTCAGATAGGCAACCTTCTAATTTCATATACCAAGACAATGATTTTACCTTTGCTAATCTGGCATATACTTCCTTCTTGAATTACTACCTGCTCGCAAATTCTAGACACCATCACTTCATTGAAGGCCCCTCCTTCATGTCCAGGTGCAAGTGCTAGCTTCCTCTGCACCACCGCCTAAAGGACTGAACTTTCATGGACTTCTTTTGGTGTCACTCTGGCATTGAACTGACAGAGTTCCCCAGGTGCTTAATCTTCATCACAGTATAAAGCAGGAAATATTTTTAGCAATGTTCTACTATATCTTACACTCTTGTATAAAGTGTGACTAATAATACCTACCTCAAAGGGTTGATGGAGAATAAAGTGAGATAATCTGCATCTATAATACACTACCCAGTCAATAAATATTTAGAATTTTTGTCCCTACTACTAACTTCAAAAACCCCATTGGACCTCACAGAATGTATCAGTGCTGCTGTCTGTACTTAGTAAGATGATTGGAATCTAATGTGGTTTTGATAATAATTTTTTATTATGTTATGTTAGTCACCATACAGTATATCATTACTTTTTGTAGTACTTTTTTAGTGTTCCATGATGCATTGTTTGCATATAACACCCAATGCTCCATGCAATATGTGACCCCCTTTATACCCATCACTGGGCTCAACCATCCCCCCTCCACCTTCCCCTCTGAAACCCTCAGTTTGTTTCCCTGAGTCCATAGTCTCTCATGGTTCAACTCCCCCTCTGATTTCTTTCCCCTTCATTTTTCCCTTCTTTCTCCTAATGTCTTCCATGCTATTCCTTATGTTCAACAAATAAATGAAACCATATGATAATTGTTTTTCTCTGTTTGACTTATTTCACTTAACATAATCTCCTCCAGTTCCATCCATGTTGAGCAAATGGTGGGTATTCATCCTTTCTGATGGCTGAGTAATATTACATTGTATATATGGACCACATCTTCTTTATCCATTAGTCTGTTGAAGGTCATCTTGGCTCTGTCCACAGTTTGGCTATTGTAGATATTGCTGCTATGAACATTGGGGTGCATGTGGCCCTTCTTTTCACTACATCTGTATCTTGAGGGTAAATACCCAGTAGTGCAATTGCTAGGTTGTAGTGTAGCTCTATTTTTAACTTTTTGAGGAACCTCCACACTGTTTTCCAGAGTGGCTGTACCAACTTGCATTCCCACCAACAGTATAACAGGGTTCTCCTTTCCCCACATCCTCTCCAACATTTGTTGTTTTCTTGCCTTGTTATTTTTTTGCCATTCAAACTAGTGTAAGATGGTATCTCAATGTGATTTTGATTTGAATTTCCCTGATGGCTAATGATGATGAACACTTTTTCATGTGTCTGTTAGCCATTTGTATGTTCTCTTTGGAGAAGTGACTGCTCATGAGAAGACTGTTTTCAAGGGGGATCCTTGTAATGTGGGTTCTGCAGTAGGAGAGATCAAGCTCCATTCTGAATAGCTAAGGGAGTGGAAATAATAACCAAGGAGTAGGATGGAGGTCAGTGGATGGAAAATTACTAAGAGGGTAGGATAATTCTTGTTAAACTAACTGAAGAGGATTCTTGCTGAAGGCAGGCCAGTGTGATCAGATCTCACCTGGGTATGCTGGGGAATGAGGATGGTGATCAGATATAGATATGAGAGTTCTGGCTAAACTGATTTGACAGGATTCTTGCTGAAAGTGGGCTCTACAAGGAAAAGATGGAAGCCTGAGTCAGACTTAGTCAAGCAGGGGACTCAGAAGAGTCTGATTAAATTATGGTCAATGAGAGATCTTTGCCAATACTTACCCAGGTAAAAGGTGCCAGATATAAAGATCATTTCATGCAAAAAAGACTCGAGGAAATAGAATCACATTCACTCCTCTTCCACAGTGAATAGCCAATCTGCAAAAGAGGGATTATTCTTCACTGCATGTTGGAATCACCAAGGAATGTTTTAAAAATACTGATGCTTATATCCCACCCTCTGGAGATTCTGAATTAATTGCTATTGTAAGCAGCCCGTGTTCTGGGTTTGATTACTTTCCTGGCTTTACTGAGATATTGTTGACATAGAACATTATGTACATCTAAGATATACAATGTGGTGATTTGATACATGTATACATGTGGTAAAATGTTTACCACAATAAGATTAGTTAACATATCATTCATCTCACATAATTAACATTTTTTCCCTTCTTTTGTTATGGTGAGAACATTTGAGATTTATTCTCTTGGCAACTTTCAAGTATATAATACAGTATTTTTAAAATTATGGTCACCACACTGTACATTAGATCCCCAGAACTTATTCCTCTTACAACTGGAAGTTTAACCAACATCTCTGCATTTTCCCCACCCCCAGGTCCTGGAATCAACAATCTACTCCTCAGTTTCTATGAGTTCCACTGTTTTAGATTACACATATAAGTAAGAGCACAGTATTTTTCTCTGTCTGATTTACTTAAGATTCATCCATGTTGGCAGTATTTGTTATTTTTTTTTGAGACTGAATAATATTCCATTGTATGTATGTGCCACATTTTCTTTAACCTTTCATCTCCTAATGGACATTTAGGTTGTTTCCATGTCTTGACTCCTGTGAATAATATAAACAGGAGGATGCAGATATGTTTATGAGGTAGTGACTTCCTTTCTTTCAGATACAGGTTTCCCCAACTGTGTGGAAATAAAGTATTTCTTTTGTAAGCCAAAGTGACATAAAGTGAAAAGCAATCACTATTAATCCATATGAAAATATTCCTGAACATCCCAGACCTGAAAAATAACTTATCTTAGCTTTTATTTATATTTTAGAACACATCTTGTCAACAAATGTACAAAATAAATGCAGGTAAAGCACAGATACAGACATAGTTCAAAGCTATGTTGTCTTGATGCTGAGATGTTGCATGTAGAAGGGGATTGGCAGGACCACTCTTGCTGCTTAGGGTATAGCTGCCTCTGTAACAGCTTGCTGAAAAACAAAACAAAACAAAAAACAAACCCAATATGCTGAACACTACTTTTACTTTTTGCTTTTATTGTAAAAGTAAAAATCCTCTTCAGATTTCTTTCAGTTGGCGAAAACAAGTAATAATGTAGGTCTTTCCTAAAAGCAAAGTGGTGTAACACAAACTTTTGAAAATCAGATGATTCCTGTGTATGTTTAAAAATGGAAATTATAGATGATACAGTAGTTCTAATTTTAGAACTTTTGTAAGAACCTGCACACTGTTTTCCATAGTCGCTGCACCAATTTCCATTCCCATCAAGAGTGTGCAAGGGTCTCCTTTTCTCCACATCCTCACCAACATTTGTCTTTCTTGTCCTACCATTCTGTCAGGTATGAGGTAATATCTCATTGTGATTTTGAGATGCGTTTCCTTAATGATTATGGATGTTGAGCACCTTTTTGTGTATTTATTGGCCATTGTATGTGTCCTTTGGGAAAATGGCTATTCAGAATTTTCATACTTCCATTTCTATACTGTATATACATGTGGAATAGAAGAAACATTCTTCAACAGAATAAAGGCCACATATGATAAACCCACAGTTAACATCATGTTCGACGGTGAAAAGCTGAAAGCTTTCCTTCTAAGATGAGGAACAAGACAAGGGTGCTCACTCTCATCACCCGTATTCGACAGAGTACTAGAAGTCCTAGCCAGAGAAATCAGTGAAAGAAAAAAAAAGTCATTCAAATTGGAAAAGAAGGCATAACATTATCTCTGCAAAACATGATCTTATATATAGAAAATCCTTAAAACTCCACCAAACAACTGTTAGCACTGAAAAATGAATTCATTGACATTTCAGGATTCAAAATCGACATGCAGAAATCATCTGTGGTTTCATACAGTAAAACCAAACTATTCGAAAAAGGCAATAAAGAAAGCAATCCCATTTATAATCATATCAAAAACAATCAAATACTTAGGAATAAGTTTAACCAAGGAAGTGAGAAAGTTATACACTGAAAGCTATGACATTGATGAAAGAAATTGAAGAAGACACAAATAAATAGACATCCTGTGCTCATGGATTAGAAGAGTCAATATAGTTAAAATGTTCATACTACATGAAACTATCTATAAATTCAGTAAAATCCCTATAAAAATTGCAAAAACATTTTTCACAGGCACAGAAAAAAAAACTAACTAAAATTTAAGGGGAACCACAGAAGATCCTGAATAGCTCTGGGTTTTTTTTTTTTTAAAGCTCCCCAGGTGAACCCATTGCATGGTCAAGGCTGTGAACCACCTGTTCTTTTCATAGCTAGGATGAGGCCTTTGTCCTTAGCATATCAAGCTTTTATCAATTTGACTAATTACTTCTGCAAGTACTAAATTAGTATTTTTTAGGGGGAATCAATGATAACCACACTGTAGTGGTAGAGTCCACACTTCTCAGACTTTAAACTGGGTAGGAGTCACCTGATCCTTTTGTTAAGATGCAGACTCTGATTCAGTAGGTTTGGGGTGGGACCCAAGATTGTGCACCTCTAACAAGCACCCCAATGATAGTAATGCTATGGACCTCAGACTGAAATTTGAGCAGCATGAATCTATATCTAAAGCTTTTCTAGGTTTTCTACACTTGAAATAATGTATTTTTTAATTACATAGAAGCATAACTGAGGTAGGAAATTCCTAAGGAGTGCTGGAAATACAGACAATAGAGTATAGTATGACTATTCCTGATCAAATGATGTGCTTTATTAGACAGAGTTCAGTTACTAGTGGAGTTGGCTGTAAAATAGTTGTACAACAAACTAGGTGTGGGCTATTGGTTTTCATTAGAAGACTGGGAACATGCATTCTCAAGGAACAGCTCCCCATGGAATCTTGAAAACTACTAAGGAAGATGAGGTTGTAGATAAAGCCACATAGAGACCAATACAGCATAATTATCATAGGTGTTGTCTCTGAATTCAGACTTCCTGGGTCTCCACATCTTTCTACCATTTTCTAGCAGTGTGTCCTGATACACAGTAACAAACTTCTCTCTAAGCTGCAGTTTCCTCACTTAATGAAATGAAGATGGAGCTCGTTTCCTTGAGTTGGAAAATTAAGGATATAAATGTTTGCAAGAAGCTGAGGGGAGTGTGTCTGAATGTAATGCATAATCAGTAAAAGTAAGTCATGATTTTCCCGGCTTCCCCTGGGTTGCATTTGCACTTCAGTGAGGTAGTGATGCTCTAGTTCTTGTGAGTTTACTGCTAGTTCTCCCTATCTTTGAGACAAGATTCTGTCCAACCATCTATTGTGGCCATGCTGTTCTCTCTGTGTTTGGATTCTTCAACTTTTTGCCATAGTTCTTTATTCAGCTACTACTATGTACTAATCAATGTGTTAAGAACCAGGCTGCCAAAAACTATCTTCTGTTATCAAGAAACCAAGACAAAGAATATGAAGTAACATCAAGAATAATCATGATGATTACTTGTGATTAGAACTATCAGACAGGAGTGGACAGAGGATGGGAAGATCACAGAGCAACTACTCATTCTACTCTATTTAAAAATTGCCTTTGGCTTTCAAATGAAGAACTGCAACAATGCTTTATTATAAATGTTTGCCATTTGATCTGTGAGCTCTCCTTATTTGCAGTTTTGTTCTGTCTAATTTTAAACAGTGGCAAATGGTAATAGTACACCATTGAAGTTGTACACTTGGAGACTACTGAAAATGATGGACATAATGTACAACACACTTTCAGAACATAATTTTATTTTCTCACTGTCATCTATGTCAGGTGTCAGCAAGTTTTTTTCTGTAAAGAGCCAGATGGTGCATATGTTAGGTTTTATGGCCCACACATATATTCAACTCTACCAATGGCCAATCCATAAGTGACTGAGTGTGGCCATGTTCCAATAAAGCTTTATTTATAAAAACAGGAACCTGGCCTACAGGTCTTAGTTTGTGGACCCTCCCATCTAAGTGACCTGTTCTCCTGACACTTTCTTCACTAAACCATTAAAGACAAAATGGTTCCATACCTTCAAAGATAAAGTGATCTCATGGTCTTATTTGCATTTTTTTACCTTCATCTATTCATGAAAGCTTATTTTTCAAAATTTATGAGTTACCTTATCTAGAAAAAAGTGTTTTCGTCATTGTTTTTAATACTATAATTTTCTTTAGTATTTACAGCTATTTTCTATAGTAGCCAGAAAACTGCAAAAAGAAATTTTTAAATATTATAGAAGAATACTTTCTTCTTCCTCTTTTTTTATTCTTTGAAACTTAAATGAGGAAACCACAGAAAGATCATTTACCCTAACAGGCCTCAGAGAGCAGTGATTAAGACCATGAACTTTTGCTAGACCACCCAGGGTCAAGTCCTCACTCCACCATTTACTAGATTGTGCCCTTGGGTGACTTCTTAACCATTCAGCACCTCAATTCTTCACCTATAAAATGAGAATATTAATAGTTTTGACTTGATAAAGTTATGATGGAGATTAAATCAGATGACCTACATAATATGAATAGAACAGTTTACGTAACAAGCCCTCAACAAATGTAGCTATTGATTTTGTTTTTTTACTTCTGCATGTGGACAGCATCTGTACCATGTGCTTGCTTTTTTTTTCCCTGCCAAGAAATAGGCTCTGAAGTTTCAGAGGACCATCTCAGCTGTAATCCCATCAACTGCAGTGTAGATGTGTTGGACTCACCCTAGAAAGTCAAGATGGTCCTCAACCAAATGGAAGCAAATCTGTAGTAACTTTGCTTTGACCCTGAGGAAATTTCTTAAGCTTCAGTGATACATCTTGAGGTAGCCTCCTTCTATCTTAAGGTGCTTCCAAGGCAGTTAAATGAAACATTAGGAATATCACAAGCATGTCACCACAAGTGCATTCATATCATGATTAAAGCAATATTTGATGGTTATTCTTGTAAGATTGTTGTTGATGATTCTGCTTCATTTTACTGTCATTTTTACCTATACTAAGATAGTATTTACGGTTGGAGTTAAAGCCTCTCACATATGCATTTGGAATCTTTTAACTAAAGTCCAATTTTCCAGCAGTCACCATGCTTTGTAGCCTTGAGCCAGATTAGAACACCATATAAAGAATCAGTCTTATCCAAGGGACTGTCAAAGAGCATTCCAATTTCTGCAAAGATAGTCCTTCAATTAGGTCCCATGTGTGAAAATGGTTTGAAATCTATGAAGCAGGAGGCAACAATTATGTACAAAGTACCTACTCTGTGTCTGGCATGTTCTAGAACCACACTGTCCCATCAATAAAACTTCCCACAGTAATGGAAGTGTTCAAGATCTGTGTTGCCCAATACAGTAGTCAAAAATCCCATGTGACTATTCAGCACTTGAAATGTGGCTAGTGTAAATGAGGGACTAGATTTTCATCGTATTTAATTTAATTCATTTAAATTTAATTAGCCATAATACCGTTATAGGGCATGTTGCCTTTTTAAAACAAAAAAGCCTTTTAAGACAAGTAGTATATATCTATTTTCCTTTATAAAAGGGGGAAATCTGAGAGAAGTCAAGGAATTTTCCAAGAGTCACAGACCAGCAGTTGGAATGTGGTCAGGCAGGATTTATTATCCCCAGCCCCCATGCCATGCCCAGAGTTTTTTCTTATATATCAAACTGTATAGCACTGTGTCATAGTATTATATTATATTATACTATATTATATTATATTACATTTATTATATTTTATTTTACTATTATTCTTTTGAAATCTATCATTACATCAGCTAAATATTGTTTTAGGTGGATAGAATCACTCTAACACATTCTCTCCAGAAAACAAGTTTAGTTAACATGACTTGCACCTATGGAGAGAATTCACAGTTGCTTACAGATAATCCAGTATCTACTCCCTTTTGAAGATGCTTTGGAATATGTCTTACCCACGTTTTTCCATCCTTAACACTAAAACAATGGGTGATGACCTCAAAAACAAAAACAAAACAAAACAAAAAAACAGCTATCACAGCAAGCTGGTAGTTTGGGGGCAGCAGCTCATTTCTTCCAACAAAGTTACACTGAATTGATTTCCCAACACATGTTTATAGATGTGCTCTCCTGAGTTCCACACACAGAGAACCATTTCCCTTTTCAACAGCTTGTCTGGTTACATCTTGTAGTAATTTATCTGCATGCTCCCTGCCAACTGGTTCATAGGGAAAACATGTTTGATGCATAACAATAGATCATTTGGGGATAAATCAAACTCTTCATGAAGTCCTGCTTCTCTTCAGCAAGGCATTTCACTCAGAAGAGTCTCTGCCGGGCTCTAGTGACTTGAGAAAAGGGAATGTAGGTGTCCCAATCTGCGAAACAAGTAGGTGCAAAGAAAGCTCGTTTTCTCCAAGACAAGACTAACAACATAGCATCCCTGGGGTCCCTTCTCATGGAGTCCAACTGAAACCACTGAAATTGGATTGGAGACTAGAGCCTGGAGACAGTTCAGATTAGACCTATGTTTGGAAGAAATGAGAGATCTATTTTGCCCAAAGCCTCACACTTTCCTTGGAGGGAGGCCATGGCCGCCCACACACCCTTGTCTTTCCCAGTTCCTGTAAGGAAAAAGAAAGTTACAAGGAGATAGAAAGTAAAAAGAAAAAAGGAGGAAAGAGAATTAAAGAAATAGTGAGCAGGAAGAAAGGAAGAAAGAAAGGATAGAAGAAATAATAAAAGGTTTTCATTTAAAACTCTAATATCATAAATATTGTTACCAGTTAGTTCTGGCTGGGTCTCTGCCAAGTCCCAGACGCTATGGTAGGTGTTCCTAGAATCCACCACAGACCAAGTGAGACTTAGAAAGCTTGAGGAAGCAGTAGTTAATTCCTGCAAAGCCCTTATCCTGAGAATCAACACCACATATGCTACTAAGTGATCTTTCTTACGGGCATTTTATTCTGGATATCCAGAAGTGTAAGGAGTTGGGGCTAAACAGTGGAGAGCAAAGGCATAATGAGAGTCAGAATAACTGATAGAAAATTTTTAATCATATCAGTCTGTCCTCATTTGAGGACACACATCACCCATAGACATGCTTAAATGCCAAATAAAACACATCTTGTGCTTTGAGTCTGAACTCATGAACTCCCCCTGGGAACCCTGCGGGGCTGGCATATGCTTTTCATGGAGTTGGGGTGCATTTAAAGCTAAATTCCGAGATTGTTTTCTAAGGAGAAAAATGAGCTGTGCTGGTGCTTTTCTTTAGTGAATGAGGAACTCTTTCATCAAGTCAACCCCTTTCCCCAGTCTTCTCTGGCTCCCACTGCCTCCAGGATCAAGTCCAGACCCTTTGTCCTGAAGTCTAAGGCCTTCCCCAGGCTGGCCCCAGACGGCCTTATGGACAGTGTTTTCTACCACTCTTCACTGTGAGCTATCAACTTCAGTTAAGGGCTGGTCACTCACTTCCCTATCCCCACAAACATTCACATTCTGTCCCTAAAAGGACAGAGAAAAGTTCCCTCAGCTTCCAGTGCCTTTGCACCCACCCATAGTTCGTTCGTTCATTCGTTCGTTCCTTCCTTCCTTCCTTTCTTCCCTTTCTTTTCTTTCAAGATTTTATTTTATTTATTTGAGACACACACAGAGAGACATGAGCTAGGGGAGAGGGGCAGAAGGAGAGTGAGAAGCGACTCCCTATCAATCAAGGAGCCCAATGTGGGGCTCAATCCCAGGACCCTGAAATCATGGCCTGAGCCAAAGGAAAACTGACTGAGCCACCCAGGCACCCACCCCCTAACCCTGGTTCCTTTCACCTGGAATGTGCTTATGCTTCTCACCCTTCTCTAACTCCTAGGTAAACTTCAAGACCCCATTAAAGGCTGATCTCCTGAGGAAGGATTCTCTGACCTCAAACCAAATCCTCAGTGACCTCTCTCTTTTCTGCCCTTCATGATAATCCAGTTTTGGTATACTGTGATGGCAACAGTGGACGGTCACTCAGGGATGCCCTGAGTCCCTGGGAAGGGGATCATTCTTTTTGTCCTGCTAGGTGCCTGGATCTCTGGCATTCCTTTTCTGTCTCCTCACTTCAAGTGCATCAACACTGCCCTTTTTCAGTGCTCTTTGTAAATTGCTATCCACCTTTTATCTCTCCTCCTGTGCCAAGAAGCTGGATTACTAACTTGCCTCACCCCAATGGAGAGAATGGTTTCTTTCCCTCTCTTTCGTAAGGACTCTGACCACTGGCAAGTTCTTAGAGAAGTGTTTACTTCATTCTGTGTTACGCTATAGCAATTCATGTATATTTCCTGTCTTCATTCAAATGTAAGCTCCTTGAGCATAGGGATTTTGGTCATCTTTGTTTCCCTCTTAATGCCTACCATAATGGATCATATATAGATCATATCCAATAAATGTTAGGAGATATATCTTCATCATTACTGCATTTCTCACTTGTGACTTATATACAGGCAGATATGCTGAAGGAAGAATCAAAAAACACAGAAACGTCTGAAATATTTGGAGATGGGGTGGGGTTTTTTTCTCCCCTATATGTAGGCTTAATACTCAGATGCGCTTTTCTCTCATGGTGAGATGGTTCACTTAAGGAAATCCAGGTATTATTTCCCTAAGAAGAAGGGTAGTTACAGGACAAGTGGGGGCAAGTTTCTTCTAACTCAAAGACACCCATGGATTAGAAGCCAAGTATATCAGGGCTCACCAGAACTAGAATTGAGAATGACATCAATCTTTAATCTCCTAACCTGTCAGGGCCACCTGGTGTCTTATCACTGCCTCTTATGTTGCCAAAAGTATTCCCCTTTCTTAATAGGTTTTCTCCATCCCACAAGTCAGCTTGCACGGGGCTTTGTCTTGCTGTGATGCTAAGTGCATTTCATAATCTATCCAATTTTTCTCTCCCACTAGCTGGCAATAATTACTCAACTTGGGTGCCTGGGTGGCTCAGTGGGTTAAGCCTCTGCCTTCAGCTCAGGTCATGATCCTAGGGTCCTGGGATTGAGCCCTGAATCAGGCTCTCTGCTCAGCAGGGAGTCTGCTTCCCCCTCCCCACCGCCTGCCTCTCTGCCTACTTGTGATCTCTCTCTCTCTGTCAAAATAAATAAATAAAATCTTAAAAAAAAAAGAATTATTACTCAACTTTCTAATTCCAACATTCTGAGTGAAGAATGTGATTACCCTTGCTCACTTTCCTTTGCCAGTCCAGAAGTCCCTGGCAAACCTTAAGACGGGCCACTTCTGAATCAGTTTCCCTCCCTGGTGGAGTCAGCCACAGCTGAGAAGTAGACAACTGGTGAGAGGTAACATAGAAAATATGGCTACCTAAGCTCATCCCATTAACAGGCACTGTGGGCAAGTACAACCTTCTTTCATTGGACTTGTCTGTAAAGGCAGACACTTGCATAATGGAGTAGAAAACACAACTCCTGTAGGGGTCAGACAAAGAATATAAATGAGTAACACAGTCTGGTGAAAAATGATGGGAAATGGTGGCTCCAGCAATTGTTAACATATGGAAATGTTGCCAGATCTTTCCATTTCCAAAGAGAAGCTGTAAGTATAGATTGTAGTGTGAAGTCCCTGAATTTTAAAACATTGTGCAAAATAAAACCAGACTTAGCTGTGAGCCATATTAGGCCTACAGACTGTCAGTTTACGGATCCTACTTCAAAAACCAATATGCAGGAGCAGATGTGAAGGTAGGGTAAATGATGTATGAACAAATGGCCTGTTATTGTAATTCATTTTCTTTCACTACAGTTATTTGCATATTAATTCCTTATTAGCTATCTACGGACTTATTAAACTAAGTTATTTGCTCTGAATTGTTTGGAGATTAACACTTGCACTTGCATCATTTCAGAACTTCTCCAACTTCTTGCTCAAGCTCACATGACACTATCTTCTCATAGAAGAAAACAAGGCTCTGGGGGTATTTTAGATTGAGGTTTTTGCAAAAGGTCAATATGGTGAAATGATCCCTTGTTAAAGAACTTTTCAGATTTCTCCAAGACCACCCAGGCCCCTGGCTTGAAGATAAATCCAAAAGTAAGGACCAGTGGGGTAATCAGGAGAAAACAAACTTATGCAAGTTTGGGTGCAGAAGCCAGAATGATGGGCATGTCTATATGCATGGGGAGGTGGGGATAGGTACGATGGAGATAATGATCCCTACCACATGGAGATGTTATGAGGATTCATGAACTAACTTAAGTACCTGCTTCATAATAAGTGTTCACCCAGTGATGGCAATTTGCCTTTCACAATGCCTGGCACAGTAACGAGGGCTTGAAATGCTGCTCTTACTGATAGAGGATGTGGTCTAGATAAAATTATTATTATTAATGTTAAAGAGCTTACAATATAGGAGACAGTGACAAGCAAATGCATAAGAAGTTTAAAGAAGATGAAAAATTGGGGGTTCCTGGGTGGCTCAGGCTGTTGTATGTCTGCCTTCAGCTCAGGTCATGATCTCAGCATCCTGGGATTGAGCCCTGCATTGGTCTCTCTGCTCAGAGGCAAGTCTGCTTCTCCTTCTATGATGTCTCCCACTCACTCTCTCAAATACATAAATAAATAAACTCTTTTAAAATTTTTTAAAAAGATGGAAAATTGTTTTTACAGAAGGATGCTTATCTGAGCTGGAAGTCCTATAAGAATTAGGATTCTAAGAAAGTAAGGACTAAATGTATTTCAGAACAGATCAACTAATACATCTACGTACTTGGCTTTTGCCAGGCATAGATATAACATTGTCTCTTTCCATACACCCAACTATGAAGGAGACAAGTACCATTTGAATTGGCAACATTTTATAAATGAAACAGTTAAACCACATGAGGTTAGGTAATTTCCCCAAAGTCACCTGCATATTAATTGGTGGAGTCAAGATTTGCCCCTCTGACTCCAGAGCACATACTCTTAACATTGGTAGCACTGAACGATTTTTTTCAAGTGACTCAAGATTCTTCAAAAGTGAGAGGATCCACTATGGCTGGGGTGAGTTGAGGGACTTCAGAGAGGAGACTATGATTTATCCAGAGCTGTTCAGATTGGGTAGAACTGGAAAGAGTGGTACTTGGGAAATAACACATACTCACAACGCCAGCAACACCTTGGATACATGATTGTATCTGAGTTCACATAGTCTGTTCATAAACATTCAGATCTACTAGGATGGACCATAAATGTCCCTGCCTTGATGATCATAAGGTCTATGGCTTCTAATTTAGTCCTGCAACTGCCATTTGAGGTTGGTATGATCTCCGTTCTGCAGGTAAGGAAAAAAGACACTGAGTGGTTTGTATAAGACAACAACAGTGGTAGCTGTAATGTGCATTATCAGAATCTAAGCCTCAAGGAACTTTACATTTGTTCCTTTAGGATGATATGGAGACTAGAGTGACCAACTGTTACAGTTTGCTTGCAATGGAAGAGTTTCCCAGAATGTAGGACCTGCAGCAAAGTCCCCAGTAAACCAGGACAAGCTGACCACCCTAATAAAGACTAATCATAAAATCTTTGATTACAGTGAGATGTCTCCTTTGATTGAAACAAGGGTTTCCGGTGCTAAGTAGGGAGTGTTGTTCTCTCCAATCAGAGTTCCAGTACCCCTCACCGTGCCCTCAACCTGCTCCCTGTTATTCCCGGTGATATGATGGCTATAGGGACACGGCTTTCTTTTCTGTGTGCTGACTGCATTCCAAATTTTTCTCTCTGCTTCATTCTTCCCTCAGAACCTGCTGCAGTGTGCATTGACAGCACGCCAGCATTTTTCAACCTTCAGTGTACAGACAAATCACCTGGGAGTCTTATTAAAAGGCAGATTCTGATTCAGTAGGACTAGGGTGAAGTCCAATACTGCATTTTTCCATACACTCGCTCATGAGAATCTTGCTGGCTCATGGCCACATTTTATAGAGGAGAGAACATCCATTTCAAAAGTGGGAACAGGAATCCTCACTCTTACACAACATTTAAAATGGGTGAATCCAAGTAAACAGTTTATTTCACTCTCCTCTGAGACCTTCCCCTGGTGTCTTATAAGTGTAAACTTCATCTCACCTAAATCTGGATTCAAATCTACCACCCACTGATTAGGCTACTTTAGACAAGTTGTTTAATTTCTCTGAGCTCCTGGTCTCTCATCCGTCAAGTCAGGCTGTTTTTTTTTCTCAGTCTTATTATGAAGAATAAAGATAAAGTCCATGAGGTACATACTACATTCCCAAATAAACATAAATTTTCTTCATTCTTCACAAAAAGACTGTAGTTCATGCTACTGTTAAAAGTTTCCCTGGGTCAGAAAGATGAAATAAGTTTGTAAAGTCCACAGGGTCATTAGTTAGGAAGGCTGAAAGCATTACCATTTCTCAGAGATATTTGCCTCAACGCTCTGATGACCCGAAGAAATAAATCTTAAAATGGCAGCATTCCTGGTTTTCTTCATCCGTTTATTCAATAAGCATTCTCTAGGCCATGCAACATGCAGAAACAGTAATAATAAACAGAACAAGTAAGATTCTCGCTTTCACAGAGCTTACATTCTTAGCAGGGCTTTAACGATTTCAGGTGGGGAGAGACTCTGGGAGAAGAAAAGAGCCTTCAAATCATTTCACAAAGGCTTCCTGACACTTAGAAATGAATCCTACTTCTAATATGGGGCGGTGCCCTTGCATAAAAAGGCATCATCCTCACACTGCCTCGTGGTCTGACTACTGAATATTCCAGTAGAGAAGTCAATGGGCTACTCTTACTTTCATAATAAGCCATAATCAATATGAGGTGAATATGGCATCTTAACAATGAGGTGAATATGGCATCTTAACAATGGCAGCTTAACAATTCCCTTAACAATACTAGGGAATATTTCTTAGGAGCAAGTTCTTTCACAACCCTTACTTTACAATACATATATATGGGCATGGCAGCTCTGTTGGATACATTTCCATGTGGGAAATGGAAGGCAAAACTACCTTATGTGCCACGTGGAGTGGGTAAATTGTGGCACAGGCAGGGGACAGTAGTGGGAACTTCTGAGCATGGAGGTCAAGCTCTCTTGGTTTCTCTGCCTCCCCCAGGAGACCACCCACCAGGAGTTTGGGGCTTAAAAATAGGACTCTCATGATGTCTTTAGGGATGAGAATTGAATGATCAAATTCATGCATCCCTGGTAGCAACCTAAGCAACAACCAGAAGACTCATCACAGCAAACAGGGAGAATCTATTTCAAGTTCTACAACTGACTGAAGTTTGGCACTCCCTGACAAATACATTCCAGCTAGTTTCAATCCACACGAGACACTGGTGCACTGGTGTGTGTGTGTGTGTGTGTGTGTGTGTGTGTGTGTGTGTGTGTGTTTGCATGTGTGTGCACACATGTTTATGCATCTACATGTTAAGGAAAATGTACTCAGTAAGGAGGAGAGCTCCATTTCATTTTTCCTTTTGCTGAAGAGCTATCTCCCAGGGAGAAAAATCCATTATATGTCAGAGAAGATTGTAACTCCAGGCAGTCCAAGGAAATGAGGTAGGTAGCTGGCTTTTGCAGGAGGGAATTTAGAAGATTATCAGAACACCTAATTAGAAGAGATTTTGCTAAGCACTTCCTGCCAATTTTCCTATAGATAATGGTTAAGCTGTGAGGCCCTGCTCTAGACCATGAGGGAAGCAGGCAACATAGCCTTCTCTCAGCATGACGCACTCTGCAAGTTAGTGGAATCTAAGTAAACAACTGATTTCACTAACCTTGGAGGCCTCCCCCTGGTGCCTGCCTAATAAGTACAGGCTTCCTCTCAGCATTTGCCTCTTCTCCATGGTTCCCTTATAAAATGTGAGGCTAGCAGTAGAGTTGGAAGGACAAAGGAACTGAGTAAGTGTAATTTATTATCCAGGATTGTTTTCAGCCTTTTTCCAATTATACGCATTTTTCTCTTTGGCTCACAGACCTGGGTTTATGAGGCTGTTCTTCTGATCACTAATAGGCTGAAAAAATGGGCCCCAAGTTTTCCTTGAAGTATGTGTTATGGCCTTTTAGTAATTTGCCATGGCATTAGCTATGTTGAATACAGTTAATTAAAGGAGAAAACGAATACTGACTCCTGCTTTCTCCCCCACTGTCTGCCCTCATGCCCTCTGTGTACACCAAGTGTTAACATGAGATCATTTCATTTGAAGACCAAGAAGCTGTCAGATCAACAGAGATGGAAGCCCAGATTGGGTTGGAGTGTTCCTCTAGGGATCTATTTATTTGTTCTCACCTGTTGGGAAGAAAATGATTGGCTTAAGGAAGACAGAAGACCTCCACTTTAAAGCTGTCGGGTTAACAGCCATGGTGGGGGGGACAGGGATCCTAATGTCTGGCTTATTTGATGTGCGACTTGGAGCAGGTCACTTTTCTCTCTGTATTTCAGGTCCTTGATTTGTAAAGGGGAAGAGTGATGATACCTGCCTCTTGGCTTTTGGATTGGTTGTGGATCAGAGAGTCATCTCTTTACCCACTTGCCTTTGGGCTTTCTTTGGGATTCAAGACTTGCACTTTTTTCTTTCCATGCCACCCCTTCATGATCTCACCTTTTCTCATAGCTTTAGATCTGCCATCTATGCAGGTGACCATTAAATCTACACCAACAGCTTTGACTTCTCCCCCAACTTCCAGTCTTACAGAGTCAAATTTTAATTGGATACAAAGTTGAATGTTTTGCTTTGTCAGATTTACTCTCATTTTATCCGGACTCATGGAGGCCACACTTCAATCTCTGTGTCAGAACCACATGTGTGGCATAACATGAATTCTAATCTAGTACTTCTAACTTTGTTACTTGGATAAGCCACTTATATACACTGAGCTTGGAATGGTGATGTTCAGGCTACTGTATGTGGAGGAGATTCGGTAGATTAACTACTTCATAGACATCCAAGAAATAATATCATCCATTCTGTTCTTGGGCTCTTTTGGAATTTCTGCAACTTTCACAGTATCCTTTTTGTCTATTACACAAACTTTTATTTTTAAAGGTTTCATTTATTTATTTGACAGAAAGAGAGAAAGAGCACAAGTAAGGGGAATGGCAGGCCAAGGGAGAGGAAGAAGCAGGCTCCCCACTGAGTAAAGATCCTGATCTGGAGCTCGATCCCAGGACCCTGGCATCATTGCCTGAGCTGAAGGCAGATGCTTAACCAACTGAGCCACCCGGGTGCCCCGTATTACACAAACTTTTCAAATACAGAACAAAGAAGTATATAAAAATTTGACCATACAGGACCATTCTGGACATTGAACTTTGTTTTGCCATTGAGTTCCAGTACTAATTTGGAGATAAGATCATCTGGTGACAAGAATAACTTTAAATTACCCTAAATCTATATATAAGAATGCAGTAAAATCTTCTTATGCACAGAAGAATCCTGAAAATGTTATGATAAAATGCTAGTATTAGCATTCAAAAAAATAATCACTCACATAAAAATAAATAGTCACTTATAAAATAAATAAGTCCTGGGGATGTCATGTACAGTATGGTGATCATAGTTAATAAGCTGCATTACATATTTGAAGGTTACTAAGAGAGTAGAAGTTCTTATCACAAGGAAAAAAACTTTTAAGTACATATGGTGACAGGTGTTAACTAGATTTATCATGTGACCATTTTGCAATATATACAAATATTGAATCATTTACATTGTACAACAAAAGTTAATATGTTATATGCCTCTAATATGTCAATTAAATTATATATATATACACATATATGTGTGTGTACATATACATATACATGCACACATATATACACGCACACATATATACACAGAGAGAGAGAGAGAGCAACTGAAAATACCATGCGCAAGTTGTGGAAAACAGTGCAGTGCAGTAGATTTCTTCTCATCATATTTGGGTAATTTTCTCATTGATTTTATGGTGCTTTGGTACTGGTGGTTTAAAAGCAGTTTATCAAGGCACAGTTCACAACCAGCTTTTCTTTCAAAGCTTCCTCAGACCTTTTAAAGTAACGGTCTCCTCTCAGAGGCTGCATTTATACCTTTAGCCACAAATATAATGAAAACAAACAACATCAACAACAACCCAAAGACCCCTGAGGAGGGAGGAGGTCAGGCAAATCAAAATGCAGAGACGAGGGGAACTGGTCTGGAAGACCCAACAGTTGCTCCAGTGTGGGGAGTAACATTTCTAATTCTCACCTACCCTCCCTGGAGCCGAGCGGGAAACAAGCGTCTGTCCAGGCATCAGTCTGTCTTTGTCAGTGTTGTAGTCATCACTGTCATTGTGCTGCGGTTCTAGAGCGCCTCTAGTTGCAGAAACTCAGGGCTTCAACAGTGTCCGTGAAGTGAGGGTGGACATATTTCTTTTGAAACTGGTTCTCCTCTCTATTGTGTATGCAGTGTCTTAATAGACGTATCGAGCCTAGTGAAATAACGAGGGATGGTGGTGTCATAATCTTTGAATTGTCTCTATGGGAGATCGTATAAGATGTAAATCACTCCTTTATATACAGCTGAGAAAACTAGGAAAGACCAGTTATGTATTTTTTATTCACAACAGAAATGAACATGATGCAAACCCCTTCAGTGGTGTCTTATCACTGGGGTCAACCTGGGGGTAGGGGAGTCATAATGTCCCTATGAGGAAGAATTCATGGAGCAACACACACACACGTATACACACAAACATTCTTATGCTATATCCTTAATTTAGATGTGATGGCTTAAAGGAAGAATTGATGTAAGAAAACAGATTCTCACCCTGGTAGATATCTTGCATCTCTTTTACTACTGGAAGATTCTAACTTTCAAAGATCTTCTGAGCGACAGTGGGCATGGGGGCCATTTGGTATATACTAGCATATATATATCTATATAGATATATAGATATATAGATATAGGCTAGGACTTCTACCTCAAGGAGAAAGACTGACATTTACTGAATCTTTTTTTTTTTTTAAGATTTTATTTATTTGCCAGTGAGCGAGAGAGCACAAGCAGGGGGAGTAGAGAGGCAGAGAGAGAAGCAGGCTCCCCGCTGAGCAAGGAGCCCAAGACGCTGAGATCATGACCTGAGCCGAAGGTAGCCGCTTCACCAACTGAGCCACCCAGGCACCCACATTTACAGAATATTCTGTAGAGATTCTCTAACAACTAGCCTAATGTTGCTAATTTCTCTTTCTGTATTAACAACAACAACAACAAAATGAATCTATGGAAATTTGTACTAGAAATCTCCTGTTTCTCTTTCACATGGATCCAGTCGCCTGTATTTTCTTACATTCTGGGAGGAAATGTTCACAGTGGCTGGGTACTGTACAAGCGATTCAAGCATTACAAGCGTGGTTGAATTTGATAAACTTGAAGGTCCTTGTCCATCCTAAGATGCTGTGATCCTATGATTTCTTCTTCTTTCATTCAGCTGTAATGACAGCAATCACGCTTCCACATTGTAGAATGTCACTTCTTTAGTATCGTGACGAGGGGGAGATTTGTGTGTGTGTGTGTGTGTGTGTGTGTGTGTGTGTGTGTGTGTGAGTGTACAAAGCATTCAGGAGAAAAATAACTATTTTTTTTAACATTCATTAGAAAATAACTGGTTGATAAGCTAATTTTTATGAGTATTAACACATTCACCTCCATAGGACACTGTGTTAAGTAAACCCGGTCAACACCACCCAAAACCCATGTGTCTAATACAAGATGAACAGAAGTCTTTTGTAATTGGGAAAATGAAAACTAGATACAAGAGTCAAGGCAAGGGTTATATGAGGACCCAGGTGTCTCTGGTAATTGTGTTCCACAATTTTCTCAGTAAACTCTCATTTCTTCACGTACTATGCCTGTTCTGTTGACAAGGATCATTTAGGTCCAAAATTCCAAACTGCATAGGACATCATGCTGAGATATGGTAGGCTAAGACAAGTTAGGTATTAACTGTCTATGAAGGGAAAGAAGTAGTCTTGAGAATATTTCAGTGTTATTTATATTTTGTCCACAAGATGGTAGCGTACACTTTCCATTTAATGTAAAGCTGGCCTGTGATCCCAATTTCCCGTAAAGTAGAGAATGTTTTGTGTTGAACCGAGGTCAGCCGGTCTGGATATCATTTAGTATTTTTTTTTTAATTGTGATGAATTGTTGATTTGGAGTATATTTAACTCTGCTATAACAAGGTGGGGATTCATCTGAAATAAAGAAAACCCAGAAATGCATTGCATTCCAGCTTCTTAAAGTGAATTTGAGAAGTGGGAATACTTTGGACATCTAAAAACCACATACCAAGGATCAGATACTGACATTTTTCAAAAACACTACCTTAGTACATCATGCAGAAGACATTCAGGTTGTCAAGTTCAATTAATCTTGGGTGAAATTCTGCACAGTAACAAAGTTCCTTCCATGAAACTAGTTCGAGAGGGCTATAGGTAGTTTTCCCCTCAAATCCAGGGGGAAAGTTAGACCTTAGATGCTATGAAATTTCCATAAGCTAAATAAGAGGGCAGCATCAGCAAATTGGCGTGTTCTTCTGCTGTGTGATTCCTTCCCTCTTCTGGCCCCCATGCCAGAAGGGATGAAAACACAGATGAGAAAAACATCTGGCCCCATCTGCCTCCATTGACCAGAGGGCTTTCTTTGAGGTTCAGATCTCAGGCTCATATCATTTTTTCATTTGAACTCTTTTTAAAATGAGGAGCTCAAGTGGGATTTCCTTTCATCTTACTATATTATTTTCAAATTAAATTAGGTCTAATGCTATGTGTCAGAACCACAAAAGCAAAGCTCCAGGGTGTCTCAGTGACTTCCCATTCTGTTGTCCAGAATAGCTGAGCTCCCCACCTAAGGAGATAGGGAGATGAGCCAGAAGGAAGTTGAGACAAGATAATGGTAGAGGTGCAGGAGAGGAACACTTGCTATTGCAAACGTATGGTTGCTTTTCCAATGTGCAACAGAACTAAGTCAAGATTCATAAGATTCTACAGTCTGGCTCCATCTTAGCTATCTATCTCATATCGCCTACCCTCCAACAGGCATCCTCTGATCTAACCCAGAGTTGTCACCTCACTGTGTCTTTGATTCTCACTGCCTTCATCCTTACACCTGCCCTTCATAGTCTTTTTGGCTCCAGTAATTCTGACCTGAATCAGAAACTCTGTATCTCTAGCTTGCACAGGAGGAAGAGTCATACATCAAATTCTCTCTAAGAAGCAAAGCAAAGAGTGAAAGTGGTTTTCTTTTTTTGTTTGTTTGTTTTTCAGGAGATTAAAAAAAAAGTATAGGGGCATCTGGGTGGCTCAGTTGGTTAAAGCTTCTGCCTTTGGCTTGGGTCATGATCCCAGGGTTTGGGGATCGAGCCCCACATCGGGCTCTCTGCTCTGCAGGAAGCCTTCTTCCTCCTCTCTCTCTCTGCCTGCCTCTCTGCCTACTTGTGATCTATGTCAAATAAATAAATAAAATATTTTTTAAAAGGTATAGAGTGATGACAAAGAAGAAAGAGAAAAGAGTAAGGCAATAGAAATAGGCAACATTCAAGGCTAACTATGACTATGATTGAGTAACTTCTACTCTCCATAAAAACTGGATATCTTCTCTTCTAGATTAATACCTTTCATCATTACATCTGTTTAATTATATGGCAAATTCAATGTAACCTAATGCAGTTCTCTGCTCCAATTACTTTTAGTAGGGTTTTTATTTTTTTACTATAAATAATATCTTAAATCATATATGATGGACTAAATATCAGTAACAGGTGTTCACTTCAATAATATCCCACTCAGAAACCTCTGGAAACCCAAGCCTACTCCTGTGGAGGATTGTAAAGGATCTGTTTAATCCAGGGTGGAGTTTGGATTCTACAGAAATGTGTAAGAGGATGGAAAAACCATGGAGAGAGAGAGGGAGAAAGACCAGAGGAAGAAGGGCTCCCGTTGACCATCAATAACTCAGTGAAAGGACTGGAAGAAAACAGTGGTGTAGTCTCATTCCCTGATTTCTCTGCATCTGCATTTTTGTGTTTGAGTAATACTAGGATTGTTTTCCTTCTAGAAATGCTTTGTGTCTACTTGTCTTTCTAGATAGTGTAAAGCAAAACAGGTTACAGAAACACTTCATTCATTCATTCATTAGGGTGGAATTAAGTGTTTTGAAGAGCTTTTAAGTATTTTGAAGCACTTATCATCCTTCATACTTACTTTATCTATCTATCGATCATCTATCTATCACCTATCATCTATCTATCTATCTATCATTTATCTATCATCTATCATCATCATCTATCTAATCTATCTGGATTTCCTAGACATACTGTCATATAACCTCCTCATTTGACTGAAGCTGTCTGGAGATGTAGTGAGTGATCTCAAAGACATTGTCATCTCCTTGCCCAGAGAGAAGGAAAAACATAGGCTGGACCACACATATTGAGAAGGAACATTAGCCCTGGGTGGTTGAGGAGACCGTGTCTTCTGACTCTGAGAACCTGAGATTCCAGCTGACCGAATGAACTTCCTGTCACCCAAGCTGGAAAAAGCAGGAGGAAAAAGCAGACAAGCAACATTACTGTGAGCTGTTGTTCAAGGCTTCTCAAACTGTGGCCTTTTTCCCATTAGAAAGGGAGTCTTGGTTTTATGCTTTAAAGGACAACATGTACTTGGCCTCACAGTCACCTATGAAGGCAAGTATCAGTTCACCTAAGTTCACACAGAGATTTATGTGTGGGAAAGTGCTGTGGGTACTGTATGAAGCCCACACTTAAGAGTCACAGATGTTCAACATGTAGTATCATTCTTCTCTGTGGTAGAAATTAAGAAAATGTTTCACTCCTAACTCAGAGTCTAAGTGGAGTCATTCAATAGGAGGCATGGCCCAAAGAGAGCCCACGGACATGGGAGGTGGGCCAGTGCCTGGACAGAATCACTTGTGTAGAGGAATGATAGCACAATTATTAAGTCTTTTTGTGCTACATAGAAAGTGGAGCAGATTCTGAATCTTATTACTATTATTATTAGATGTCTTCATTTCCTCTCCCACTCCAAATTTTGTCTTTTTCAACAAAATATAATTTTGTTTTCATAATACTTAAGATGAGGCATGCAAATAGGCAACCAACAGGTTCCCATCTGCCTATACTCCCTCCCATCCCCTCTGGCACTGTGTTGAGATGGGAAAGGGAAGCAACAGGGAAAATCTCAGGTAGGCTTAAGAGGCTGCTTGCACTCACTCAGAAACAGAGGATTGGGTTAAAGTGCTAAGAAGAATGAGCCAGAATGTGCTTCCTTCCACAACGCCTATCCTTTAAATCCAAGCCTCAGTTCAGTTCAAAGTTTACTAAGCACCAATTCTATGACCTGACTGCTATGAACTTTGTGTTTGTTCCCCTTTAAAATTCATATGTTGAAACCCCAGTCTCCAATGTGATTGTATTTGGATATGGGGCCTTTGGGAGATAAACAGGTTTAGAGGAATTCATGAGGGTGGAGCCCCCATGATAGGATTAGTGCCCCTTTAAGAAGAGAAAGAGACCAGAGCTCTCTCTCTCTCTCTCTTTCTGCCAAGTGAGGACACAGCAAGAAGGTGGCTCTCTCAAAACCAGGAAGAGGATCTCAACAGCCACCAAATCTACAGGTGCCTTGATCTTAGACTTCCCAGCTTCTAGTACTATGAGAAATAAGTGTTTTTTTAAGCCACCCAGTCTATGGTACAGGGACTGTACTAAAAAGCAATAATCAAAAGATAAAGTCATTCATTCCACAAATATTCATTGGGTGCCTACTGCATGCTAGGCACAATGATGGACATTGGGAAGACAATGTTGAAACAAATAGACGTAGAATCTATGCTTTTCAAGGATCTTCCATCTAGTAGGCAATAGAAATACCATATTGAAAGTAATTTTAGCATTTTAAGAAATCATATCATTATACCATTTTCTTTCTCATTCAAGTTCTGAATCAGAGAGGTGGAGGTCACAATGCCAGCTTTATGACTGATAAAACAGTTTGGAGTATGGGGCTTACTTAGTCACGGAGCTTTCTAATACTCCCTTGAGCTGAATTTTCTCTATAAAACTGTAGGACTTCTTTAGAGTAGTTTAATCATCTGACTGAGAGTCCATGCAGGAAGACAGAGGCAAAAATCATTTAGGTCCTCTGCCAATAGCATCCACTGCAAACAATCTATGATTGCCTTCACTTTCTTCTATCTGCTCAGTAGCTAACCCAGGCTAGCTCTGCCAGTTGGCTGGTCGCCTCCATTGAAGGGGAGTGCCACTCTCCCAGCTAAGCCCAGAGGTTAAGAGTACAAGAAGCCGGGAGAGGACAAGAGACAGAGGTTTTCACTCTAATGGAGATCCCTCCACGTAAAACCAGAAAAGTGAGGGCGAAACATATTCCTTATAATTATGATGAGTTTTCAGACAGGGAAGCTCAGGGAGTTGTGGGAGAATACTACATGGGGAACTAATTTATTCCAGGGATGGGCTGTGTGATTAAGGCAGGGTTCCTATTCTCAGGTAATTTGTAGGTTCATTAATAGGGAGAAGATAATCATAAAATAATGAGGATAAATTTTGTACTAGCATCATAAGTTAGGTACATAGGGAGCATTAAGGGGGAAAAAATTGATGTGTGCTCACCATTGCTTATTGTTCTTTTAAGTATACCTCTTACCCTTATTCTCTCTAGTATTAAGAGATAATGTCATGTATTATTTCAATGTGAGAATAAGTCAATTATAAACTAAAGATTTCAATTATATTAGGGACCGATTTCAAGTCCGAGTTTTTTTGTTTGTTTTGTATTTTGCTATTAGATCTGTTGATTTCTAAGGAACTACCAAATCAATTGAGCTTTATGATACCATGTAAACAAAATCCTAAATCCACCACAAAGTGCAAACACATCTGAAAATACTTTCAAAAATCTATTTTTTATTATAAAATTAGTGAACATTGGTTAAGTGTTTTAGAAAATCCAGAAATCCCACTATTCAAGCTCATCTGTGGTTACCACTTTGATGTATTACTTCCTTTGCTTTTATTAATTTTTTTTTCCTCTACTGAGTATTTATCTTGTTTTCTTAGTGGTTTTGTTTTGCATGTATAACCAACTCTCAATTATCTGTCGTGGATCAGTTAATTTGTGGACTGACTATCATTTAACCTAAGACAAATAATCTGGGAGAAAATATTAAGACTATCACAAATCGGCAAAAAGCTTTATACAACAGAGATCTAATGAATGCTTATTCTGTGCCAAGCACATAACTACAGAGCAATCAGCTAGCACACATGGAGGTGACTGTAACACAGAAAGCTCCATCTGCTCCTTCACTTACCAGAAAAGGAGCCATTCCAGAGCAAAGGCCCCTCTGCCCCTATACTCCTGCCCAACATGGGTCGATGGCCCAACAAAGTAACCTCAACGCTAGAATTTTATAACCTCAACGCTAGAATTTTATAACCTCAACGCTAGAAATGGAAGGTTTTGGCAAAAAAGAAGAGAGAGAAAACACACCTCAAATCCACTCCATTATTTGAAAAAAGGCAAAGTAGGGAAGTCTCATTATTTCATTAGTTAACCTCTTGATTATTTTCTTCCAAGTAATTAATAGGACATGATTCTTAATTTATCTCATAATTTTTAGCATTTTTAACATGTATAAATGGTCACCAGATTCCTAAACAGAGAATGGAATTTTAATCAAATAAGTTTATGGGGTGGTTCAGTGGGTTAAGCCTCTGCCTTCAGCTCCCAGGGTCCTCAGATCGAGCCCTGCATCGGGCTCTCTGCTCAGTGGGGAGCCTGCTTCCCCCTTTCTCTCTGCCTGCTGCTCTGTCTGCTTGTGATCTCTCACTCTCTGTCAAATGAATAAATAAAATCTTTAAAAAAAATAAGTTTACATCCAGTCCATTTCCTATATTCTGTGGATATTATAGTTTCAACCATGATTTGGGTGTTCTCTATCAGCTTTCCTAGAGCCCCGCAGATAACTTTTACTGGAAGCTTGCTACAATTCCAGTTGTTGAAACAGGCTTTCTTTTCTTAAAATAACTTATTATTATAACCGTTTAAGATGCCAAGATCTCTTTCTTTAAGATTTATTTTATCTATTTTAGAGAAGGGAATTTGCAGAGGGAGAGGAAGAGAGTCTCAAGCAGACTCTGCTCTGAGTGCGGAGCCCAACTCAGGTCTTGATTGCCAACCTTGAGATCATGACTTGAGCTGAAAGCAAGAGTTGGATCTTAAGCCAACTGGGCCACCCAAGCACCCCACTAAGATCTCTTCCTAAATAATTTTTAAAATAATGTTAACATTATTTCTGGTTCCAAGGCAATACAGGCTCATTAAAGGTAATTTTGGAAAATACAGGTATAGTGATATATCTAGTGAGGTGGAAGTTAATTTTATTAAATCTTTTCTCAAGTGAAATGTTGATATTTAGAGACTGAAGATTAATGCAGAGGGAAGAAAATTTGTATAAGTAGTCCAAGGACCTTAGTGTAAAGAGAAGATCAAGACCTCAACCTTCTCTCCAAGACTTTATGGCAATTTATCAGGATGGCCCAGGGAAGCCCCAAACTAGTGCTAGAGGCAGAGAAGGGGTCCAGGAAAATGGGGATTCCAGATTAAGGAGACTGCACGTGCTGCATCTCACCAACCAATACGATTGTTACATTCTGGGTGATGGTTATAATCATTTTGTGAAATTTTCCCTCTCTCCACAAAAATCTCTGAACTTTAACTTGATTTATATTAATTCTATACATTGATTTGTAAAGTAGCACTTTTTCACCCAATATTTACTCTATGGCCTCTCCCCCTCCAGAACATAAGCTCTGAATTTATTCATATATTCTTCTATATCCCAAGTATGTTTGCAGTTTTCTTTGTGTAAATCCTTCTTAGTTCATGACTTGTTTTATATATATATATATATATATATATATATATATATATATATACATGTATATGTATATATATAACATATATGTTTTATATATGTGTGAATATATATAATATATATAATAATATATATAATATAATATATATATTCACACATATATATGAATATATGGATATTATACCTATATATGTACTTGTATACTCATATATTTTATCTATAACAACTGATGTATTTTTCATATTTTCAGATTACTTCATATTAAAAGGAGTTTCGACTATGTTGTATATATACCTTTTAAGCCAACAATTAATTTTCAATTGATTTTTTGTGATTTGTAGGTAAAGTATCAAGTCATCTATAAATAACAATAATGTCGTTTCTTCCCTTCCAATGCCTCTGACTTTTGCTTCAGTTCTGTGTCTTACTCACTGCCTTGACCAGAACTCTTAATGTAGGCTAATAGTAGTGATAGCAACATGCTTTTGATTTTAGTTTTAGTGATATATTCAAGTATTTTAAGTGCCATCTTTGGTTTATAACAGCTATTCTTAAAAAAAAAAAAAATAAGATAGCTATTCTTTACCATGTTAAGAAAATAGGCTTCTGGTATTAAATTTTTAGATTTTAATAGGAATACATATTGCAATTTATTAAAAACATTTTCAGCATTTATTTACTGATCAGAAATTTTCTTTTTTGATCTTATATATTAATGGAACTCATAATTGTAAATTATACTTGCATTTTTTTATAAATACTACTTGACAAAGTAGAATTATAAAGTAGAATTAAATTGGCTTATGCTTTATCTTTATATATTATTATTTATAAATGTATATTTATGGATTAGAAAGTACAACTAATTTAATTTATGATTACATTTGTAATTGATTATGTTAGTTGCTATATAATAATACTTTTTTTCTTTAAAGATTTTATTTATTTATTTGACAGAGAGAGAAACAGCGAGAGAGGGAACATAAGCAGGGGGAGTGGGAGAGGGAGAAGCAGACTTCCTGCTGAGCAGACAGCCCGATGTGGGGCTGATCCCAGGATGCTGGGAAAATGACCTGAGCTGAAGGCAGCCTCTTAAGGACTGAGCCATCCAGGAGCCCCATACTAATACTTTTATATATATATATATTTGCTTCATATTTATGAGAAGTTGTTTATAGTTTTTACTGCATTGACATCAGTTAATGAGTTGATTACACAATTATTTTAATTATTTTAAATACAATTAAAATAAATGCAATGTCAAATTGGATACCTCAGTTGGTTACTTTTATGAATTTTGGGTGTCAAGCTTATGAAACTTTACAAATCATTTAGGAAAACTTTCACTTTTTCATAAGCATTATCTTTTCTTTAAAAGTCTGAAAGAAATTACCAGTAAACTTATTTGGTCTTTTAGCCTTTTGTGACAATTCTTGAAAACTTTTCAAAACCTTCATAGATATTAATCTTTTAATGCTTTTTCTATCATCTTGAATTAATTGTATTAATTGATGTTTTTATAAAAAATGTTTATATTTCATTGAGTTATCTAGTTAGACATTACATTTATTTTAATTGTATTTAAAACAGTTATGTAAAATAATATCTTGGTCAACTCCCTGTTTAACTGATCTTAATGATTATCTCTAGAGTTTATATTTAACTCATGATTATGTTTTTAATTTTGACTCATCTCTTAGTCACTTGTAAAAATCATTTGGGATTTATTTTAAGAAGTGCAGCACATAGATTATATATTTTCTAAGCCCTTGTATATTGGAAAATTTTTTAGCTGTGGATTAATTTCTTTTGTTGCTTCTCATATGAATTATGACTTCGTTATGTGTAAAATTATGGGTTACATTTTTCCCCTCCAAAATTTAGAGGTATTGTCCTGTGGACTGCTATTATTTCACACCCAAAGCAGAAGCCAAAGATCAGTCTGTATTTGTAGATTTAGATGTGGCAGATATGGAACCAATATGCATTCTCCTTTCTTACGAATCTTTCTTACTAACTAAACCCTGAGTTAGCTGGGTGTAGAAATAAGCACAAAGAAAATTACATTTCCCAACCTACTTTGCAGAGAGAGTAGCCATGTAGCTTGGTGCTGGCCAATGAATTAATTATGGGATTAAGTCCCCAAATGGGGGCTTCTCAGAAAGGTCCCTAAAGAGGAAGGAATCAGCTGAACTGTGTCTCTTTTGCCTTTTCCAGTCTTCCTTCCTCCACACAGTTGCTGGAGTCCTGGCAGCCATCCTGAGAGGTTAACTTTCAGGCTTGCAGAGAGGAAAGCTAAAAGGAGACTGGGTCCTTGAATGATGTCACCAGACTTCCATTACACGCCAGAAAAATAAACCTTATCTTATTTAAGTAATCACTACTTGGATTTTCTGTTTTAGGTAGCCAAACCAGTCCCTAACTAATCAGTGGATAGTTGCTTTTATTGTCACATTCTTTGTCAGATTCTTATTTATACTTGTGTGTAAATGTATTTTTTTTTCTTAAATATTCACAAGCATACATTATACAATGCCGGGACCAAAATACCAAAGTAGCTCTCCACTTTCTCCTAAGCCTGAGGCTCTTTATCTAGGCTATTATTTCCCTCTGGCACACTGGTTCTTTTGCTTATCAAAGTCAACTTTCAGGAAGGGAGCCAAGGGTAATTGTCATAAATGTGACACTGACTGAGAGTTGATAGTTAATCTTTCCACTCCTACTTACATTTGCGTTTTAATAGGAACAATGTTTTTAAACAAAGGGATTAGGATTTTTATCCTGGAATTTTAAATCTTCTTGAAGAGTTTGTGAGGAGTTCATAGATGGGGCACAAATTCTTTCTGGTCCCCTTTCCTTAAATCTTCCCCCTTTTCTACTGAATTCATATTACATGGACAACTATCGATAATGCAGACAACTAAATGTGAATCCTGGTTAAGTCATTTCCTAGAAATATGCTTTAGGGCAAATTATTTAACCTATCTCCAAACTTCACTTTGATCATCTGTAAAATTAGTAAGGACTAAACTAAGTAATACAGAAGATGGTCTATCTGTCCCCTGATGTTAGTTCTTCATCATTCATGACAAGCATTTATTTTCCAGCAATTAATTTGAGTGATTCTAATATCTACACTGTGGCCAAAATAGAACTTTGTCTACAATCATTAATTCATTTTCCCACCTGCATATACCAACAGTTTGC
Organism: Enhydra lutris kenyoni; assembly: GCF_002288905.1. NCBI lineage: Eukaryota > Metazoa > Chordata > Mammalia > Carnivora > Mustelidae > Enhydra > Enhydra lutris. The sequence goes on from NW_019154091.1 coordinate 2,103,038, forward strand.
AACATATGTTGTGTTAACTATTGCAAGAAATGCCAAGTAAATTAATGTTTGGGATATTAGACATAAAAAAAAGAGGTTCACAATCTTGGAATAAGTTTTTATATTTGTTTACTTGGAATTTAGTGGGCCTTTGGAACAAGATGCTGAAGAGTTTTTCTAGGCCAAGAAAGTTCTAAGTAATTTTGGTTTGACCTCTGTTCTCTGCCTTCTGTATCCATCAGTTTCACTCGAAAGCATAACTGGAATGCAATCAATTTGCACAGCTTCTGGCCAATGCCTACCAGGAATTCACCTAGGTCAGTTCTCCTGGCCCACAATGGAATGGTTCCTACCTTTGTTGTTCAGGTCTCTGAAACTTGGAACTGCATAAGTTGTGCTTTTACCTAAGCTGCTGGTTACCTGTTGCAGAATTCCCTACAATGCTTTGCTTGAGAGAACTCTACCCCTAGAACGCAAAAGCACAGTGGTAACCAGCTTACCACCACTATCACCACCATCCCATAGCTGCCCACCCCGCTTTCTGGAAGGAACACTCTGCAAAATGATATTGAAAGATGGATCACAGATACAACAGTGTCTTCACTTGGGCTGCTATAACAAATGCCATAGACAAGGAAGCCTAAACAACATTCATTTCTCACAGTTCTGATGGCTGGAAGTCCAAGATCAAGGTGCCAGTGGTGTCCGCTGAGGGCCTGTCTCCTTGTATCCTCACCTGGTGAGCAGCAAATGGAGGAAACAAACTCACTCATTTTTCTTTTATGAGGGTGCTAATTCCATCATGGGGTTTCTACCCTCATGACCTAACTATTTCCCAAAAGCCCACTTCCAAATAGCACCATACCATATTAGGGCTTCACCAGATGAATTTTGAGGGGATGCATTTAGTCCATAGCAGATGGGGAGTAAGACAACTATGGTTTCTTCAAAACATAGCACTTAACTAATTGAAGCATGGCTACTGGTTTTTTTTTTTTTTTTAAAGATTTTATTTATTTATTTGACAGAGAGAGATCACAAGCAGAGAGGCAGTCAGAGAGAGAGAGAGAGAGAGAGAGAGGGAAGCAGGCTCCCTGCTGAGCAGAGAGCCCAATGCGGGACTCGATCCCAGGACCCTGAGATCATGACCCGAGCTGAAGGCAGCGCATTAACCCACTGAGCCACCCAGGCTCCCGCTACTGGTTTTTTGATAAGTAAAGGTCTTGAACCAGAGGGCAAACTGTGAGGAAAAAATGAAGTATCATTCTATCTCTCCCAGCAGTTTAGGATTCCTTAGTCTTATTGGGTGATGCATCGGTAGGCTACTGATTTTTCTCAATCCAACTCCACTGACCAGAAAATCTATGGAAAACTGTCACAGATTTTGGCACTAGGTTGTGTCAGTAGTCATATTCAATGTTGTGATATTTTTTTCTCCAAGCACAACTCCATAAATTTTTATATTGTTTTTCCTTGTAAAACTATACTTCACATTAATTTTGTGATTTTAAATACATTATATAAGGTGTGATTGTGTTTCTAAAGTTGGAATAGACTTCAGCAGGGGCTGTAGAATTATAAATCCATATAAATAACCCCATAATAATTCACAAAGTAGCATCCTATTTTATTTAGTCATTTTGTTAAACATTCAGATTATTTATAATTTTTGTTACCACAAAATAATCCTAAATAGTACCATCTTGTTTTCTTAAGAAAGATTCCCCAGAGTGGGATAATTGGGTAGAGTTCAGACTATGTTTCAGGCTTTCAATATATGTTAAAGACAATTGATTAAGCACATATAAAGCCTATTATCTCTTATCACCTAAATTCTCCTTGATTTTTTGCAAACCTTAGGGGAAGATGAAGTCTTTCTTGGCTAGTTTATAATTCTTTACTTAATTTAATATTCTTAGTAGTTTCATATGATTTATACATATTATTCTCAGATAAAGAAATTGTGGTTCAGAGGGGCCATTTTTCTGAGATCACAGAGTAAATAAATAGCAGGTTAGAGGCAACTGAGTTATAGTTATCTTGGGAAACCCGATATCCTAACCTCAAATGCTCTTCCACCCCTCTATCCCAACTTTTCCAATATTCTTACTTCATAGGGAAGAAAAGAGACAAAGGAGTAGATCCAGTTCTGCAATTCTTTATCATGAACATGATACTACATTCAGGGTCAATTTGTAGTAGCAAACAATTTAAGATCATCTGAAGAACAATTCAAATATGGTTCAAATACAATCTGCTGAAATTTTGTGAATTATGATGGTGTAATGATGATAGTGATTTTATAGCCCCCAATGCAGTTTCTTCCAACCCCTCCCAAGGCACTTCCCACTTTACCTTTCTTCTCTCAACAGAACATCATAGAGTTTGAATTTATTCACCACCAGAATTTAGAGTTCAAGGAAGGGACAATCAAGAAAATAATTTTCAATGACAAACGAATGCTGAAAGGAGAGCATCTTTCCTGTGTACCCTTTGATGGGCCAGTTGCACAGCTTTCCCAGTAAAATAGCTGTTCTTGGAACATCCCCTCCTACCACAATGCCTGGCTTTCTCATTTTCTATTCAAAACTCATTTACTTGTCATTTTTATATGACTATGGCTGGGGTTGTAGGGGGGGTCTCAAGACATTTCTTTCCTTATCTTTGTACTGTGTCTGTGTTGTCCACATCATGCTTTGAAAAATTAGATTCCTGTTGTAACGAATGACCATCAATTCCAGAGGAGTCTTCATAGTTTCCCAATCATAAAACATAATAACTTTGCTATGCAAACATCTTTACAAAGACATAAATTAAGAGGCTAATGTCACGATGACCGGATCCACCCCCACTACTTTCCCCATCTTTACATGGTTATAGATAACAGTATCAGTTGTTAAAAAAAAAAAAAAAAAAAAAGTGAGTCATCCAGGAGGCCACAGCAGTTCTGATGAAAGTTACAAGATAGAAAGGGGATTCCCATGTCATTAAGTTTGGGTTTCTTTTCTCTGTCTCTAGGACCCACCTACCACTAGTCTAACTTACTCCTTCTGTTCCCCCACCCCACACACCAGATGCTGCAGCGGCACTGTGCAACTTAATGAGTGATTCCCATGCTTTCTGCTGACTTTCCTGATTCCTTTGATCCCACTGAATCTTCCTCTGAAATACCCTGTGGTATCCACTGAGCATAATCATATCTGTTGTGATGCTCAATCTCAATTTCATCTCCTCTTCTAAGTCTTTCTTAAAACTTTCATAGAAAGAACTAAACATTTTCCTCCTTTATAAATCTTGTTCTCATGGTTCACACAATTAGTAGAGACATTTGTCCACTATACTTGGTTATTGGGTTTTCTTTTTTCCATCCCTCACCCAAGTCTGTAAACTCTTCGAGAACAGGCACAAGGATGTGTGTGTGTTCGTAGCTTGAGCATCTAGCATAGTGAACTTTTTCTGTAAAGGCCATATAGTGAATATTTTATGTTCTACAGGCCATATGACCTCTGTTGCAACTACTCAACTCTGCTGCTACATGAACAGCCAGTACATAAACACATAGGTATGATAATATTTAGTGGCTACCTGGAAAATCAAACCAACCTATATTCATCCTTCTTGGGAACTGTGAGTTATAAATCAGACAATCTTATCCAAATTGGGGTTGATAAAAAAATTAATTTGAAAGTGGTATTTTGTTAGGGTAACAACTCTAAGACAGATGATCTGAAATTTGTAAGGATGTTGTGAATCTGGCCTCTATTCCTGCTTGAGTTGGAAAGATGGTTGTGAGCCTCTGACACTTGGTAGTATGGGACAAAATTCCCAAATACAGTGGGATGAAAGCCATGACTGGGATACCGGCTGTCATATCATGGAATAACTACTGGTGATGACAGTAATGATAATAATAGTAGCGATAATAATTACAACGATACCAGACACTTCCCAAGGGCTTACTATGGTCCAGGCACTCTTCTAAGCATGTCACATGCATTAATTTGTTAAATCTTCACAGAATCCTTTAAAAAGGGTATTTTTGCCTTTAAAAAATGTACTTTAATTCCATTTTACAGATGAAACTGAGGCTTGGAGATGTTGCGTAACTTATTCAGAGTAATAAGGTTAGCAAGTCTAAAACTGAAGGGCCTTGCATGCAACACATTGTGGTTCTTAAATGCAGGTCCATGGCCTAGATGTACAAGAATCATCTGTGGATATAGACTTCTAGATACCACCTTTTGAAATGCAGAGTCAGAATGCCCAAGGAAATCTCTCTCTCTCACACTCTCTCTCTCTCTTTTTTAAAGAGCTGCCCTTATGATTCAGATGTGTAGCTGCAGTGAATGGAATGGTGGTTCCCAAAAAGATATGCCCGTATTCTAGTCCCCCAAAACTGTGGGTATTATCTTATTTGGGAAAGGAGTTTTTTTCAGATATATGAAGTTAAGAGTTTTGAGATAAAGAGGGCCTTATATTATCAAGTGGGCCCTAAATCCTACTCAAGTGTCCTTCAATGAGGCACATGGAAGAGATGGAGAAGAAGAGATAGCGATGTGACCAAGAGACAGAGATTGGAGTGATACAGCCGCAAGTCAAGAAATGCTGACAAGCTCTGGAATCTGGAACAGCCAAATAAAGGATTTTTCCCTAGACCCTCCAGGAGTGTGGCCTGCCAACATCTTGATTTTAGACTTAGAGATTCCAGCCCTGTGAGAGAACAAATCTCTCTTGTAAGCTACCCAGTTTGTGGCACATTGTTATGGCAGCCCTGGGAAACTACTTCAGAGCCACTCCCAGTTCCACTCCTTAATTCCTGAACCCATATATGGAGACAGTGGGGAAGATAGCACATGTAATGGTTTCTGATTTGAAGTGATTATCACATCATGTAAAACAGAACCCCATCCTTTCAGGGGTTGTCTCTCAGCTGGTGCTATAACTGATTCTTCAGTAAGAGACCTTTCAATTATACCAGCTAGTTCCAGATGGTGGAAGTATGCAATAAGACCAGTTAATTTCATGGGCAGAATACATTGCTGCATAATTTTTGTGTGTGTGTGTGTGTGTGTGTGAAATGAGTTTCTTCATCAGAAACCATACCATACAGGATACCATGATGGTGGTAGATGAGACATTCTGTTAGTCCATGATTAGTGGTCATGGTATAAGGCATGGAAAGGTAGAAGGGCATGGAAAGCAAATTCACACCCAGAATATATATCTATTCCAGTAAAGGTGAATCTCTGCCCTTCCCATTGAGAGAAGTTCAGTAGAAGAAATTCAGAAGAAGTAGCTGTGTCTAGTTTAGTCTTACAAAGCAGCTGGTCAGTGGTCTCAGCCAATACTACTAAGGAAATAGTTCTCTAGGACTGGACCCCTTTCTTCTATGTGGCATTGCTGTAATGTTTGCTTCTTGTCTTAGGGTCCTTATAATAGTTTCCTATTGATACTACAATAATTAACACAAATTTATTGGCTTAAAAACACAAATTTATCATTGTACAGGTCTGTAAGTAGTTGAATATCAGATTCACAGGACTAAAGATAAAGTTTCAACCTGTCTCTACCTTTTTTCTTACTACTTTCTTTCATATACCCTTTGCTTCAATACAGACTCATGCAGTCCAGCCTCTACAATTTGTCACACTATGCTCTTCTTTTTTCACTATGCTCTTTTTTGAAGACCATCCTTTGTCCTTGTGCTCATATTCCATGTGTCCTAACCCTTCAACCACCTTAATGCCCAATTCAGATGCTAACCTCCCCCAACCCCAGCTGAAAAGAATCTTTCACTCCTTCTAGCTGCTATTTAAGTCCTTTCTAGGTTCTGGACTCTAAATTTCTTGAGGACAGGAACTACATCTTGTTCCTATCTTTGTGTCCAAAGCAGGACTGCCATGGATGGTTGTGTAGGTTGTACGTGGTAGCCTTTTTACATGAGAAGCACTTGATCATAACTCCTAATGAATGAATGAGAGTTCTTTGATATTGGCAGTATGCTCAGTTTCTTTTCCTTCTTTTTTTTTTAAGACTTTATTTATTTATTTGACAGAGAGAGGGAGAGAGGGCACAACCAGGGGGAGTAGCAGATGGAGAAAGAGAAGCAGACTCCCTACTGTGCAGGGAGCCTGACATAGGACTCGATCCCATGCCACCCAGCACCCCTATGCTCAGTTTCTAATGTAATGAACTCAGATCTTAAGATGTTGAAAATTTTGAAGTTAAAACTTGAGTAGGAATATAAAATAAAGACAACACTAAATAGGACTTAAATCCTTCAACAGATGATCTCTGGGGTCTGGACTTCCTTTTAAAAGAGAATCTGAAAAAATAAATAAATAAAAAATAAAAAAATAAAAGAAAATCTATCTGGGTGGCTCAGTCAGTTAAGTGTCTGCCTTTAGCTCAGGTCATGATCCTGGGACCCTGGGATCCAGCCCTGCATAGGCTCTCTGTTCAGTAAGGAGACTGCTTGCTTCTCCCTCTCCTTTTGCCTGCCACTCTTCCTGCTTGTGCTCTCTCTCAAATAAATAAAATCTTTTAAAAAAATAAATAATAAATAAATAAATAAATAAATAAATAGGATCTGATGAAAGCACACCTCCATCATTCTCTCTCTCTCTCTTTCACACACACACAAGGCACACAGTTACTCTCTAACCTTGCCTTCGAGGACTACTGTGTAGGATCATGGTAGTCAATCATTGTTTTTGTGTCTGTGACAGGCCTGGGATTAGCCTCTTGGTTATGCCTCCCTACTCCATTCCACCCCATCCCCCTCCAAGACAGGATCCCTTTACATGAGTACATCTTACCACTCAGTTCCTGTAGCCAGGACAAGGAGAACTGCTGCTAGAAATGACATCCAATGCCAACAACACAGTTTCTTTTCATGGGAACCTACCTGGCATTGTGAAGAAAGAATTAGAATATATTGTAATAACAATAATGCTTCATTCCCAAGAGATCAGATTCTCAGGAGATGGACTTTTTAGCTGGATAGCTGCGTTGAAACACAGCTTGCTTTTTCAACAGAACTTTGTCCCTGAATAGGTATCACACTCAGCAGACAGGGAAAACCTAAGTAGATAACAAGCCAATGATTTCCAAAAGAACCAGGCCTCAACCACTCTCATTACCACTTACATAGCCAACTGAGATGAGTAAACAAACCAAGAAGTTCTGACAGGTATGGGTGTCAATTCATATGCAGATGGCCCGAGAAGTTTGTTTACTATCACACTGTTCTCTTACTGACATCAATGCCAGATTTAGGAACACATCTGACCATGTAGACAGGTTATACAGAACCCAAGATGAGAGACAATATTGCTTAGCATCATGGATTATTAGGTGTAGTAGCTTACAGACTTGGGTTTGAATTCTGATCAACTGTTCACAAGGAAAGTTAGTTTCGCTTATTCACACTCTGCCTTTGGGAATGTGCAGTAGTGTGATGGGAGGAACTGAGCCAAATTTTCCTTTGTACTTGCACGAGAGATTAATGGTTATGAGTAGCGATTCTGGAGACTGACAGGCCCAAGCTACACCCCCAGCCCTGTCACTTTCTACTTAACTTCTCTAAGCTTCAGCTTTACCATCTGTAAAATGGGACTTCTTTTCATGGCACTGAATTCATAGGGTCAAATATGATAATTTTGGTAAAATATTTAGTACAGAGTAAGTCCTCAATAAGTAATAGCTACTATTAAGGAAGAAAGAAAAATGACATGCAATTTTACCAAATTAGAACCCATGTTCTAATTTTATTTTTTATTTTATTTTACCCTTCCTGACTAGCTTGTTTTTATTTTAAAAGGTAAATAGACACTGTCTTTCTAAAAATTGCTATTCAGCTCACATTGAGTACCTACTATGGGTCCAACCAGCTAACACACTTAACATATGGTAGCTCTTTTATCTTTATATGGTTATATATTGGTAAGGCAGATATTATTATTCCCACTTCATAGTTGGGGAAATTGAGGCTCAGGTGGTCTAATTGACTTGCCTAATTCATTAAGTAGATATATTTGAACCTGGGAGTCTAATTCTGAAATTTCCTTAGTCTAAGACAAATTTATGCCCCAACAGCCAAACAGGAACCAAAATATCAACTTTATCAATGACTTAATAAATTAGAAATTGAGATTATGTAGTAAATGGCATTGGAGAACACCAAATGAGACTTTCTACTTTATTTCTAAATAAAGACCTGGGAACCCTGTAGCAAGAAGTGGGTCCTCAGATAGCCCTTAAATCTATATAATCAGCCAGTCACCAGCCTACCTTACCTCCCAGCTAACCACAGGAGACAGCAAAACAGGCTGGTGAGATCCTCAGGCTGCCCCCCCTCCCCCAGAGATAGAAAACAAGGGTCAAAGGCTGAGAGTGCTTGCTGCAACAACAGTAGGACAAGGCATGATCAAGGACTTTTGACAGTGACTCTATCCATTATAAAAACAAGATGGCCAGCTTCTTTTCAACCAGATTTACCACTCCTCCCCAAAGGACGAAGGGACGTATGAATAAGCAAGGACAGAAAACAACTGAAGAGCTCAGCCAAGACTCACTACTTTGGTGGAAACCTGTTGAAGAAGTAAGAAAAGGTGAATAAGGACACTTTCCTAACAATTACACTGCCAAAGCTCATTTCATTCCGTCACATCTACCCACTATAGGAATGTGTTCTTCTCAACAGAAAAAGCACTTCCTCATCCCAAACAGATAAACCACTTGTAATTTATACAGTTGTCAGTGCATCTGTCAAAGAAAATAAATCCTCTTTGTGAATCTTCCTCATGGGAATGCCATCAGAATCTTAAAGAAACCTCTCAAGAGAATAAAGGGAAAAGGTGGTTTAGAAACACACACTAAGTTGTGTTTTTATATCTCTGGATTCGCCAGGTGGGAGCCCTGTTATCTTTTTTAAAAATTTCTTATTTAAATTCAAATTAGTTAACACATAGTGTTTATTAGTTTCAGGGGTAGAATTTAGTGATTCATCAGTCGCATATAACGCTCAGTGGTCATTACATCAAGTGCCCTCCTTAATGCCCATCACCCAATTACCTTATCCCCCACCCATTTCCCCTTCAGCAACCCTCTGTTTCCTATAGTTAAGAGATTCTTATGGTTTGCCTCCCTTTATGTTTTTGTTTTACTTTACTTGTCCTCCCCTTCCCTTATATTCATCTGTTTTGTCTCTTAAATTCCACATACGAGTGAAATCATATGGTATTTTATTTCTCTGACTGACTTTTTTGCTTAGCATAATATCCTCTAGTTCCATCCATGTCACTGCAAGATTTCATTCTTTTTCATGGCCAAGTAATATTCCATTATAAATATATTAAGATAGCTGTTATCTTAAAAATTGGGGAGCTATTTTCCTCACTGCAAATTATGAGACTTTTAGTATTGTGGCTGAAAGTACTGATGTCACTGTTAGAGAGATCTGGGTTTGAATTCTGACTCTGCTGCTTAGATGTGCAGAATCATTCTTTTTGACTGGCTAGTATCTGAAATCCCTTCAGATGTTTGGAAATGTCCTTCCATATATGATTCTTCATCGGAGGTGAGACACACCTCCCAGTATGGAAGCCATATCCCATTTCTCTAACATGCCTTACAGCCTGCTAATATTTGAGAATTTTTTGCATCTATTTCACCAGGGATATTGACCTCTAGTTTTCTTTTCCTATGTTGTCTTTATTTGGCTTTGGGAGAAGGTAAGCTGGACCTTGCAAAATGAGTTTGGGAGTATTCTCTCTTATTCAGTTTTGGGAAGAGTTTGAGAAGGATTGACATTAATCCTTAAATGTTTGGTAGACTTCACCAGTGAAACCATCCAGTCCTTAGTGTTTCTTTTTGGGAGGTTTCTGATTACTGATTCAATATCTTTACTCATTATGGTCTGTTCAGATTTTCTATTTTTTCATGATTTAGTTTTAAGATGTATATATGTTGTAATTTATCCATTTGCTATAGGTTGTCCAGTTTGTTGGCATATCATCAGGGAAATGTAAATCAAAACCACAATGAGATATATCCTCACACTTGTTAGAATGATTATTATCAAAAAGAGAAAAGTTAGCAAATGCTACTGAGGATATGAAGAGCGAAATTTGCACACTGTTGGTGTGGATGTAAATTGGTGCAGCCCTTGGAAACAGTATGGATGTTCCTCAAAAAACTAAAAATAGAAACACCATATGACCCAGCAATTCCACCACTAGGTATGTACCTGAAGGAAATGAAATCACAATCTCAAAGAGATATCTGCACACCTATGTTCATTGTAGCATTAGTTACAACAGCCAAGGCAGGGAAACAGTCTAATTGACCATTGACCATTGACAAATGAATGGATAAAGAATACGTGGGGTGTGTGTGTGTGTGTGTGTGTGTGTGTAATTATATATATAAAGAATATGTGGTATATATATTATATGTTATGTACAACATATATATACAACATGTATATATACATGTTGTATAATGTTAAATGTAAATGTTAAATGTTAAATGTCATAGTGGGGACAATTAGGGAAAAATCTGCACATCAATAATGATGTATATAATAAAACTTTCAGTTTTAAATAATTTCTAGGGATGTATTGTATAGCATGGTGACTATAGTTAACACTTGATTGTATATTTGAAATTTGCTAAGAGACTAAAACTTAAAAGTTCTCCCCACACACGTAAAACTATGTGAGGTGATGGATGTATTAACTAACATTATTGTGGTAATCATTTTGGACTGTGTACATATACCAAATCATTATTTTATACACCTTACACTTATTCTATGTTATATGAAAACTGTCTCAATCATACTGGAAAAAAATAAAATAAGAAATAAAATTTAAAATAATAATAATAATAATAAAGACAAATTGTTATTTTCTAGTATCATATGGAGTGATCCTTGTGTTTTATAAGTTTTGGGGAAAGAAATTAAAAGACTTCTTTCACTACTACTATGTTCTGGTAATATGCATCTTACCAATAGTTTATAAATATATATATTTTTTTCACTGTCCATTCATTTTTATAAAGCATTCAGATCTATTGAAAGATTTCCATATAGGTAAAAACAGTATATCATTTCAAAATGCTTTCTAAAAAAAAGGAGAGACCAAAAAAACCAGACTTTTAAATAGAGAATAAACTGGTGGTTACCAGAGGGGAGGTAAATGGAGAAATGGGTGAAATAGATAAAAATGAAGAGTACATTTATCTTTATGAGCACTGAGAAATACATAAAACTGTTGAATTATTATATTGTACACCTGAAACTAATATAGCACTGTATGTTAATTATACTTGAATTGTGAAATAATAAAAAAAATTTAAAAACAAAAAATAGAATGCTTTCTTTCCCCTTGCAGGCAACAGAAAACAGCGGCTTCAACACATAGACATTGTTTCTTTCACATATCAAGAAGTCTATCTAGGGTGATGAGTTGTCCCCCTACACTGTTGTGGATTGGACCTCATTTTATCCTTCTGCTGCACTTTCCCTAAAGGAATGGTATCATGCTCTTTGCCTCATGTTCACAAGTTTGTTGGTGCTCCAACAGGAATAAAATCCATCTGCATTTCAGTTGGTAAGTAGAAAATATGGAGAACTAAATGCCAAGGAACCATGCTTTTTGGGTACAGTCCTTTGAAATAGCTTTTCCTGATGTTCCATCCAGTGGTTTCCTTGTAGAGCTCATGGAGTCACACAGGCAACACCTAATCAAATCTCTGAAAACTTCTAGGAGAAAGCAAGTTGCAGATGGGGGTTGTCTCCAGCAATACTAAAGGGACTGCCACAGGTAATAATATAAACAAAACTGAGCTACATGAATGTTGAAATATGCAATTAAAAAGAGGGTTTGGAGCCTGCACTTACAACAAAGAAAGCCAAAGACAATGTGTGAGGAATAATAACAACAATAATAACATAATGTAGCTAGCAATGACTAACATTTACCTGGGATTTACTATACACTGAGCACTATTCAAAATACTTAAATACATTACTTCATTTAGTGCCTGCAACAATCTTATGAGGTAAGTGCTGTTATTAGTCCCGTTTACCTATGGGGAAACCAAGACACAAAGAAATCATACAACTTGAAGGAAGTCCCTCAATGAATAAGTGCTCAAACAACAATTGAAACACAGTGAGCAAAAACTCTAATCCAGGTTTGCTAAGAAATAAGAAAGGGATCTTTTGCTTCCTTTGTCTTGTCTTTACAATAAGATTTTTTTTTAAGATTTTATTTATTTATTTGACAGAGAGAGATCACGAATAGGCAGAGCAGCAGGCAGGGGGTAGGGGGAAGCAGGCCCCCCCTGAGCAGAGAGCACAATGCTCTTGCTCATGAGATCCTGGCTCCTGAGATCATGACTGGAGCCTAACCCACTGAGCCATCCAGGTGCCCCTACAATAAGATTTTTCTTAGGAAGTCAGTAAATGGTTAGCCAATGTGAGACTGACTTAAATTTCTGACTCTCATGACCAAAAATATCAGAACAAGAATATCAGTCGGTGCATTATTTAGCATAGGACGCATCTGATTTAGTGTTGATTATCCTAAATGATGGCCCAGGGAGGTGAAATTTGTGTTGACGATAAAATTACTACTGCTACTGATGTTAACAATGTTCTAAGTATAGGCCTTCTATACCTATAGGTAAGAGGATGTTTTAGAACATGGCAGATCAGCAAAGGAAGGGATCCCATCTATGAAAGTGGCCTGGAATGTAGGCATCATCTCTTCACCCCCAGAAAAAAAAATCCACATGTGCTAGGGAGCCATAACTCCTATTAAACACCACCAGCAACAAAAATCCAGATATGAGCTCACCTCTCATCGGTTTAAAGGAATGTTTTCCAACCTTTTTTCATTATTGATTCCTAGGGAACTTGTGCAGATATTTTATTTTTCCTAATTGCCCCCACTACGATGTTTAAATACCACAAATATACTATGTATCTGTTAATGTAGTATGGCCCTTGGGAGAGCTAAAAGATCTAAATTTTTTTCAGCCCTCGAGAACCAATTTTTATCCCCTTGGCATGATACTGCTCTAGCTTAAAGTGTTTGCATTATGACTTTAAAAGTCATTCCAAAAAATAGAGCTGGCTTATGGGCTCACTAAATTCTAAAAATGGACAAGTTACCCTAAGACACTTCAATTATAACCTTGCTGCTCTTGATGTAGTAATTATTGCTATCAATAGTTTTGTAGCACATAGGAAGACTGCACACATACCCGTGTGGTTTGAGGAGGGCCACATGTCTGCCCAAAAAGTTGTAAGCGAAAGGATCACATATCACTTTCAAATCAGAATGTCCTATTGCTATTTGGAAACTTAGAGCTCTTTCCACCTCTATGCAGTGATAAGCAACATTCGAGATGGTAACTACCTTGTCAGCCTGGGTTCCAAAGTGAGAAGGTATGGAGCAGACCTCACAGCTGACCTGCAATGCATAAACACTAATATGCAAACATTATTTGTTATTACAGCGGAACCCAACCTACCCAAACTGATACACTGGGTGATTCATTTACTCACTTAAATGAATGAGAACCCACTATGTGTCAGTGTCCTAGGCACTCATGACATAGCAATAAACTAGACGAGTCCTTGCCTTCATGGAACTTATATTCTAATGGAGAAATCTAGTGAGATCAAATTCAGCAACTCTTCAGCCCAGAAAGGAAGGCATATACTGTAGAAGAAAATTAACTCTTCACCTTATTAAAGACAAGGCTAAATTTAGGAAATTCCATCCTGTGATACACTCTCAACAATCTTTTCCAACTGAAAATAAGTCTGGAGGGCATTGGTCCCTCTGCTCTTCCCCCAGGACAACAAAGGGATGTTAAAATCTTGTGTTAATTTTGAATTTTGAAGTTCAGTGATTTGGGAAGGTTACAGAAGGGAATCCTTGAAGAAAGAGCAGGATTTAGGGAAGTGTGAAGGTGTGGAGGAGTTTTCTAGGTTGCAGAAAATAACAGGCATAGAGATATCAAAGTGCAGATACTTCTCACTCAAACCAAGTGGACCACAGACGCACCAAGATGTAAGATGAATTAATTCACCAAAACATCAACTTGAGCTCTTGAAAAAAGTAATTTTATTTTGTCTAAGACCCTATATTACTCACAGAGAGACGTTCATTTCCCACAGGATGAAGCCCATTCTTCCTTGAGAGGAATCCTGGACAGATACACCAATAATTAAACTGAAATAGACCATTTTAACCCCCACTGCAGTTCAAACACCCCAACCATCAAAGCTGGCCAGCCAAAACCAGCTGCTTAGGATCATCCTTTGAGGTTCAATGAACTAGGGCTTTGTTAGACCAGGAGTGAGAAAGGATTTCAAAGACAAGGGCCCTCCTTGGGAAATGATTTCCTGATGACCTCGTCGAATTACATGCTTTTTCTCATAATACAGTTAGCCCACTAATCCTTATTCCCTCCACTATGAATCTCTCCTAAGCTCCTCAGCCGGGCTAGAAGAAAATGATGGGAAGAATAGTCACATCTCCCCAACTCATGGCAAAATTTCCCTGATTAACCTCACACTCCATAATATAAAATGAACAGGAGACATGTTTTCTTCTTTTTCGAACTGCAAGTTCTGGATAACTTGAGTTTGGATCTTTATATAATGGTTCACTTTCAAAAATGAAAAGATATTAAATTTTAAGCCTTGCAATTACCTCATTTTCAGATACCAACATCATTGGCTCTGTCTACTTTAATAGCTCCACGTACAAGTATTTCTGAAGATTTTTAATGCTTGGTAACTCTGGATTTTTCAGCTAAAAACAGACACAAATTTTTGAGTTTTATATCAGATGCTGCTTTTTTCTTTAAAGTTAACATAATATTTTTTAAAAGGATATATACCATAAATTCAGCTGTTCAACTTTGAGCAAGGTTATTTCTATTATTCAGAAATTTTTCAAAGGCCTTTTTACCTAAGGACTTACTATTACAATACCAGAAAAAAAAAAAAAAAGAATAGGAGTAAATGTATACGAATCAGTTCATAGAAACAAACACCCACCCTGAGACTCAAATACCAGTTATATCAAGAGTGTTCATAATAGTCTGTTGTTGAAAAAAAATGCTTGCTTAGAAAAGAGGATTGGGTGAAAATTCTTTTTTGCCGTTAGCTGGTTAAATGGCCTCAGGGAAATAACTTTTGCACTGTCTTCCAGGCATCATACAAAGCATTTTTTTATGAATTAACTCATTTATTCTTCATGTCATAACCTGTATGAAAAGTATTATTATTATTATCATCCCCTTTATGAGATAAGGCATCTGGTACACAGAGAAGTTAAATAACTTCCTCAAGTTCACAAGTTTCCAAAGCAGATCTTTGCCCTTAACTCTTTCACCTCTATATGTTCTTGAAATTCTCAAAAACATTTTCTTTTGAATATTTCACTCTGAAACCTTAAATGAATCTTAGGTTTGGATTAAAATTTTAAAAGAGAATGTGAAGAATGAAAAAGGGAGAAAACCTCACTATTTCTTGAGCATTTGACCACAAGGGGATCACTTTTAGGTCAATGCAAGGTCTTACTTACTGATTGTCCTTAAGGGGATTGGGGCATCATCCATCCATTGGAAGAAGCTTGAAGAGACAGAAACCAACAAGAATTTGACATACCAATGTTTATTAATTCAGTTGTATTATATTGTGTTCTCAAATAGCTCCATTAAACCAAGAATGACCTAGGACCCAACACGTATCACTTTCATTTTAAAACTTAAAAACCAGAGGCATTATATTATGGTGACTCAACTCAAGGATTCTGGAGGCAATGCCTAGTTTAAAACCTGTCTCTGTTTCTTGGAGTGTGGGGATGTTATTTAACCTCTCAGAACCTCAAATCACTTGTGTGAAATGGGGACATTAGTATGTTCATCTCAAGGTTGTTTGGAGGAGAGCATACTGCAAGATACATATTGCACACAATATTTAAGTGATGGCTATTATTTTAATTATTTTAGAGCCCATTTAGATGCTCTAAAATCATAAATTTCTAACTCTCCTGAAGCAAATATTTTATTTCATTAACTCTACATATAGGAAAATTAATTATGTAAGAATGATTTTTGAGCATTTTCCCTAATCCAGACACTACTTTGAGTACTTCAAAAGTATTACCTCAGATAATCTTCCTTACAGCCCTACCAGGTGGGTACTGTTGTTATACTCATTTTATAGAAAAAGAAATTGAGGCACAAGAAGATTAAGAAATCCACCTAAGTTTCACAAAAACAGTAATTAATTAAGCCCATCGGGGTCATATCTAAGCCCTTGGTCCCACAACCCTTGCCCTTCTCTGTTCCGCTCTGCTTTGCTCTGCACACCCAATGCCTTCTTTGTACCTCCCCCCTTCTGACCCCTATTCAGGACCTTTGTATAACCTGCTTCTTGTGCCTGGAACACATCTATACTGGCTCTGAATTCCCCTTCATTTGGATAATTCTACGCTTATTCTCCCCCCCACCCCAAGACTCAGTTTTTGCTTATATCACCTCTTCCTCCCCACCAGGTGCTCAGGAGCCCTTTTATACCACTCCTAATGCTCATTTCTGAAGTCTAGAAGTTCCAATGTAACTGCTGTGCTGCTTGCCACGGTCCTCTGCAGGGCTGTGATCTCCACAAGGGCTGGAGCTGGGCCTTAGTTTTCTTGGCGTTTAGTACCATAATACCTAGGAGTATAGGGTAGGTGCTTAATAAACATGGATGATACAAAATTCATTCATTTATGTCTTTACTGAGCATCTACTAGACACCTAGCCTTGTACTTGGTTCAGGGAATATAATAGTAAACAAAACACAACCAACAGAACAGTAAAGAAAGGCTTTTGGAGAAGTGGTAGACTATGTATTTTATAACCTCCCCCCACGGCCTCCACACACTCATGCACACACATACAATGGATTTTTTTTTTTAAGATTTTATTTATTTATTTGACAGACAGAGATCACAAGTAGGCAGAGAGGCAGGCGGAGAGAGAAGAAGGGAAGCAGGCTCCCTGCTGAGCAGAGAGCCTGATGTGGGACTCGATCCCAGGACCCTGGGATCATGACCTGAGCCGAAGGCAGCGGCTTAACCCACTGAGCCACCCAGGCGTCCCATACAATGGATTTTAAAGCCAGATTGCTTGGGCTCAAATTCAAGCTCTGTCAAGTTTTGAGAGTTTGAGCAAGTTATTTAGCTTCTGTGTGCCTCATTTTCCTCATACATATATATATATATATATGACTTTCACAGGGTTACTCTGAGGATTAAAAGATCAACTTCATGTAAAGTGTGTAGAACAATCCTGGCCCTTAGTAAGCTTTCAGAAGGTTAGCTTTTATTATGGTTTATTGTCATAGACTTTATGTTTCAGGGATAGGGTGTGGAAGAAAAGACACATCCTGTCCTCAGCCACAATATAATGGCATAAGGAGATATTTAGTTAAATGATATAAGGTTGTAATTTTTGTAGGTCAAAAATGGTTAAAAAGAGGGAATTTTACATGATACAAATTAATATACACAGAACATAGAGAAGAGAGGAATTAATTTTGCTTGGAGAAGTAAAGGAAAGATTCACAAAGAAGTTGGACCTCAATGGAGCCCCTCAGGGTAAGTAGTCACTGAATAGATAGTAGGAGAGATGATATTCGAAGGAGATAAATAGCAGAAGCAAAAGCAGTGGACATGAGAAAGCACGACTAATAGATTCTTATGGTTGGAATTCAGAATCCGTTGTACGGATACCAAAATTGAGACTAGCAGGAGCCTAATTATGGCTACTATATTTAGCTTGTTCACATTCTGGCCTCAGTGTTATAAGAGATATTACTGGGTTTTAAAGAGTTAAGAGCGCCTGGGTGGCTCAGTGGTTAAAGCCTCTGCCTTCAGCCTAGGTCATGATCCCAGGTTCCTGGGATTGAGCCCCACATCGGGCTCTCTGCTCCTAGGGGAGCCTGCTTCCTCCTCTCTCTCTCTGCCTGCCTCTCTGCCTACTTGTGATCTCTGTCTGTCAAATAAATAAATAAAATCTAAAGAGTTAAGAAGGCACATTGGCATAAGGAAAAGAGTATACATAAATTTTGATGCCAGACAGACCTGGTTTGAATCCCAACCCCACCATTTACTGAATGAATGAGCTTGGCCAAACTGCTTAACTTCCACGAGCCTCAATTTCCTTATCTGTAAAATGGGTTCAATGGAACTTAAGCTGCAGGATGGTTGGAAAGATTACAGATGATGTATATAAAGCACTTGGTAGATTACCTGACACATTAATAGTCTTCAATTTGGAATGACCCTTATTAGCAACATTAATAGTATTCATGTCTAATAGGAACAGATTTACAGGCAACCTGCAGGGACTAATAGCACTAATTATAGTAGTTGGGGTAACTGAAAAGTAAATACTACAATTCCCCAACCAGAATACTTTTAAAAAGCCAGAAATTATTGTGCTGAGATGTTTAGTTTAAAAATTAATATTAACTAATATTTGCATTAGCAAATTTCCATATGTGAAGCACTCTCTTATATATTCACTTATCTACTAATCTCAGCAGCCCCATGAGAGAAATTGATATTGCTGTCTCCATTTTGGGGGAAATAAACTTCAGAGAAGTCCTTGCTCAAGGTCCCACAATGACAAGTGGCAGAATAGGGAGGCTCAATATAACTGAAAATGTAGACTGTGTCTTTGTCTATTCCTTATAAGACTGAACACAGAATTTGTTTTGAAGGTTTAGGAAGTTTGTAATCTAATGGTCTCCGTTAAAAATGATAATGTGGAAGATTATACAATCATAAAATATTGTGTGGGGTCCATCAACAATCCTCCCTCCTAGTCTTCTCATTTTACAAAAGAGAAAATTGAGAGAAAAGCAATTAAAAGACTCTTCTGGAGTCACTTTGAAAATTCATGGCTGTGCTTCCAGTTAGAGATGGCAGATTTAACATATGCTTTACATTACACTCCATCTCCAAAACCCACTAAAAAGACAGTAAAGAGATTGATTTTAAAGACATTAACCCATAAGGACAATAAGAATAAGAAAGGAAACAACAACAACAACATTTTGGAAGACAGAAAGCAGATGGTTGAATGGTAACTAGCTTAGCAGAATCATGAAGCTGAAATTTCATTGATTCCAGAAGCAACCTGATTTGCACTGCAAAACCCCAAGAAGGCTCAGAAATGGGCAGCAAGATGCACCTCTGAAAGTGGGAATGCCGCTGAAGATGATACAGGGTTTTCTAACAGTCTGTTTGAGAAGTAGCTCTCTCCCACTCCTGGCAGGAGACTGAAGACTTATGCTCCAGAGAGGCTGTATGGGAAAGATCTTAGACAAACAGATGCCAACCAATACCGAAGCCAGAGATACTCTATTGAAAACAGGGAGATTCATTGAAAGTATGCATTCTGAATGATGAACATAGCAAAATCCTGTTCCTCCCCAGCTCCCAGAGCACTGACAACCATGCTTTTAGTCCCTAGGCTGAAGACTGAATGGTTCTGGTCTGAGGACTCTGACCAGCCCAATGGTAAAGGCCTAAAGATACCAATGCTCAGGTATCCTCTAATGAAATGGCTCAGCCACATCACATCAGTGACACCTAGGAGTCAATAAGTTCCATCCTTGCACACAGATTTTTCTTCAGCTACTTTGTGCTTCTCTTTTAAGACAGCCAGATTTAGAAAATACAAATTTAATATTTGGGACATATTCATACTAAAAATGTATTCATTGTTTCTTAAAATTCAAATTTAACTGAGCATTAACTTATGTGGCAACCTTATCCTCTCTTACATAAGAATGGACATTTGAGAATCACCAAACATTTGAGGAAAGCTTCAACATGAAAACAGTGACTAAAACATACTAATGGGAAAAAAGGAACATAGAGTAAAGATCAAAGAATGCAAAGGAAAAAAAGAAAAACCTTCAAAAATAGTGCCATTTGTTTTCTCAGGAAGTTAAGAAAGGATATTGTACTTTTGAAACAGGATCAGTTTTTTTTTTTAATTGTGTTATGATCAGTTTGTTTTAAAAAGAAATAGTCAAAGAACATTAAAGAGCTGTCATTAATGTGATGATAGCAGAAGTGAAAAATTAAATAGAAGAGTCTGAAGAGGAAGCAGATTGTAGAAAAATAAAACAATGGGAATGGAGAATAAGAAATGATCAAAGAAATAATTCAAGAAAATTTCCCAGAACTGAAGAGTATGTATTTCCAGAAGGAAAATACCCTCTGAACACAAAGGATGAAAAATGCCCTTAGTAGGGGAGGAGTAAAAAAGAGAAAGAAGGAAGAAAGGAGGGAAGGAAAGAAGAAAGAACTTGAGCAGGGATATACACCTATTAAATTCTAGGACACCAGGATTAAAAATGCCTGATAAATATTAAGCAATTTATTCATAGTTGCAGTAGTCTGGAATTAATACAGCAGTTTAGCAAACCTACCAAACAAACTTTAAGAAATGAGGTCTTGGGAATCCTGGGTGGCTCAATCAGAAAAGCATGTGGCTCTTGATTTGGGGTAGTGGGTTTGAGCTCCATGTTGGGTGTTGAGATTACTTAAATAAATAAATCAACTTAAAAAAGGTGTTTGTAAACTAATAAAAAAATGAGGTATTTTAATGATAACAGTATACATGAACACAAGGTAATGAAATCAAATAAATCATAGGCACATGTTTTAGTGCTGTATCTGTCCTGTATGACTTTAGATACATCATATCACATCGCTGGACTGCAGTTTTATCATTTGCAAATAGTTTAGATATAAAATTCTATAACTCCATTTAATTATGCAGTCATGAAATATATGACATTAACATGATTGAGTACATAATTAAAATAGTTATGGGGTGCCTGGATGGCTCAGTGGGTTAAGCCGCTGCCTTCGGCTCAGGTCATGATCTCAGGGTCCTGAGATCGAGTCCCGCATCGGGCTCTCTGCTCAGCAGGGAGCCTGCTTCCCTCTCTCTCTCTGCCTGCCTCTCTGTCTACTTGTGATCTCTCTCTGTCAAATAAATAAATAAAATCTTTAAAAAAAAATAGTTTCAAAAGTCCATATCCCAATAATACTTGTCAAATACAACAACCTATTTTTTCTCAAACTGCATAGTCTCCTTTTTTTTAGATATTATATATTATTTCATTTTTAAATAATGAATTCACATTTCTCTAATGCTCCACAAGATTCATTCATCCAGGCATTGTTAAAATTCTAATGGATGCTATTTACATGTGTGAGGTATATATTAGTGAACTCTATAGTCACGGTACCTGTGCTCATGAAGCTTTCATTTTAATGGGAGAGTAAAAAAAAAAATGTAAATACATTTCTATATGGGATAAATGAAGGGAAATAAGCTGCTATGAAAGAAAATAATAAAGGTAACCATTTTTAGAGTTGGTGATTAGCAAAGGGATTTCTGAGAAAGCGGCTTTCGAATGAGGATAAATAAAAGGCAGATGAGGAATAGGAGAAAGAGCTTACCAGGAAGAGGAGGCAGCACATATGAAGGTCTTAAGGGAGAAATCACACTTTCAAGGAAATGGAAGTTTGTCTGGTATGGAGGCATGGGATTCCCCAGCAGGCGAATGGTGAAGTTGGTAAACATGCAGAGTCTAGATTATGATAGGTCTTTGAATCCATGAAATATGGCTGGATTTTATTCTAACAGCAAGGAAAAGAGATTGAATTATTTTAAGCATTAAAGTGACTTCATCTATTTTACAACATATGATCCTTCTGGTTGTTATTTCATCTTTTTTGATCTTGGATACTATGCTTGGAGATAAGCAGTGAGGATGCACACTTCTTTATTAAGAAAATGAAGAAGTTTAGGTGGCTGCCTTGTGAACAAGCCCATTGGTTAGTTAGTATGTAGCAAACCCAGAGCAAGATCCTGGGTTTTCCAACTCTAGTTATCTTTGTATATTGCCTGACGCATAATGAGAACTCAATAAATATTTGTTCAATGAATGCACATCATACTAGGACATCAGCCACTGAGATCCATGGGTCTTTTGGTAAAGACTAATGTGTTAAATCAGCCACCAGAGGGAGTGTATACTTCCCCATATAATAGAAACATTGATCTTGGCAAAGACAACAGGTTGAAAAAAAAATCTTTAACTGAACAAAGTGCTTTCTCCAGTTTATACCAAAAAAGATTTTATGAAATAGAATTGGCAACATCACAACAGACCCTTTGTTATGTGTTTGAGCCGGCCATCTGTCCGTGAGGCTTAGCTATGTACAGCCTCCTGACTTAGAGTTCTCCTGACTTTGTTAAAAAAAAAAAAAAAAGTTCCTCCAAAGTAAAGTGTAATGAAATGGAAGTAGCAATATTTCCTGACATGATTCAAACTGTACATGCTGAACAAAAGACTTATTTTTTCTACCCAACTCTGCTGTTTTGAATTTCCTTGAACTTGCTTCAAAATAAAGTTTGGGAAGAAGAAAACTTTTCCTGTGGCACAGAAATGGTCTATGATGGCTAGAAGAGTCTACCTGTTGGAGAGGGCTCCAATTGTTCCAAGTGAGATAGGACTGCTTGTTTCTACGATGCAGCCAGGAAAAAATATACAAGGGCATCTAGAAACACAGACACAGACACAGACGCAGACACACACACACACACACACACACACACACAAACAAATGCTTTAAAAAAGACTTGGGACCCATCTGCCAGCTATTTTTTTATTCTCATTTAACAAAGCTTGAATCTTGTCAACAACTAATTGTTTGACAGCATTTTATGTGGTTAATTCTCAGACAGACAATACATGGCTCAGACAACACAGGTTTGGTCTACATGTCAGCTCTCACATGAACTGAGGGATCAAGTAAGGTTTCAAAAAGAGTTCTTAGAAGTAAATCAACTGTCTGTAATCAATTGATGAGAATTGCTCTTTCATTATGTGCTCAGAACTGGATTTAGTCCTGTGGGAGAAATAAACAAGGTACTGACACATCATCCCTGCATTTAATAACTAATTCTTTTTGTTGTTGTTGTTAATTATAAAGGGTATTTTCCAGTTATTTTTTTTAAATTTGGGGACCAATATCCAGGTAATTGACTTAGTTTATTTTTTCCCCTGGATGTATAGGGCCATGAAATAATATGCAAAGACCAGTAGGTCTAAATTATTTAAATAGGAATTTACAATCACTCTAAAAATGTTGGTAAGAGTAGTAATCTTTGAGCAGAAATGAGTTTGTTGTGGAAATGTTTATGTGAGATAGTTTCTAGTATTGTCTATTATTAAATAAAAAAGGATAGAAGAAAAAATTTAAAAATCTTTCCAAAACAAAACACAAGAAATTAATTATAAAGTTTGTAATAATATAATGATTTTTTTAATTCAACATTTAACAAACATACATTGGGCCAACTCTGTAGAAGGTACTAGCTCAGGTGCTGTACAAGATTTTAAGGATGTCTATGGTCTCTTTCCCAAAAAGGTCTTATAAACTGGAGAAGAGAGAAGTAGTGAGGCCAAGCTCTCAGAATAGGCACTCTTAGGCTGACAAAGGTCAGGGACACTAGGAAGCTCAAACTAGGTTGTGCAGCAATTCAGAGAAGGGATAGTTTTTATAGCATTTGAGCAAAAGTACTTATTGGGGTACTAAGCAAAATAAAGAGTAGGGGAGAAAAGACAGAAATTGGAAAGCTTTGGGCATAACTAGGAAATGTCATCTCATTTGACTAGAAAATAGGCTAATTATAGGACAGTAGTGAGAATTAAACTTGAAAAGATCTTTTAAGACCAACATACGGAAAGCCTTGAATAGCATTTTTAAGAGCCCAAATTTAATTGAGCAGAGAGGCAAAATGACGAAAGACTTTCATTGGAAGTGGGCTTCAGGAAGATTGACATAAGTAAGATAAATAGAAAAGAATACAAAGTCAAGGACACAATTATCCAAGAGACTATTGCAGGAGTCCTGACATGAGGAAGAGAATGCATAAAATTCGGGTGATTACAATTGCAACAGAAAGGAGGGAGAGTAGCCAAGACACAATTCAGGAAACAATGGAACATAAAAAGTGAGTTAAATAAATGGGGTGAGGCAGAACAAAGAGTCAAGTATTTTTAGTTTGCATAACTAAGGTAATATTTGCACTGTTTACAAAAATAAAGACAGAAGGTTGAGTAGGTTTTGAGGAGAACAGGATGATTTGGGTATTGAAAACTCTGTGCTGAGATGCCAGCAGGACGCATAAAAGGAGACATCCAGCAGATTCCTAGAATTATGGGTCTGGAACCCAGGAGGCAAGTGAGTTTTCTGGAGGAAAGGACTTAGGAATTGGTTCTACAGAGGTTAAGGGTCAGTCACTGAGTCTAAGGGAGTGGGTGACCCTGCTGAGAGAGAGAGAAAGGGTGGGGTGGAGTGGGACAGGGAGGAGAGAGGAGAGGAGAAAGGGAGCTAAAGGGAGGGGTAGGGCGAAAGAATGGGAATAGAGGCTAGGAACCCTGGGAATGTTTTTCTTTCTCAGCCAAGGAGAAGCCATTTAGGAAACTTGAGAAAAACTTCATTGCTGCAAGAGTAGAACTACCACCACAGTGTACCAGGAATGTTTTAAGAAGAAAGGGGATAGTAGGGTCATGTGCCCTGGAGGGGGCGGGGGAAGGGTGAGGATGAGACTGAGAAAGAAAAAAAGAAAAACAGCTGACTTTGATGATTTGAGAGTCAAAGGCGAAATAGTGACGTCACCAATTCTTGTCAGTCTTTCAATAACATCCCTCTGGGAGAAGCCAGCTTGTGAGGGTTTAAGGAATGAAAGGCACTGAGATAGTGGAGACAGCCAGTGGAGACACTAGTTCAATAATGCCCATGAGGACAGAAAGGAGAAAGAGGTGTTTGTGATGATTTGACATGCTGGGAAAGACTTTCTTACAAAATAGGGAAAGAAACTGTTAGAAAGATGAAGTGGTCCCCAAATGGAGAGATCAACCAAGTGATAAGATCATGGTGTGGGGGGTGGTAGTTTGTGTTTATTATCAGCCCCAGGTGGTGAAGTTAGGTTTGGTGAGGAGGACAGACCGTTCCTCTGAGGGCAAAGGAAAAGAAGAGAGAGTGCTATCAACAAAGGGACAAAAGAACTTAGAGGAGGATTGCGGTGGTGGGTGGGGAACATGGGTCTTTTCAATTCAGTGGGTGAGCCTGGGGCTTTTTTGAGGGTTAGTTGAAGAGGGTGGGTCTGGGGATTGAGGATCATAGAGAAGTTTTAATGCAGCCCCTAGGTTGAGGTCAGGGGCACCATGGGAGTAACAAGTGGGGAGTTAAAAGACTGCTATCCAGCAACAGATTTTTTTTTTCTCTTTGGACTCCTGGACCCTTGGTCTCCTGTGGGCTTTAACTTTCAGACCTGTGACTGACGGCATACCCTTTGCCTCCAAGGCCACAGGTTTGGAACTCATAGCTTGGTAATTCTGGGTAGTGAAACCATGACACCTTAGACTCCTTGTGAGAGGTTTATCTAGGCCCCTCCTGTAAGGAGAGGCCAAGGAACAAGACAAAGAAGCTGTCACTGAAACACAGAATTGCACACCCGCCATCTTTTTACCCCTCAGTGAGCTAATACATCAGAATCAGGGAAATGCCAGACCTCTTGGGAAGTATGAGGTGTGCGTCAAAATACATAAATCCTAAAAAGCTCGTTGTGAAGAGTAGAGTCCTACTAATTTGTATTTTGATCACTTGTAAATATTTTTAAGGTGAGCGCTTCCAAGGATAAAGTAAATAGTCCCATTTTGTGAGGCATTTGATTAAATTCCAAACATATCAATGTTCTGGGGTGTGCCTGGTGACTCTGATACCTTTTGGCAGGTCTGCCAAGAAAGTGCAAATCTGAGGGGAGCCCCAGGGAAACAAGGAAACTATTTTCCCTCGAGCAGGTTGCAGGGCTAGGCAAGGGAGAAATGCTCAGACTCTTGTCTCCCCTGTGAAGAGGAGATTAGAATGGAATAAATTAGCAGTGTGGGCAAGAGCTGTTACTATTTAACAATAACACTTTGTGCTCCATTCAAGGGACTCCAAGCCCTTTGACAGGACTCTGTGTCAAAGAAGGCACTTGCTAAGCACATCCCAGGTCCTGAGAGAAGTGTGTCTCCCGTAGTATTTTCGCTCTCTGCTTTTTTTCAACCAACTTCTTGCCTTCTTTCCTTTCTGCTCACCTCTGCCCACCCTTCAGAACTACGATATCTGTTTTTGTCTGGGAGGAAGCAAAACTTACTGAGTATCCACTCATAGTAGCAATAGAGACACTCGTTTATTGAGATCATTGTGTGATCATCACAAAAACCATATGATATCCAAGTGATGGTCAGAAATATTTACCAATAGGTTTGGTAACCAATCAGAAGTGATGTGGAAGATGCACTGAAGCCAGCATCAGAGGTACCCACTGTGTACCTCTGATGCTGTACCTCTAGCATTACCTCCTAGTTGCTGGAGTGTGGAAACGTCCAGGGATCTCAGGACTGGGTGGGGCCTGGATACACAGATTAGCAGAGATGGGGGACACTTGCATGGCAAAAACTGATATCAACTGGTGCAGAGTTATGTCAATGTTTAGATAACTAGTACTGTTGAATCCTAACCCTACCTTATTCTCCATAGGACAAACAAAAATGGAACCACAGATGTTTTAAATACCTCATCCAAGGCTGTCCACTGAGTATAAGGATTGGGACCCAGTGACCCTACTGCAAGGCAATTGCACCCCTCTTGCTGGCTCTCTGTCTTCTTTCCTTCGTTTGTCACTCTGTACTTAGACATGAGAGTACATAGTATTCTGGAGAGGGCATGCAAGGGCACCTAAGGACTCCCAGGAAACCTCTAAGCTACATGTATTAACTCTCTGTTCATCCTATTAAAAGTTTTCTCAGTAGTGTCAAGGTCAGGAAGGAGGGAGTGAGAAAAAAATTGACTGAAAAAAAAAAAAAGACTGTTATTTCCTCTTTTCCCCACAGAGAGCAAGAAACTTGTTTATTTTTTTCCTTGGGCTACAAACAGCGCCCAACATGTGGTTGACTTCCAACACAACTTTGTTGAATGAATGAATGAATGAACGAATGAATGATTTCTGTTTCTATAACACATTATATTCTGTTTTTTAAGATTTTATTTATTTATTTGAGAAAAAGAGATTGATTGAGAGAGACAGAACATAAGCTAGGGGGAGAGGAAGAGGGAGAAGCAGATTCCCCACTAAGCAGGGATCCTGATGCGGGATTCGATCCCAGGACTCTGGGATCATGACCTGAGCTGAAGGCAGATGCTTAACCATCTGAGACACCCAGGTCTCAGATATAACACTTTATATTCTTGTAAAGTGCCTTTATACCTGATGGACCTTTAGAGAGTTCAGCAGAATTATAGGGTAAATTATGTGATTTCCAAGACTTAGAGAGCTGAAGCAGTCTGCCTACATCACAAAACTAACCAAAGTAGAGCCAGGCTTGGGCCCTGCCAACTCTTAGTCTGGAGCTTTTTCTCACACATCATAGGCTTTGCTAAATATGAATAAAAGTTAACATAATTGGAAAAACAAAAACTTATAATGTACAACCTACTATATACTTGGTGATACCATAAAGGAGCAATGGGTCTTGTTCCCTTCTCTGCTTACCCAATGAGCACTCCAATTCACCAGATCACCAGACCC
The DNA here is from genome assembly GCF_002288905.1 of Enhydra lutris kenyoni. NCBI lineage: Eukaryota > Metazoa > Chordata > Mammalia > Carnivora > Mustelidae > Enhydra > Enhydra lutris. Next base: position 2,130,773 of record NW_019154091.1, read on the forward strand.
AAGGAAGCCCCCTCACTCTTTCCAGGGCTTAGCCACATCAACTGCATATAGCACCTAGCTTTATTTTATTTTATTTTTTTTATGTTTTTCTTAAGTGAATTCCCTCAAAGAGTTATATTTGTGACCTATACCAGCTGGCACAGGCCTCCCTTCCTCACTGAATTAAAATATGGTGTTTAATGGACAGAAAAGACTAATGTCCATCTCACTATGGAGAATGCCAGCTCTTATACTTCCCTCTTTGAGGCCTCCAGAATGTGAATGAACTGGATGACTTTGGGTAGTTGCTATCTTCTTTTTCCTCTTTACCTAAAGAGGAAAAGTTCCTAAAAAGTTCCCCAAGTATGGTTCCTGGTCCAGAAGCAATGGGATCACCTGAGAACTTCTTAGAAATGACAAATTCTCAAGTCCCAAACCTAACAGAATCAGAGGTTCTGAGGTGAGGTCTAGTAATTCATGCTTTAATAGCCCTCCAGGTGATTCAGGTGCATGCAAAAGTTTGAGGGCTACAATCTTATTAAATCTTTTTTTTTCTTCTACCTAAGGCAGGGAGTCACCTCCTGTTCTCATTGGATTCTCTGGGGACCACTTGACTCACTGTTTTCTAATCCCTTCTCTCTCCACATGAAAGCCTGTAGTATAGTCTTGTTAATGACAATATTAATTTACCTCCCTGGAGAAAGGGCTGGACTAGATGATCCACTGGGATTTTTTTTTTTTTTCAAATTGAGAAGCTCTGATTCTTCAAGGGAGCCACAGCTAAGCAGATGGCCTTCAAGAAGGCAGAGGACTCCTGCCTAGTAAGCTTCCTTTTGTTGCAGGCCCAGGGCTGGAGTGAAGTGAGGACATAGGCCAGTTGCCAGCTCTAGTTGCAGCCCCAGGAGATCTTTGATGTTCTCCCCTTGCAGTCTGGGGTCCCTGTTTTCAAGAATTTATCAAAATGACCCAGACTTAGCAAACTTGCTCTATGTACCTTGGACAAAATAACCGCTGAGTCAATTCTGTGAGGAGTCTTGGATTGTCAGACTAAAAACCTGTTTATAGTTGACTTCCTCTGGTAAAATGCTATCAGATGCAAAAACTGGTGTCATTGGTTTGGAGTATAGTGGATTATTCTCAGCATTTGTATTCCATGGGTAGTCAATGCAAGAGCATTTAGCAAATACAAAAAAGAAATAGTCCAATCCTGCCTCCACATCTCACTTACCCCAACCCCTCCCTTCTTCCCAAATCCCCAAACCTGAAAAGACAAGCTGAGGACTCAAAAGGAGAATAACTTAACCACATTCTGAAAATTCTGAAATATTTAAGAAAGAAAGACCATAATCCCTGTTTATTTGCTGGGTTCTGATACTCTTTCCCTTTTTAAGCCTTTACAATCTACTTCTCATTGATTCATCTTGCCAACCAGAAAAATTACTTGACTCCTAAACTTTGTAACTATCCCTTCCTCCCTCTTCTGGGTTCTTCAAGTTATAAAACCACAATTAGTGAACAGAGAGATAGTCGAATGGGATAAGACCAAAATTAAAATCTCCATTGAAGGCAACAGGTGAATGTCCTGGAATTAGATTCATGAGACTGGAGTTCTTACCAGAGCTTTGTCACAGGAGACCTGAGAGATTGTGGCAGATCACTGCTCTGCTCTGGGCCACTGCAAAAAACAAAGGGATTTAGCAAAAACAGATCTCTAGTCTGTTTTCCAACTTTCTGATACCGTGAGTAGGCATATATGACACAGGCACATATTATTTAGGAGTTTTATTGTCCTTGTCTGAGAACCCCGGCTTGGGGGCAGCAGATAGACTTTAATTCGTTTGCCAATTTGATCAACTGTTTGGAATGTGGGAAAGGCTGTCATGATTGACTGAAAGGTCAGCCTTGGGTGTGAATGGAAGAAATGGGAGGACCAGGTGTTTATATTCCCAGTGCTTTATTTCTTTCATAGGTCTTTTATAACTAGTAGTCATTCTATGCATGTGTCTGTTTAACTGTATCTTAGCTGCCTAAATATAAACACCATCATATCATATACTTTAGTGCCTGGCACAGAGCCTGTTACCTGATAGTGAAGTGAAGACTTTTTAAAAAAATTTTTTTTAATATTTTTGAATATTTTTTTGAATAGATGAATGAGTCTATTTTTGGAATAGATGAATGAGATTAAGTAACTTAAGGGCATGCCCAGAGCAATAGTGCAGTAGCAGGAAAGGACTTCCCCAGCACTGAACATGTAAAGAGAAGAACCCCATTCCATGTATACTCTGATTTTCATTTTCTCTGAGACTGAACAGAAATTTTCAACTTCATAGAGAAGAGGATAGAGGTGGTGGGAGGAGGAATTTTACTGGGATTCAATGAATACTTCTTTTGGATATTGCTTCCTTTTTGGATGTTTTCATTGAGAGTTTGAATAGGTAGCAGCTAGGTTGAGAAAAGATTCAAAAAGGAGTGTAGCTACTCTGCATTGCTCTGATTTTCCAACCACCAGGTGAATTTTCCTTGAGTTTTGAAGACCTCACTCTGCTCCCCTTTACTCTTCATTTGTGTTGGAGGGTGCATATTATTATAGTTGGGTATTAGACTTTACTGAAGGCTGGGAAAGAGGGAGGCTTTCTTGGTAAGCTTGGCTCTGTGGCTTGGCAGTTGCACAATAAAATGACTTTATCCCCAAACCAGATGTTCAAGTTGTTTTAATAATATCTTATGATCCTTCCTCTAAATAAAACAAAAGCTCACTCTATCAGTATATTCTCCAGAATTAGAAGTTCAACCTCTGCTCTCTGGTTTTACCCACCAGTGGGTAGCACCAAGACAAAATTGGAATAAGTCCCTAGCAAATGTCAGACTTGGTTTAGCATAACTTGCTCTGGATTCTGTGTAAAATTACATGAGCTTATCAAGATAACTCCCTAAATGCCTCATAAACTTTCTGGGTAGACACTGGTCTCTGTTATCAGGAACAGTATTGGGACATAGAGCAAATCCTCCTAGACTAGGACAGATTCTCATTACCCTTACACAATCAGTTTACCTGGAACCTTAATTCCAAGTAAGCTTTTCCAGTGTATATGAAGTTAGGTTCAGTGATTGTTGGGGACTCTTTAACTCAATGATCTTGAGACTGTTTAAAAAATAACTTACTGACTTCTTCAGATTTTCCAAATTTGCATTTAATTGGCTCACTATCATCAGTGGCTATTGACTCAGGGGTTTACCCTAAGGAGTCAAAGCATGATCTACTTGAACTTTTGGTAGGATTATGGGTTTTCTCTGAGATTCAGGGATTCTTCTGTTTAATTTTATGTTTTCATATAACACCCTTTCCCTTTCTCCATAACAATATTCCAAATTGTGCTTATATGATTCTAATTAATGTCTACACACCCCCTCAGTAGACTGCAAGCCTCTTATAAACAGGAACCATTTACATTTTCTCACCTCAGCCCCCAGAAGAACACTTAACACAGGCAAGTCCTCCCTCAATAAATATCTACTGAAAGAATGAACAAATCAGTGGATGCAACAAACGTTAATAAGTATTGCAATAAGCATTCTTATGGAGATGCTCTTGAGAAGTTAGAAGAAAATTGCAATTTTTTCTTAATTAATTAAACAAATATTTCTTGAGCAACAGGTTCTAGGCATTGAGAGATTAAAATTTTTGTTCTTAAAGAATTTACAGGCTCAAGGGGGAAGCAAAGAAGAAATTAGACAATTATAATTGATGCCATATGAAAAAGAAGAGAAGTAGGTTTTGTGGAAATACAGAAAGCAGATCAAGTCTCAGAGGGTGTGATACCCAGTCTAGCAACAAATCCTCAACACAAGAGGTGACATGTGTTTACCTCTTCTTGTGCATAAACTTCCTATAGGATGAGTAGTCAAATAGGGGAGACAATATAGCAGAGAAGTCAAGAGCCCACTCCATGGCAGGAATCTCGCTTCTATCCCACTTATAAGCTATGTGACCTTGAACAAGTTACTTAAACTTTTTATGTTTCAGTTTCTTTATTTTAGAATTAGAACAATAGTAGTATTACCCTCATGGAATTTCATGAGGAATAAATGAAACAGAACATGCAAAGCACTTAGAATAAACCTTGGCACATGGAAGAACTCCATAAATATTTTTTCTCATCATTGCCATTGTTGATGAGTACTTCACGGATGTGGCACATGTTGAGGGCATGGTTCGGAACAATAAGAGAGAGAACAATGAGTTAGGAAAGGACCAACTAATTAAAAAAAATAACTATATCAACTGCATTTAAATAATGACCATTAGTTTTATCCCACCCACAAATCCTCCATGGGATAGTTCTGATATTGCTGATTATCTGAAGAACAAAATAGGAGATTCATGGATCTCAACATATCACTTTCAAACCTGCCTCCTCAGTTCCTGGAACAGATTAAGAAATTAAATCTGCAACAGCATCATATTTATAAATATGTGAAGACAAGTCTACCTGTCCAAGTTAAATATTAATTTCAAATCCATTTAATCAACCTTTATTGAGCACCTTCCATATGCGTGGTGTCAAGGATGATTATGACATGATCCCTATTTGCAGAGCTTGGAGCCCTGTGAGGCAGATGGATGTGTACACAGAAAATTAGAATATAACAAATGTAGTAAGTGCCAGAGGAGAAGTCCGCATAAAGGGCTACTGAAGAATCAAGAAAAGAGCAATACTGGGCGCCTGGGTGGCTCAGTGGGTTAAGCTGCTGCCTTCGGCTCAGGTCATGATCTCAGGGTCCTGGGATCAAGTCCCACATCGGGATCTCTGCTCAGCAGGGAGCCTGCTTCCCTTCCTCTCTCTCTGCCTGCCTTTCTGCCTACTTGTGATCTCTCTCTGTCAAATAAATAAATAAAATCTTCAAAAAAAAAAAAAAAAAGAAAAGAGCAATACCTTCACCCAAGAGTCAGACAAGTTCTCCACAGAAGAGAAGTAGGAAAAAGTTGAGCAAATATGAGACAGGCAAATCCTCTTCAATTCACTTTGATATATCCACTAGGCTTGGGAAAGTACTTTGTCATAAAGATACTCAATACGTAGTTATCACATTGCTAAAAGGATGCATAAAGAGGTTAATTTTCCCTACTACTCCGTTCTTTTCTAACCCCTCCTCCCAACAACATCTTCCCACACGCTCTCTTCAACCCCAGGGGGAACCTCCATTTCATTACTCATCCCTTTCACTGCCTAGTTTTTTGCAAACCTCTCAAAGGCCTCCTCTAGTATTGCTCAACAAACACAGGTGTCCTGGGTGAAGCATGCAGCGTTTAAATCATGAGGAAAGCCTGACACAAATGAGCATTTTCCACTAATTTTTCACTGGAGAATGTGAAGTGCCGAATCGAGGGAGGACACTGTGTGCTGTGTGGTCATTTTAATAACCATGCCATGTCCCACCTGGCCTTTTCCCCTGAATTCCCCATGCAGAGGCAAGGGTCAGGTCTACTAAGTTTCATACACGTCTACCTATACAGACACAAAACACAGGGTTCCTCTGGTTCCAAGAGGGCTGAACCCAACATACCCTGTGCCTTCTCACCACCTCATTGGAAAAATAGGAAACCCTAAGGAAATCTAGGAAATGGGGACCCCAATCTATCCAATGGCTGGGAGCAATGTAACACTTCACTCAGGGCCAAACCCTGCTTTCTGTCCAATCCATCCTTCCACTCTGTGTCAACCCCACCCCCTCTTCATCCTTTCCTCACCGAGATTTTATTCTCAGCACTAGACGGCCAACAGCCTAAAAGGTCTTCCAAATAAAATTACATCTCCTTCTCTTTTCATCCCCAGAGCATGGTGTATCCAAACCATGTGGCAACTTCACTCCTCATAAATCAATTGCTTAATTGACAGAAGAGGAGATTTGTTTAGAGGCTCTCAAAACTCAAAATTTCATATGACCCATCTTCCCCAAACGCCCAGAAGACCTTGATGTCTATTGTTTTTCCAGGAACTTCACAACTTCCAGAGTCTGGAGAAGGGTCAAATGTCTGCACTCCAATTTTCTCCCCATTTTTCTGGTCTGAGAAGACAAGAATATCATCTAGGATTTATGGCAAACTATAATCTGTGTGGTGTCTTTGCATGAGGATGAGATGGAATGCCTGGATGAAGAATTTTTTTCTTATCCATAGATTGCCCAGTACACTATGCAGAGAACTCTCCAAGTTTTGGAACTAAAAAACTAAAAACTTCCAAATATTTAAGGAAATATTTTAGAAAGTTCTGAGGGAATAAAAAGTGCTAAGATTATAGGGGAAAAGAAATGGAGAGAGGAAAAGAATTGAAGCCGAAGGAAAAAGAAGAGGATAAGAACGATAATGAGAGGAGGCTTATATCCAGAAATTTCTTTCTTTGAGCAGAACTTCCACTTAGATACAATTCTAAACTCCAGGAGAAGAGGTAGTCAAAGTCTGTGCACTGATTTCTACAGGGTGTTTTAGAATATCATGGAATGAGCAGCCAAGAAGTGAGAGCCAACATGTTCCCAGATGAGGTCTGCTATTTTTAATCAGGGAATGTGGGTCATTGTCTCAGTTCTGCTAATAAAGCTACTGATATTGGAGACATCTTCACCTGACTAGCCTCAGTTGCACATCTTATATCCTGAACCGAGTCCAACCACATCTCACTACCCTCCTTATGACTACAGTCTTCCTCCTGGGGAATTGTAACAGCATCAGAAAGATCTGAAAAAACTATCAGCCTTGGATACCCAGTTGTAGACACATTTTAGAATCACCTGGGCAGCTTTTAAAACTACCAAGCCTAGGCCAGACTGTTAAATGGTTAAATGGACATCTATAGAGGGTAGCCCTGGGCAGCGTATTTTTTAAAAGCCCTCCGGATGACTCTGATGAGCCTGCCTGGACTGAGAATCAGTGTTCTAGCATAGCCTCTGGGAAATTATTTATTTATGTATTCAAAGACATTCCTGAGTGCCTACAGGATATCTGGAACTGTGCTGGGTATTTAGCAGTGAACGTGACAAAATCCTAAGCTCTTTTACATTCAGCTGGGGAGAGGAAGGCAATAGATAAAAAAAAAATAAATCACATAGTTCCAGATAGTGCTGTAAAGAATATAAGATGTGATATAATAGAAAGGAACTGGAGGGGTACCTGTATAGTCAGAAAAGACTGCTCTAGAAGATTATTTTGGGACTATGAAAAGGATCCTACCAGAAGATTAGGAAAAGAGCATTCCCAGGCAGAAAAATAGCAAGTGCAAAGACCCTGGGGTACTCGGCAAAGATACTGAAAGACCGGCACTGCTGGAGCAAAGACCTTCAGTAAAACAGGATGGTGATATCTGCCCCCAAATTATCACATTGTTATGTTGCAAAGGTATGTGAGGTGTCAAGAAGCACCTGAGAAAGAAAAGCCCAGTGAAAACACAAGGGTGTGCTGTTTCATTGTTATCACACTTTTTTAATGTAACTCAATGGCTTAGATACCAGATGACAGCCCCCTGACATCCCACTGACTTAGCTGTGAAACCCAGTCATTGCACTGTGATGCAATTGTAGAATCCAGGCCTGGACTTTTCTGGGAAGTCCTGGAAAGGTTTTGTAGAGATACAGCTACGTTCCAGAAATCTGTGATGAAATGCTGAGATGGGTTTCCATTTATTAGGCTCTACTCTCCTGATGCAAGAGACAAAGTTCAAAGTAAAAATTTAAAGTTCTTAAAATGTGCCACAAGAGGATGCGTTACCATGCTGCTCAACTAGGTAATGGTCTACCCAGATGGCCTCCTCCCTGGGCAACCTGACAGCTTGCCTTTTGCAACATTCCATATCTCCACCCAGAGACAGAAATACAGAAAGTCTAATCACATTACCAGTTTCCACTGTCCTGAGAAAGTTACTTTGGTAAAAGGGCATTCATTTTTTTTGTTTTTGTTAAAATTTGTTTCATTAATGTTTTTAATTATCTTTAATCTTTTAAGTAACACAAATTTGCATTTCCCTTATTATAAAACTGAAATAGAGAAGGCAGAAGTGTCTTTGAACATGACCCCTGATCTTCAGATGTAGCTACTATTAACAGACAATTGCTGTGCATTCATATACCTACATACGTGCCTGTGCCATGGAAGATGTGCAGAGTCTTTTTCTTTTTACATAAATGGCATCATAGTGAATGTCTCCAAAGGGATACGCACAAAGTTACATACTATAAACATTGGCTGTCAGTGCAGGAATAGTTGAATGCATTATCGTATATTCAAATTTGGGGATTCTATGCAGCTCTTTAGAAAAATATTGCAACCCTAAGTGAACAGTTAAATCTTCAAGGGCCGCTGCTAAATTTCCTTAACCTTTTTTCTTGGACTTGATTTCACTCTTCCTTCAGTCATGTCTCAGGAGTCAGGGAGGTTTAGCCAGTTAAATACAGAAAGTTGAGGCATCTGGAGGAGGCAACATGAAAGGACCCCAGACCTTCCAAGAGAGCTGAGATGGGGAGACACAGTGAGAGAGGTTTGGTTTGGTGAGCCAAGCATAGCCAAGGGTGTACAGCAGTCTTGTTATAGGTCAGGTAATTTGGTAGCAATTGGGAAAGAGCAAAAGAAGGTGAGTTCCAGAAGGTGGATGAAGCTCAGGAGTAGAGAATTCAAAGCAGATGCTATTTAGACATGCTCAGCTTTGGATGGTCCAATTAGTGGTAGCTGGGTTCTGGGAACTAGGTTGGAATTCAAGGTCAAGACTGTCAGTCCTCAGAGGAAAGCAAGGAAGTATAAGTTGGGGTCACTGCTCACTATTCTGTGTGTGTATGTATGTATGTGTTATGTACGACAAAACATCTCCTATGTGTTAAGCACTATTCTAGGTGATAAGACAACTTCTGTTCCGGCCATTATAAAAACACAAATATCATTGTGGTGATAATTTCACAATATATATAAATATTGAGTCATTGTATTATAGTTCTGGAACTAATATAATGTTGTATGTCAATTATAGTTCCATTTTTAAAAACCTGAAAAAAATAAAATGAATGCACCAATAAAAAAATAAACACACAAATAATATATTTTCAGTATATGTGCTGCCAAGGGGAGCACAAATAATATATTTTCAAAGAGTGATAAATATATAAGGACTTAGAGAGTGTCAAGTGCAGACTACATGAGTTGGGGTCAGGGCAGGCCTTTCAGAGGAATAGACATTGTAACAGACACATGAGTGAAGCAAGGGGTAGAGCCAGATAAATCTAAGAAGATACATGGTATGCTTAAATGGATACTCAAAGGGAATTGAAAGGAGATAGGTTACTTCAATCCACCTTGCTTCAGTCACGCATTCATCTGTCAAGTGTTTGTTGAGGGCCCACTGTGTAAAGCTGTCTGATAGGCCTCAGGGACAAAATAATACACAAGGTATACAGGGTCCTGCCCTCATGGAGTTTATATTCTATTAGGGAGAGAAAGAAATAGGCATAAGAAATGTCATGTACCAATCCAAAGATATGAAAGAGATTAAGTGTTGAGTGTTTGAGGCACTGAAAGAAGTCTACTGTAGTTGGGAGTCAAGTAGGATGGGTCTGGGATGGTCACCCTGGGGATCAGAGAAATTGGTAAGATCCGGGTCTTATAGAATCTTACAAATCAGGACAAGGACTTTGTAACAAATTCCAAATTTAATTGGAAGACATTGAAGACTTCAAGCAGGAAATGGAATGAGGGGATGACATGATCTGGTTCATATTTTAACTCCTATTACATACAGAGAATGGATTGGAAGGAGGCAATGTGACAACAAGGATATGAGTTGGATATTGTTGGAATAGCCTGGGCTACAGTGATGGCAGTGGGGACAAAAAGAAGATGGCATATTTAAGAGATAGCTCAGACAGGGAATCCAAAGTCTTGGGGATAGATTGGGATCAAGGATAAAAGAGAGGCAAAAAGACAGGTTGGAGGAACAAATATTCACAGAGGTGGATGCTTGTTCCACATATGAAATGGACAAGGCTGTGGGGGGACTCAGTTGATTTACACGCATCTCTCCTTCTGCCGCTCTGAACTACCTACCCCTTGAGATGGTGCCTTTTCAATAACTAATAAGCTCCCTAGTAACATACTACAGTCCTTTCTGGTATTTTTAAGTTAACTTTATTCTTAATTAGTAATATTTTACATGCTTGGAAAATTAAATGATACAAGTCTTACAGAATAAGGTAGACACTAAGAAGTCTAGCTACTAGCTACTAGCACCCCCATGAAACAAGCTCAGTGGCTTAAAACAATAGTTTATTTAGCTTGTGATTCTGTGGTGGGCTGAATAAGTTTTCTAGTTTGGGTGATCTTGATGGAACTCTGCTAACTACACTCCATGCTTCTGGAGTTAGTTGGCCACTTGGCTGGAGGCTGGTGATCTAGGATTGGAATGATGATTATACAGCATTCATTTAGCTTACCCGCAAATACATTTCCCTTCCTAATATAGTTCTGGATTAGGGTATACAACACAAGATACTTGCACAATGTTTGGAGGGTGGAAGGAAGAGACTGTCATTATGCTTGGAATGTTGGTTTAGGGCTCCAGGTACCACTGTAGCTCCTGCACTTTTTGTTGACCAGTGGGTCACCCTCTGCTGTGGGGCTGTGGCAAGATCCACACTCCTTCAGCTCCCATGGATTTCCTTCTTCTGCTTTCCTGAGTCTTGAGCCAGGCACATGTACATCTCCACAGCAAAGAAATTTGAAGCAATTGGAGGCAGACACAGATTCCAGTTTGTCTTCAGTCTGTCTTGCTTTGTACTCACCTTTTCTTTTTGACTACCTGCGTTTCTGACCTTCAGTGATTTCAGGAACAGCATCAGATAAAAAAGTAGAAGCCTTCCACCGATTTCTTCAGCAGCTCTCCTTTGTGGTCTCTGGCTAATGTCTTTTAATTGTGCAAGGTTTAATTCCTCTGATACAGCTTTTACTCCATATCACTTTGCAGTTAATAAGCTGTTGACGACATTTTGGGGGTGCGAAGTGGGTTGGCAGTTGGGTCATGTCTCTCCCCATCCATCAGGCTAACCTGGCCTTCTTCACATGGCATTCAGAGGGCTCCCAGAGCAGTAAGCCAAGGAAATTCCCCAATTCTGCTGCCTCACATTAGTCAGAAAATTTCATGGTCAAGCCCAGAGACAGTGTGACAAGACACTATCTAAAAAGAGTTGAGAAAGATAAGTGTGAGCCAGTGAAGTTATTACTGCAAAAAGTCACATCACTTGTATTGGTTTCTTCTGTGTCCCTCCAGCATTTCTTCATGGGAACACAAGCAAATATGAGTACATGGTTTATTTTCTTCCCCCTAGGAAATACTTTCCTCTTTCTCATGTGAAAGACAGTACAACATATGTACTGCTCAGACATTTCCTTTTTTCATTTAACAACATATCTTAGTAATATGTAGTGTTATACTTTTTTATATAGCTGCATAGTATTTCTTTGTTTCAGTGTACTAGAGTTTACTTAATTAGTACCTCATATGTAGATACTTTTGCTACTTCAGCAATGCTGTGAAGAATCAATTAGTACCTTGGTCATTTTCATTCACGCTGTCAACCTTTTTGTTTACCATACTTTATAGTTTCCTCCAGTGATTGCCTTACGAGCTAAGATTTTTTCCCTGCATTTTTCATATTGGTGTCCTACAATCTGAGAATCCAACTTATCTCTTAATGCTGGACATTGAGAAGATCATATATGTTCTATCCTTAGTGGATTCATTCTCAAACTTTAATGTGTAAAACTTTCACTAGGGAGTTGGGCTAAATAAACATTCAGATTCCCAGATCTCAGTCTCCAGATCTTCTGAGGAGTAGTTCAAGAGTGGAGCTTGAAATCTGTATTTTTAAATAAGCACCTCAGATCATTAGGAAGCAGATGACCTGTTACACACTCAGAAGCAGGCTTTCAAATACTGGTTACCTGGAAGTATAGTGCAGCAAACATACCGAGGACTCACAAGAGGATGATACATTCTCAGGAAAACACAACCTGTAATTTAAGGCAAATGTTACATTTGTTGATTCAATTTATCTTCTTTTGTATTTCCCACCCCCACCCACACACACATCCCACTGCATATTATGGGGTAAAAGATGTTATGGTGATGGGATAAAGGTGCAGAATTAGAAGGTAGTGGTGAAGGATTGCTTAATTTAAACAGAAGCCCAGCCTATGTACAAGTAGACTCTGAGATGCCAAAAGACAGCTTGAGTTTAATGCAGTTTTCTAAGATTCAAGCCAGACTGAGTTCTCTTCTTGCTGTGTTTTAGGAAAACAACACACCAGGAAAACAACATGGTTGGCAGAGCAGCGTAGATGCCAGTAGTGGTAACAGAGCCTGAGAACAGGCACTGAGAAGAATTCCCAATACCAAGCGCACAGAGAGAAATGAGATTCTGGAATGTAGGCAGGCTCCAAGATGTTATTCAACCAAGGGCTTTCAGACGCCTTCCTCTGACGATAGCCACATTACCTGGACCTTTGTTTTATTAATCCAGTATCCACTATCAAATAATTACTGATGAGGTTCCTTTCTTATGCACTCTTATAGATCAAAACTCCTTTCCTCCAAAATTCTTACCTCACATCTTTTTAGTGTGGTTAATTGAGTAGCTTTTGTTTCTACATAGAAAGCCAAAAGCTCCACAAAAGCGGAATTCTTTCTTTTTTCAGTGTTCCAAGATTCATTGTTTATGTGCAACACCCAGTGCTCCATGAAATATGTGCCCTCCTTAATACCCACCACAAGGATCACCCATCCCCCCATCCCAACCCCTCCAAAACCCTCAGTTTGTTTCCCAGAGTCTACATTCTCTCATGGTTCGTCTCCCCCTCCGATTTCCCCCAACTCACTTCTCCTCTCCTTCATCCAATGTCCTCCGTGTTATTCCTTATGTTCTGCAATTAAGTGAAGCCATGTGATAATTGACTTTATCTGCTTGACTTATTTCACTCAACATAATTTCTTCCAGTTCCATCCATGTTGATACAAATGTTGGGTATTCATTCTTTCTGATAGCTGAGTAATATTCCATTGTATATATGGACCACATCTTTATCCATTCGTCTGTTAAAGGCAGGATTTTGACTGAAGATTAACTCACTGTAGTTAAAATGATAGGGTACAAAGCAAAGGTTGTATCTAGATATGAATGTGTCACACTATGCCTGAATAAAAAGAGAACAGATACAGAACCAGAAACAAGTTTGTTGAAAACTTTTGTAATTATTCCACATATGAGACTGTAAACAGAGGATTCATTCATTTCTCACAGAATCTTACTTACAACAAACTTGAAAATGCAGTCTGTAGAATTTTAAATGCCACATGCATTTATTATTTTTCTTTTTTTAATTGAAAAACAAAGGAAATGGAATTTATCATTATACCTATGTTTGTAGGGCATGAATCTACATTGGGATTATAAAAGTGGATCAACAAAATATATTTTTTTCATTCTCTTCACAGAAAATATTTAAGAAACAATTGAAGAATATTCAATCAAAAATTTTATTTAGAAAATATATCAATGTGCCAGACAGCTAACAAAAATGTTATTTTGTGATATATGTGTTATTTGTCAGCTTTTAAAAATCTATAATTTACTGTGATTTCTTTTCCTATAATCACAACTTTATACTATTTTTCTGAATGAGGGTTCCCCCCAAATCTGGATCTGTCTATGGGCACTCCCATTTTTCTGTACACACTTAGATAACAAACAGTTGTACATATACTTTAAATTGAGATCATAGTCTCAATTTAGAAAGCTTAATAAGATCATAAAATGTTAAAAAAAAAAGTCCCAAATTGATATAGAGTTAATTGACATAGAGTTAATTCTTCTTTCCTTCTTACTTAAGGTATATTTCAGGTTGGAAAACTGCAGTCAGGAAAGGAAAGGTTTGTGGATTTCTTCTATATTTTCCTATCCTATCTTCTCTTTTCTCTCCATCCATTCCCTTCCTGGCCAGCACTCTCTAACCCCTCATAGGTCAGAAGCAAGTGGTAAAGAAAGGTCTTAATGGAATCACATTACCTGGTTTCCTGTTCTCTAAGCCTGGCAGATTCTGTCTCAATAGGGATATTTTGATAGGCTGTCACACAATTCTCCCCTAGGATCCTCTTTCCACAGATCCCTTGATGCAAAACATGTCTCTTTTGAGCAGCTGCTATTGATTCCTTCCTGACCAAAGGTGTTCACCTCCAAATTCTTTTTGCTGGATCCTTCTGTACCTCCAGGATCAGAAATAAACCATCTGTCTCTCTCTCTCCCTCTCAATTGGTCCACATTTGATCCTTAAGAAATCTTTCATCCCTTGCCCCAACATGTCCTGACTCCAGTGCTAAAACATTGGACAACTCTTTTGGCTTACAGATTTCCCAGGTAAGGGGTCAGATTACTCCTAACTGTGTAGTGATTTCCTCAAAATCTCCTCTCACTAGATTAGAAGTGATGTGTAGTAGATCACCGGCTACCTCTCCCTTTTTATGGTCTTGACCTGGCTGAGGGGTCAAAAACTCATCTACCAGTTCCTCAGGATCATTTCCATTGATCAATATGCAATCAGCAATTTGCTACTTCGTTTTGAAATTTCTAATCAATTATATTTTGGGGCTTAGTCATAAGCTCAATTTTAACATCCTGTTATAGGTCTCTTTTCCTTTGCTTCATTTAATGGTATGCAGCTCCTTTATTTTTGGACCACAAAATTCATTATCTGTAAAGAAAGGCATGGTCTTTTTTAACGTTAGGTATTGTATGTTCAAATTGGCTCACTCTTTTGCTTTCACATTTTTTTCATTTTTAATTACTTTGGAAGAAATCAAATTGTGCCAAAATATTTTTGCACAATGGATTGGCCTATATACATACAAAATTAATTAAAAATTAATTATTCCTTCAACGCCAAGTATATATTGAGTCTTTTGTGCAAAGCACTCTACTAGGCACAAAAAATCAATACAATTCAAAACAAGTGAAAGGAGATTGTTCTACATCTATTTCTCACCTTCTCAACCATCTTTTTTTGTCTAAACTCTTCCCAAAATCCAGAGAAGCTAGAGCGAGCCTAGTAGGAGGATGTTGCTAATGCCACATCAATGATTTCCTTCAATGCAGTATTAAACTCTCAGTAGATTAGAACAGAGAATCTCTTTCCCTCACGTTCCCAAAAGAGAGTTACCCTCTTAGAAGCTTTTGTTCATCATCTCACAGGTGCTAGATTCCAATATGGTGGCCTTTCTTCCCAGGAATACATTATACATCCAGTGTGAATTTCCATTGCTCCCTGGCACTGGAATTTTCTCCTTGATATCCCACTTGGACTCTAATTTTGAAATTGATTATATTTTTATTAAATTATGTCCTTTGGGCTGCATGATTTGATAGAATTCTTCATAGGTCTGATTGCTAATAGAAGCTGGTGACTAATTCTCAGGTCTTAGAAAAAAAATTTTCTATCTTGGGGTTGGGTTTGGCAAGGATCCTTTTCAAGAGCCCTGAAAGAAGACAGAATCCTTTTCTTGAAGTGTTAACTTTCTCAATCAAGACAGGCTCTGTTGAGAGTTGGATCCCTCCCCAGTGCTCTTTGCTTTAGATGGGGGGGTGGGGGTGGAGGGGTAAATTTCTTTCCTGGAACCCAGGCGAATAAGGAGTGACCTTACATGTCTCCTCCCAGAGACTTCTGGGAAGAAGTTGCAGCTGCCATTTTAGTTTTCGTACAGACAGTATCCTGTGTCTTTTTTCTTTTTCTTTTTCTTTTTTATGTTTTAATGGCTTCAAGGAGTAAAATCAAATATATCTTCTTTATGACCATGCCAGATTCTGCATTTTGCTAAGCACTAAAGGTTTTTTTAGGTCTTAAAACAAGTGTCAGGGGTTTTAATTCTATAAAAAAGAAAGAACTGGATGTTCTGAAGGCAGACCACATGGTCTCCACTTAAAAGTACAAGTTTATAGCATATGGCTGAAACTTTCTAGTAATGCTGAAATGATTTTGTGTAAGTGTACTGTTTCCAAATATTTTTCAGGATTCATTTGGGAATGATTAAACTAATGTTACATCTTTTCAGTGTTATGAAAAAGATGACTTTTAATCGGAGAGAGATTTCAGCAGATCACTGAGGAAATAAAACCAACCTGGTCCTCTTCTCCTAGTATGTGGAGGGAAAGGGCTTTTGTTATTAGGGCACCTCAGGACACTCTGGGTGTCTGCTATGTATCCAAAAGAATGAAGAGCATGAACCCTCTGGAACTCCCTGGAGAGTTTGGAACTGACTTTTAGTTAAAGCAGGGTATTGCTATCATGCCCATGACAACCTTGGAACTCTCAGAAGTCATGCCACCAATTTGCTCTGCAGTCCCAGCAAGGATATGCTTCATTGCATTATACAAATATACAAATGAAATGAAAAGGACTGGTCAGAATCATCTGGGAATAGGTCAAGAGAGGAATCTGCAAGGAATAGCTAGCCAAGAGCTAAATGGGTGTTATGAGGACAGTGTGCCTATTGGGGGGACCCCTGCATGCATTTGGACAACCCCATGCTGACAGGGAGGTCTCCTGAATGTTTTATGTACTGGCTACAGTCCCATGAATGCTGGCCTAAAATCAGTGATACATAATGGAGAGAGACACAGCTTACCCAAGGTAAATCCAAGAGAGGAAAAAGCAAAGCAGATGTAGATAAAAAATAATTTATAAGTCTCTGGGTTAGTGCCCTCATTGGTTCAAGGAGAGAAGAAGGCAGGGCTACAGAGAAAGTTCCAGGATTGTTAGAAGACATTTATAGACTTGTCTGATTGACTATTTTAATCCAATTCCAACTTAAGATAGTCCTATAAATCTTAAGAACATGCTACTTTATGGATTCATCTAGAGTGTGTGTGTGTGGGGGGGTGTCTAAGTAAAGAGATCGATCGATCGATCGATTGATTGATTGATTTAAGTTTTTTTAAAGTAATCTCTACTCCCAACATGGGGCTTGAACTCACAAGCCTGACATCAAGAGTTACATGCTCCACTGAGTGAACCAGCCAGCCACGCCTAAGAGATTTATTATAAGAAAGCCTGGTGGTGGGTATTATGGATGGCACATATTGCATGGAGGACTGGGTGTAGTGTATAAACAATGAATTTTGGGACACTGAAAAAAAATAAATAAAAGAAATTGGCTCACACTATTATAGAGGTAGGCAAATCCCAAGATCTGCACGGTAAATCAGCAACCAGGAGACCAAAGAGCTAGTGTTTCCATTTGTGTCTAAAGGCAGGAAGAAAGCCAGTGTTTTGGTTTGAGGGTAATCATTCAGGAAGAATTCTCTCTTACCAGCATTTTTGTTCTATTCAGGCCCTCATTTCATTGAATGAGGCCCACCCACATTAGAGAGGACAAGTTGCTTTACTCAAGTCTACCAATTTAGATATTAATGTCACCCTAAAATACCCTCACAGAAACAATCAGAAGAATGTCTAACCAAATTTCTGGGCACCCTGTGTTCCAGTCAAGTTGACACAAAATTAAATATCACAGCTCCACCCCTTATCAATTTGGCACCCACATGCATCTCCTTAAATAATAGTTAATCTCCACATGAAGACAATAATAAGGTCATAATTCTAGCTAACATGATACAACTGTCTTGCATATAACCAAAAATTCACTAAACCCTTCCCCAAAAAAGAAAGTAGAATACTTGAGTAGTGTTTATTCTTCTCCTTGGTATCCCATTACTCAGATACCATGATGTAAAGTTAACAACACTTAAATACCACAATATAAAATCAATATATCTTATATTACATGATAAAGGGATTAGAGAGAAAGTAAATATATTTAAATATAAATATACAAATATACACACACATAATCATATGCAAAACAAAATAAGGAAAAATATTGATGACAATCACAGTCCTCATTTCTGTAACTGCTTACATGGTTATAATTGATATTTATAAGTACCTTCATCCACAGTCCATTCCATATTTTCTTTGCCATCAGCAAGTACCTCAGCTGGAAGTGGTTCTTTATATGGTGAGGTGACCCAATGTTTTATTCATTTAGAGTTTGGGCCATGAGTAGTCCTACTTGGACTGGGTTGTTGTAGTTTTCTATTGACCTTAATCACAGGGCATAGTAATACTAAGAGATGTCCTGTATTCCAAATACACTCTTGCTTACCTTTATAGTGGAATAGTAATCCAAATTCCCCTTGGTAATTGGGATCTATCACCAAATCCGCACAGTAACTCCCTTCTTAGTCTGTTGATTCAGAATCATGAGGAGTCCAAGGTGCCAAGGCAGCAGTCTTAATTTCCATTTCAATGAAATCATTGCTGTGTCTCCTGAATCATTCCTCCCCTGGGAGCTAAGACTTCTAGGCCTGCAGAGCATAAGATCACAAGAATAAGAAGCAAAAATTTTGCCAGTGGATCATTAGGGATAGTAGTACCACATCTATTTCTACCCCTTAATTGCTAGACCCGTGAATCCTAGCTATATCAGAGAAATTGCACCACCTATTAGATGCTGATTCAGAGCATATATGGCTTCTGAAGAACCTTGCCTCAGCTCGACAAGGTATTCCCACCTAGCTTGCACTGTGACTGGGTCTTCAAAGGCCATTCTGCCATTCTCTCAAGACAGTTGCTTCAGGATGGTGAGGAACATGGTAAGACCAGTGAATTCTATGAGCATAGGTCCATTGCTGCACTTCTTTTGATGTGAGGTGAGCTCCTTGACCAGAAATGCTGCTGTGTGGAATTTCATAATGGTGGATGAGACACTCTATAAGTCCACGGGTGGTAGTTTTAGCAAAAGCACTGCATGCAGGGAGGGCAAATTTATATCTAGTGTGTCTATTCCAGTATGAACAAAATGTTTCCCCTTTCACGATGGAAGGGGCCAGACAGCTGGCTGATGATTCTGGAGAACAGTGCTGTATCAAGTCCTCAGTGTTGGTCTCTGCATGGATACAGGGGCATTTAGCAGCAGAAGTAGCCAGGTTGAGATTGCTGAGTTTCAGAATTGTATCTTTTTGACCCCATGTATAACCTCCATCCCCCTACCATGGTCACTTTGCTCATGAACCTATTGGGGGATGACTGGGGTGCCTGGGGAAAGAGGTTGACTGTATATACAGAATACATACAGCCACTGTATATACAGAATAGATAATTCTATCCACATTGTTAAAATCCTCCTCTGCTGAGGTCACCTTTTGGTAAGTCTTACACTGGTACACAAATTTCTTCATGTTTTTACCCATTCAGAGAAGTCTATTCACTTACCTCTTCCCCAAATTTCCTTGTCATTAGTTTTCTAAGCATATCCCTTCCAAGTCCTTTGCAGCCAGCCAAACTATTGGCTGCAGACCATAAATCAATGTAAAATCACATGTCTAGCCATTTCTCTTTCCAAGTAAAGTGATCAACCAGGTGCACTGCTCAGAGTTCTTCCCGCTGTTAAGATTTCTTCTCACCACTGTCCTTCAGGGATGTCCAAGAAAGGGGCTATAGGATTGCAGTTGTCCACTTTCTAGTGGTGCCTGCATATAATGCAGAACTACTTGTAAGTGAGGCCCAAGTCTTCTCTGCCAGCTGATGGTAGAGGACTCTTCTAGGGTACCAGTGCAGACTGAGAGAGAAAAGCTATTATAGTAGGAGTAGAGACTATGGGCATTTGGGCCACTTTGTCATATAACTCACTTGTGTGTTCATGGTCTACTTGGTCCTGATCATATATATAACCACTTGTATCTGATGACGTACTGCTGTGCACACCCATGGCGGAGGGGGCGGTGAGGTCAGATAACACCCAGTTCATGATTGGTATCCCAGGTCACGTGGTAATGTTTTGGTCTATAGTCAAGTGTCCAGTCTCTACAAGGTAGCAGGCCAAGAGCTGTTTCTGAAAGGGAAAGCAGTTATCCACGGAAATGGCAGTATTATACAGCAATTCACCTATAGAGACCTGTGAAAGGCTCTAAAACAGCATCCCTAAGTGCCACTGACATTTAAGTGCACTTAAGTGCATTGGATCAGCTGGATTAGATGGCCCAAGTGGCAGAGCAGCTTGTACAGCCACCTGGACCCCATTGCAGAGCCTTTTTTTGTTTGTTTGTTTGGGGACCTCTCAAAATTAGCAACTTTTCAGGTCACTCAGTAAATGGCCTGGAGTAATACACTCAAACAAGGAATATGTTGTTTCCAAAATTTAAAACAAGTGGCCCCAAAAAGGACCACTTATCTCCCACCTTAGAAAATATATTTTGACATGTTTCATGCCACTGGAGTCCTAGAAACCTCACTGCGATAAAAGAACCCTAAAATTTAGTCGGATTTATTTGCCATCTTTTGACACGTAAACATCTTAGCGATCAGTGTAGAATAGTTGCTACTTCTTTCCCACTAGGTCCAATCAGCACAGTGTCACCAGTGTAATCGACCAGTATGATATCTTACAGAAGGGAACGGTGGTCAAGGTTCCTGAAAAATAAAATACGACATAAGGTGGAAGAATCGACATACCTCCGAGATAGGACAGTGAAAGTGTATTGCTGGCCTTGCTAGCTGAAAGCAAGTTGTTTCTGGTGGGCCTACGGATACGGATGAACAAAAAGGCATTTTCCAGATCAATAGCTGCAAACCAGGTACCAGGGTATGTGCAAATTTGCTCAAGCAATAATAACACATTCGATACAGCAGTTGTAATGGGAATTAGGCTTGTAATAGTCCACTGTCGTTCTTCAAGGTCCATCTGTCTTCTAAGCAATCCAAATAGTCAAGGTGAGTGGGGATGTGGTAGGAATCACCATTTCTGCATCTTTCAAGTCTTCATTGGTGCCACCAATTTCTGAAATCCCTCCAAGAATGCTGTATTGCTTTTGGTTTACTATTTTTCTAGGAAGAGGCAGTACTAGTAGCTGTTACTTGGCCTTTTCCATGATAATAGCCTCACTCCACAGGTCAAGGGCCAATGTGGGGATTCTGCCATCTGCTGAGTACATCTATTCTTATTATGCATTCCAGAACTGGGGAAATAACCACAGGTGGTTCAGGGACCCACTGGGCGTACTATTAGATAAACCTGAGCTAAAGTCTCACCAACTTGATATCCATAAACCCCTACTCTGAGTGTATCATAGTGATATTTTGGGGCTCCTCAAATTAATGTCAGGTCAGAGCCAATGTCCAGCAGTCATAAAACTTCGGATTATTTATCTTCTCCCAATGCACAGTTATCTTGGAAAAAAAGGCTATAGACCCCTTTGGGGAAGATTAGGAGGAAAAGTAACAACATGAATTTTTGGCAGTGTGCTTGTCCTCAATGGGACCCAGCTTCCCCCTTCATTCAGGGAGTTCTATAAACTGACTCAAGTTTTGGGATTGGTTGAGAGGCCGTGAGTCTGTTTTTATGATTTAAGTTAGGGTTTTGTTCACGTAACAAAGACGCTGTCTTCTTTGTGAAACTGAGAGTACTCCTCTTTGTATTATAAATCTTAGCATCTTTCTTCCTATGAGTTGTGTTTGCTTTAGTGTCTGTTGAGCCTATCAGATCTCCTAGTATCACAGGAACTAGCATTTATTTTATGACTACTATTGACAGGTACTGTTCTGAGTGTTTTACCTATTATTAATTCCTTACCTACCTCTTATTAGTGAAGAAGTTGCCCAAGGTTGTATAGGCAATAATAATATAAATGTTGTGTGAACTCACAGAGTCTGGCTTTTACCCAGTCTTTCTAGGCTAGGCAGAAAAAGAGGATGGAAAGAAACTTAGGAGCTTTGGAGTTCCTAGGATCTTTCATCTTTTTTTTTTTTTTTTCTGAATAGTGTCAGAAAGGCCACTGATTATAAGGCAAGTTGGCTGTTTTAAATTATGTTCCAGTTGCTTATGTGTATCTGCCCCCAACATACCCCATGTCCAAAGGAGGAAGGTCCCTCTTTCTACCCGAGACTAATTTCTCTCTCCTTAATTAAATCCCATTACCTTGTTCCATCAAAAAAGAAAAAAACCAACAACCACAACAACAAAAACACAACAAAAAAAACCCTCTTGCCTATATCTTTACTCTTCCTGTCTCTCCAAAGTGTTTTCCCTTCCACAGGTCTGCTCTACCTTTGGAAACAAAATAAAACAAAAAACATAACAGCAAAAACTTTCCTCAAGCTTATGTATTTCTCTGAGTTCAATTCTGCCTTTTGTTTTCCTCCTTGCCGGTTGAATATCCATAAATAAGGATCTACACTTGCTGTTATCACTTTATAACCTCCCATTTCCTCTGGAACCCAGGTAAAGCCCCCAGTTTATCACCAAAATACTGCTGCTCCCATCACCTACAATTTCTTAGTTCCTGACCCAATGGTCTTTTTTCATGTGGCATTATTGAGGACATCTTCATTCTTGAAACTCTCCTTTCCCTTGGTGTCTGACACCTCTCTTTCCTTGTTCTTCTCTTCTCTCTGCCTGATGCTAAAATCTTGGTGTTTCCTGGGTTTTTGATCACAGGCTTCTCTTTCCGCTCTCCATGGTAAGCCTAGGTAATGTTCCCTCATCTCCTTGCCTGCAAATCACTTCCTTCCCATTGGTGGAGCTGTCCAAATCAGTAACCTCTTATGAGAATCTCTTGGCTCTTCCTTTTTTTTTTTTTTTTAATCCAGCTTATATATAAACTTTATTTCTTGAAAGTATATCAAACCCATCCTTTAACTATTCCACTGCTAACTATTCCTTAGGCATCTCTCCTCTCTCATTCTTTAAGCCACTACAATGATCTTCTATGTCTTCCTGCCTTATTTTCTCAAATCTGTCTTCTGGAGAGACCACTCTAAAATATATTTTGTCACTTTCCTGTTTTCAAACCTTCAGTGTCTCACCTATTACCTGCAGGATAAAATCCAAACTCATTAGCAGGATATGCAAAATCATTCATGATCTGTCTTTTGACATCTTGCCAAATCATTTCCTACCAACATCTGCCATTCCAAACTGTTTTCAATTGCTGGAATATACCACGCGATCTTACCTCTCTCTCTGCTTCATACACACTAGTTCCTCTGTCTGAAATTCCATCATGCATTCATTTGACAACTCTTGAACATCATTCAAGCCTTAGTCAACCCCCCCCCAATGATTCTTCCACGACTCCCTCAAGCTGGTTCAGGCCTTTCTTCTTCCATGCCTCCATTTCTTTCATAGTGATTTGTACACCTGTAACCTGTAAGGAGTCTACAAGCCTCTCACTTGTTGATCCAACAAGTATTTTTCAAGCTTGTCACTGTTCAAAGCACTGGGGACATAGCAAAGAACAATCATATGAATCCTGTCCTCAGAGTGCTTACATTCTAGTGGGTTTAGTGGATTTACTTTTTAACAACAGTTAGCTGGATGAGTGGCAAAATATTTCCACAATTTCATTTTTAAAGGCTTTTACCAGGAGATTTTATCAGATCTCAGTAATCCATCTAAGTACTTCTGTCTCCCTCAGTCACAGGAGAAAGCCCTATGGAATCCTCAAGAACATTTTCTACTTGGAAGTCTCCTGACCCTAGTCAGGAAGCTAGATACTTATTGATGTCACTGACTGGGATAAGGAGTGGTGACCCTGGTGGATGAAACTAACCAAATAGTTGTGAATGTTGTAATAGGAACTCAAAGCCATTCTGTCTGAAAGAGACCTGCAGTTTCCAAAATTTCTCCAGAAAAGATGAGATGAAAGCAAGGACAAGTAGGATGATCCAGGTGATAAAACTGGCCAGTGGTAAAAAATTAATACATAAATAATGTGCGACATGCAAGTGTAAGTGATACGAAAGAGTCTGGTTGTAGTATGATGTGCTACGAGGCTTATATCCAAGGCCTGAAAGAACATGATAAATCAAATAGCCAAAGAAAGACTTTAAAAAATAATCTTGGAGATATTTGGCTGACTCAGTTGGTAGAGCATTCGACTCTTCATCTCAGGGTTGTGATTTCAGGTCCCACACTCAGTGTAGAGATCATTTAAAATCTTTTTTTAAAAAACATTTTAAAACATAATCTTGATCAAGTTATTATTGTGTGTCAACTCTGAGGTTACCCTACTGTAGCTCTGATGCTCTGAAGACAGGAAGATAGTTCCTACATTGTGCCTGCCCAACAGGAGCCAGTGGACCTCAATTAGCAAAAACAAGGATCCCAATACAAGCAATTCAGAACCTACGTTCTACTTGGAGTGTGATACCTTGCCCTCCTTGTCATTGGAATATGAGGTAAGGATAATTGTACTTATTTTATGCATAAGGGTCTTGTACATAAACCCAGGTTGGCCTCACTCTTAACACAAGACACATGCTGAGTCATCAGTAATACCTACGTAACTGGAAGGGATGGGCATTTCCTGACTTGAGACCATAGGGGTCCATCTTCTCTGAGCAGGAATTTGAGCTCCCTCCTTTATTTTCCTAATGGGAATTGATCAGATAACTGCAAATTTCTGGAGATTAATCCATGACCAGAGTCTTTTGTTTGTTTAATTCACCTAATGTGCATTCAGTTGTGTTATAAAGGATTTGAACATGCAATGGCTTTTGAAAACAATAGCAACAAGAATAAGTTCTCCAGCCCACACTTATACTTGGCAAACTGAGCCCTGGACTGAGGCAGGATATGAGAAAAAATATAATTAGCATCCACTTAGCCATTGACTCTCAGACCACAATTTCTTACCCTGGTATTAATCAATGCACATTTAGTCCTAGCCAATGTACACAACCCCAAGGCTTACAGTTTCTCTGTCTTCTCCACCCACCCCCTGGCTTCCACAAACAATAGAGCTAAAAAGAGCTTTCAGGTAGAGCCTTGGTTTCATTAGATCACTCCATGGCAAAGACAGGGGAAAGTGTTTGGGATGGCAGGTTTTCCAACACTTGGGGAATCCAAATCCAGACAGACACCCAGAAAGCAGCCAAGCATTCTTTGGTGGGGAGGGTTCCAGCAGGCAGCTTCTTAGCTTAGTAATTGCTCATGCACCATGCAGGGCTCCTCTGGCTGAGCTGGGACTCCCTAGCTACAGCTGTACTGCAATCTCTTCTGGTCTAGACGAAGCAGACAGTCCCTCCCTTGGTGCGCTCCAGGAACACCAGTACCCACAGACAGAGTCCAGGCACAGGCAGAGATATTTAACTATTTTGTCCCTTTTTGTTCATGATTATTCTTAATTCTTAAAATAAAGTGCCTATGATTACAAGGAAAGTAGTTACCTCAAAAGAATCACATATTTGAAGAATGAAATTTGTGATGTAGTAATATATGTGTTTAGTATATGTGTTTACGAGTGAATTACATAACAAGATCTCTCTCTCCCTTTTTATTTAAACCAGGATTAAGTTTCAAGATCAAGAGAATTAATAATAATCAATAAACGTAATACACCCAACATTGTTTCTTGCTATGGTAAAGTTTAAAGCATTTAACTTTCCTAATGTTACATTTTGTTCTTCATATTTATTCATTCATTCTACTCAAAAATATGTCCTGAGCAAGGCATTATGATCATTTTTGATGAAGGGTCAAAAAATGTTGCCTATTGGCTAAAGCTGGCCATGCTTATTCATTTACATTTTGTCTATAACTGTCTTCGCACTGTACCAGGAGTATTCAATAATTGTTTTTGAGACTACATGACTTTCAAAGTCAAACATATTTACTATCTAGCACTCTACAGAAAGCATTTGCTGACTTTTGAACTACGCATTGCCCTTACCCTCAAGGATTTTTCACAATCGACAGGAGAAGAACAGTAAAAACAAATCAATTCTTTGTTATAAATATACCAACAAAAATTTGTCAAAGTGGAGAAATTCCTAAGAAAGGAATGAAGGAAGACAAACATGGAAGGTTTCCTAAAAGAGGTGTTATTTGAGTTGGTTTTGAAAGAATAGAGAATTGCCATAGGGACCAACTTTCTGGGCAGAAGGTGAAGCATGTGCAAAGGCATGATTGCATAAACTAACAATGTTTCTGGAATTTATAAGCACTCTGTTACTGAAGTATAAAGTTCTAAAAGGTAGTGACATGAGATGACTGCAGAACGAGGTAAGGATCAGACAGTAAAACGCTTTATGTACCATATCAAGGAACTCAAATACTCTCTGTAGGTATTGGCAGTGCTGTGCAATAGAAATCTCTGTATGATGAAAATGTTCTATAGCCGTATTGCCAATATGATACCCACCTGCCACATGCAACTGAGCACTTGAAATATGGCTACTATAATTGAGGTACTGAACTTTTAATTTTTTATTTTAATTAATTTAAACCTAAATAACCACATCTGTCTGTGGCTACCATATTGAACATCTCTAAATGATGGAAATGGAATTAATTTTCACACACTGATGTAGCATGAAAGCAGTCAGACCAAATGTAAATAAATGGGTGTGGCCAGGCCCAGGCAGCAGGCATCATTTTTCTGACCACTGGTCAGAAATAATCTTAATGCCTTGCTCAGTGCATATTTTTTCAGTAGAATGAATGAATAAATGGATGAGTGAATACAGAAGAACAAAAGTATACAGCATTAGGAGGGTGAAATACTTAAAATTTGGGGTTGCTTGGGTGGTGCCTGCAGTCTGTTAGGCGATAGACTCTTGGTTTGGGCTCAGGTCACGATCTCAATGTCATAAGATGGAGCCCCATGCTGATGGAGCCCCTCCTCAGCAGAGTCTGCTTAAAAATTCTCTCTCCCTCCCCTCACCCTTGCACTCTCTCTCTCTCTCTCTCAAAAAAAAAAGGAAAGAAAGAAAAAAAAAAAGAAATACTTAAAAATTTACCACCATGGGAAACAATGCTGACTATAAGTATTCTTACTGCAATTATTTTTCATGATTTTGAAGATTAGTCCTGGTTCAAAAAGGAAGGGGGGAGATCTTGTTATTAATCCACTATTAAAATCTACTATTTAAATAGACAAATGGGCCATTAAATCTCCCCTTTAGCAAGTTATTCTGGTTGTGGATGAATTGAAGGAAAGGAAGACAGGAAGTTCGTTTAGATACTAATCAGTAGTTCTTAAAAAAGAAGATAAAGCTCTGAATCTAAGGCAATAGTGGTTGGAGTAGAAAAAAGGGTTAGTTACGAAGTATATTAAGAAAGAATTGACAGGTCTTGGTGATCAATTGAATATAGACGATGGAGCATGAAAGAGTTCTACAAATGCCCCTCTGGTTCCTGAGTGGTGCCTGGACGGGGAGGTAGATTCTGAGGTAGATGAGAAGGATAGAGAAGTCCTGGTGGGGGGAAGTGTAGTTAAGGAGGATGATAAATTGAGTCTTAAGTTGCCTGAGTATCTAAGTCTAGTGAGAGGTCCGGGTTGAAGATATAGGTGAAGCACATTAATTGATGAAGAGAACAGTATCATGTAAGCCAAAAAAATTAACTGCCAGTCCTAGTTCTCTTATCACCTAGCTGGATGCTTTGGGATGTCATTTCTTTCTGGCCTCAGTTTCATTATCTGTACAATGCGAGGATGTCAGACAAAACGAGTGAGGCAAATTTTTTTCTCTAAAGGGACAGAGAGTCAATATTTCAGGCTTTGAAGGCCATACACGTCCCTGTTGCATATTCTCCTCCTAGTATATGCATATTCAGCTTTATATGCACTGCCAAACAATTTTATAAAGTGTTATGCCAATATATAATGCCCCAAGCAATGTACAAAAGTTCTAGTTGTTCCGTATTATCGCAACACTTGATAATGTGAGTCTTTCAAATTTTAGCCATTCTGGCAGATGTATAGGAATATATCACGTACATTTATCTGCATCTCACTGAAGAATGAGACTGGCCATCTTTTTATATATTCATTTGCATTCTCTCTTGTACATTTTTCTAGTGGAGGTCTGCTGTAGAAGCTCCTAACATAGTCTATAAGTAATTTACCCTATATATGTATATTGCAAATTTCTTCTCCCAGTCTTTGACGTGTCTTCTCATTCTCTTATCTTCTGATGATAGGAATTCTTTATTTTAATGTAGTCCAATTTACCAATCTTTTTCTTTGTGGTTAGCACTTTTGGTGTTCTGTTGAAGAAATTTTCACTTTTTCCAAATGTCATAAAAACATACTTCTATGTTACCTTCTAGAAATTTCATTATTTTATTCTCCATAGTTAGATATGCCTTGTGCCTGGAACTGATATTTGTGTACAGTATGAGGTGGGTGAGTCAAGAGCTAGTTTTTCTGTATGGATAACCAATTGATCCAGTGACACTTACTGAAAATATTCTTTTTTGCACCAAATGCATTATTAACATTTTTTATGTTGTGGCAATACATGTATGGGAACTTTTTCTGGAGTCTCCATTTTGTTCCACTTTTCTAGATATCCATAAATATGATATAACACTCTACTTAGATCTTCTTTAATTTCCCTTAAAATTTTTTGTAATTTTTGGGGTGCCTGGGTGGCTCAGCCAGTTAAGTGTCTGACTTTTGCTCAGGTCATGATCTCTGGGTCCCGAGATTGAGCCCTGTGTTGGGCTCTGCACCCAGCAGGGAGTCTGCTTGTCCCTATGACCCTCCCGGGCCTGTGTGCTCTCTCAAATAAATAAATAAAGTCTTTTAAAATTTTTTCATAATTTCTCTAAAGAGATTTTACATATCTTTTATTAGATTTAGTCTAAATATTTGATGTCATTTGATGCTATTGCAAATGGCATGCTTTTAAACTTATTTTTTAGCAGGTTACTTCTGAAATATAGAAATACAATTATACTTATATTGACCTTGTATTTCATGATGTGCTGAATTTACCTACTAATTCTAATCCTAGTGATTTTTAAAAGCAGGCTTTTATCTTCTCCACAAGTTTTATAGCTACAATATATTAATAAAGAGAAATTTTTCTCCGGGTAACTAAAATATGAACAAATTCCTGATTTTAATTTTCTTCCTGCTGTCATCTGCACAAAGACTTGTCATTTGAAGGAACCACAACTGGATTTCAAGGATTCAACTAGCCCTGAGATATTCTCAATGCCACTGCCTTAGTGTCAGCAATTGTGACAGCTACTGTAATAATAAAATGGCTCTAATCCAACCTTAGTGTGACTAATTATTAATAAATATGCCTATGTCTGCAGGTATACTTAATTTTGAGAAAAACTACTTTGCATAATAATCATATTTAATGATCAATAAAGCAATGCATGGGATTTTTTTTTGGTTTGATTTGGTTTTGCTTTTTTTAGTTTATTGAGGAATTTCCTCAATGGAGAACATCATCAAGTAAATGGCAATGACTACTAGTGAAATTTTATGTAGCTGGTGCGGTCCATTAGACACTGTGATCATAAAAACAAACAGTAAGATCAAAGGGGCCTTAGAGATAATCCATTCTAATAACTTCTTGTTTATAAATGAGGAAATAAACCCAAATATATAACTCAAACTTTCAGAGCTGGTTAGCATTACAGCCCAAAGTGCAAGCCAGGTGTCTCAAATTTTAGTTCAGTGTCTTTCCATTAAACACATTGTCTCCCAGTGTGGGGGAGATCCATGATATACAATGGCGGGAGCAGGACAAGGAGACTAACATTCACTAGGTATTTCCTACATGCCAGGCAATTGTCAAGGCATTTCCACACAGTATTTCACCCAATCTTCTTGGAAAATTATAAGGTAGGTATTACTATTCTCCTTTTACAGATGAAGCAATGCGTCTCAGCAATGTGAAGTGGTTTGCACAAGAACCCATGTCCAGAGAACCACAACTTTAACCTAGAAAAGCTTAATTCCAACCCTTAGGCTCTTTATATTGTTTAGAAGTGGATATGTGGGAGTTTTATACTATAAAAGGTTTTATTTTTTAAATACTGCCAAGATTGACCATAATTACAAGCCTTAAAATTGGCCAGCATTCCTATTTCTAAAAACTGACTCAGTTGGAGACTGAGAATTCTGGATTTGAGTCTTACCCACATCCATCACTACACTACCTCTTCACCTGAGAGTCCACAGCAGCAACCTGGAACATATGCAGGACTCCACAGTGACTGATGGCAACAGGACAGCAGCTAGGAGATGGATGTGTTCTGCTGTGATTTATTTACAGCTTTATAGTTATGTGATAAACAGAGATTTTATATTTATCTTTCCAAATCATTCCATAGACAAAATTATATATTTTTTAAAAAATTTTTATTTCAGTATGATTGACACACGTTATGTTTATTTTAGGTGTGCGATGCAGTGCTTTGTTATGCCATGCTCACAAGTGTAACTACCATCTGTCACTGTATAGCACTATTACAATACCGTTGACTGTATTCCTTATTCTATACCTTTTATTCTCATGAATTGTTGATTTTGTAACTGGAAATCTGTATTTTCTTCTTTCCTTCGCCCATCCTCCTCCCTCTCACAACCACCAGTTTGTTCTCTGTGTTTGTAAGTCTGGTTCTGCTTCTTGTTCGTTTATTCATTTGTTTTGTTTTTTAGATCCTATATATGAGTGAAATCATATAGCATTTGTCTTTCTCCGTCTGACTTATTTCACTTAGCATGATACCTTCTAGATCTATCAATGTTGTCACAAATGGCAAGAGTTCACTTTTTTATGATGGTATAATATTCCATTGTGTATATGTACCACACATCTTCTTTCATCTATTGATGAACAATTAGGTTGCTTCCATATCTTGGGTACTATAAATAAGGCTGCAAAAACATGGGGGTGAATATATCTTTTTGAATTAGTGTTTTCATTTTCTTTAGGTAAATATCCAGCAGTGGAATTATTAGAATCATATGGTATTCCAATTTTTACTTTTTTAAGGAGTCTCCATATTGTTTTCCATGGTGATTGTACTAGTTTACATTCCTATCAACAGTGCACAAGAGGTTCTTTTTCTCTACATCCTCACCAACACGTGTTATTTCTTGTCTTTTTTATTTTAGCCATTCTGATCAATATAAGGTGATATTTCATTGTGGTTTTGATTTTCATTTCCCTGATCATGAGTGATGTTGAGCATCTTTTCATGTGTCTGTTGGCCATCTGTGTGTCTTCTTTCAGATTACAAGCCATCTTGAGAAAGAAAACAAAGATGAAGTTGTGACCATTCAAGATTTCAAGATAAACTACAAAGCACTACTCATCAAAACAGTATGGTACTGATATAAAATAGACACAGAGATCAGTGGAACAGAATTGAAAGCCCAGAAATAAACCCACACT
This sequence comes from Enhydra lutris kenyoni, assembly GCF_002288905.1. NCBI lineage: Eukaryota > Metazoa > Chordata > Mammalia > Carnivora > Mustelidae > Enhydra > Enhydra lutris. The sequence continues at coordinate 2,162,034 of NW_019154091.1, forward strand.
CACATGGTCAATTAATCTATGACAAAGGAGGCAAGAATATGGAATAGGGAAAAGACAGTCTCTTTCAATAAATGGTGCTAGGAAAACAGGACCACTACATGCAAAATGATGAAACTGGACCACTTTTTTATACCATACACGAAAATAAAGTCAAAATGGACTAAGGACTAAATGTGAAACCTGAAACCATATAAATCTTAAAAGAGAATATACATAGTAATTTATTTTATATAGTCATAGCAACATTTTTCTAGATATGTCTCCTAAGGAAGAGCAACAAAAGTTAATAAAAAAAGAAAACTATTGGAACTATATAAAATAAAAACTTTGGCACAGCAAAGGATATCATCAACAAAATAGAAAGGCAAACTACTGAATGGGAGAAGATATTTGCAAATGATGTATCTGATAAGGGGTTAATATCCAAAGTATATAAAGAACTTATACAACTCAACACCAAAAAAAAAGTAATCAAAATTATATCTTTAGAAAACACACCCACATACCTGCATAAATCACCTTCTCATTATGCATGAATTAAATTAATTAGTTAATAAAAAACTTCTCTCAATCTGGGACTATCTACAAAGCATGTGCATTAAAATCAGCTATAGGGATTATATCTGTAGAATTTTGAGCACACGGCCACTTCATTCATTATTCATTCACTAACTCATGCATTTATTACTTTAAGACATTACCATCGAGCCCTTATTATGAATCAGTCCCACTGCTAAGTGTTGGGGGCTGTCCAGATGTATGAAACACAATCTTTCTTTTGTAATGACTTATAAATTTACATGGAGACATGCAAGCAACCACATTACTTATTATATCACAGCTGATAGGTTCTCAAGAGAGACTTGTGCAAAGGGCTATGGGGACAGCAAGGAAGAGCTGGTTATATCTGTTTGTGGAGGGGAGAGGCAGTATCAAGAAGAGGTTCACTGAGAATGTCATCTTCAAATTCAGACTTTAAGAGGAAAAAAAAATCATCTATTATCTTTTACCTGGAGATGGCCACCTGCCTTTTCAATGGCCTCCCCGACCTACGCCTGCCACCTCACCTACATAGCATGTGTGATTCTGTAGAACAATTTAGACTGTGTCTTCTTTGCTCAAGCTCTCCAACAGTTTCTCCATGAAAATTAGAGTGAAATCTGAAGTCCTTAGATAGACTTCAAGATCCTACACGATATAGCTCCTCTACTTTTCTTCTCATTTCACTTGGGTCCCACCCACTTCCCTATCCCCCATAACTACTGTTCAATTATTCTGGTTTTCTTTCTATTTATGTATCATATTTATATTAAAATAAATCTTTAGGCCTTCAAAATATTTACTGTTGAAAAGGGATACAACACCATAACATTAAACATAACATTAAAAATCAAAGAATGCTTTCCCGCTTCTTGTCTCAAGGCTCTTGTGCTTTCTGTTTCTTCTGTTTGGACTACCCTGCCTCAAATCTCTGTAAAGCTATGCCTTTCTCTTCATTAGGATCTCAATTATTGAGAGATCTTCCCTAATCATCTTGGTGAAAATATGTCCCCATACAGTTACACCACACATATACAGCCAAACTTCTCTCACTTCATTACCTATTTTCTCTTCTTCAGTACCTTACTGAGTACCAGAATTATTTATTTATATAACTACAGGAATTGTATTTATTTGTTTTCAATACCCACTCACTTTTGCAATTAGAATGTAAGTTATTTCAAGTTATGAGCTATGACTATTTCTCTTTGTTTTTCCCCAAGGCCTAGAATAGTGTTTGGCAAATAATATATGATCAACAATAAAAGATCAAGCAGAAAAGGGGAGAGTTTATGGAGTTCTTAAACATGCTCATCTTTTTATCTAATTATGTCATACATTTGTAAGGTTGGTAGAAAAGGTTTTAAGGAAATAAGTATTAAAAATATGCAGACTGTTGTAACGTAACCCCCCGAGCCCCTCTTGTTTGAGATGACATCAGCCCACTGGAATGGTTGAGGGTACAGGGAACACATTTTTCCCTATGTGGATCAGTAAAAATCTCAAAGTAAATTTTGGCTTTTTGATTCTGTTGTTATTAAAATTCCTTGAATTTTAATAACTAATTGCCCCACCTTCCTGTGAAGCATTTTAGAACATGAGAATTATGTATTTAGGGAACTGCCAAAATGTAAATTTTTATTGTCATAAGTTTTCATCAGTCAGTCCCTATGAAGCAGTAAAAGTTGTGTTCATGGGTTAGGTGTCAGAAACTCCAATCAATACTCTGCTGTGTGCCTTGTAAACCTTAAAAGGCCCTTTACCAGCTTTAAGTATGAATTTATGGTCTTATAACACTCTTATATGAGCCCCAGAGAAATCATAAACTGGAGAACTTCCCCTCCATCACCGAGACTTCCCCTAGTACTGGTCCTATAAAGGTTCCTTAGCTGTTTATTATTCCCTTATGCACCTCTCCACAGTAGGGGAAGAGTGTGGTTATCTCCAACAGTCTTGGCAGCATATATCTTCAAACTTGGTGTAAAACGGGATAATCTGAACAAAAATTTTCACTTAGAGAAATCTTTCCAATGTGTATTCCAGTCTTATTCAGAGCAAGGAATTGGAAAGGAATCAATAGATAAAGCCATTTATAAGACAGTTAAAGGAACTAAGCTATAGGAAATTATCAACAAAATCCTGATCATAGCAAGTGTTCAAAAAATGATATCAAATAGCTGTGATAGAATCTGTATTCTATCACTTAGGCCATGGTATGAAAATATGATGATATGTCTGTCTTCCATTAGAAAGAAGACGAGAGGTCAGGAGATTGATTTCTGCAATCAGTGTCTGAAATATATAAGCCACTCAATTTGTGCCTCCTGACCAAGACAGAGCACTGGCTCCTGGGTCTCACTCTATCACTGATTAACTGTGAAACATTGGGTAATTTTGCATAGCCTTACCAGGTCCCATAGTCCTCATTTGTAAGAGGAATAGATCGGATTTTATGGTCCCTAAGGCCCTTTCCAATTCTAACATTCCATGACTTTACTAAAGCAGTATTATTAAGCTAAGGATGATTATTAGGAATGGTTGGTGCCAAATTCCATTTCCCTTTGCCTGTCCTGACAATGTTTCCTACAATGATGAATTATCCAAGCTGATTCCAAGGATTCCAAGTGATTGTTTTGCTGTTATTAAGATTCCACTCTAGACTTTCAGAGTTTATTCCAGCCCAGAGAAGATGATAGAAGGTAGAGATGGACATGAACTAAATGTTACCCTGGTCCCATTGCCCAACTCCATTTCCAGCAACCATATATGGTTCGTGGAGGCCCACAGTCTCAGTTAGTAAATAATTACCTAATATTTGAGTTAAACAATGGTTTAATTCTAAAAATGGTTTAATTCAGTTCAGCAAATAATTGTTGCATACATACAGATACAGAATAAATAAGAAAAATCAAAATGTTTTATGACTAAAGAATGCTATCTGCAAGACTGGTATTTATTCACAGCCAAATTGGACATTCTTTTTCTTTTTTGTCAGATAAAGAGAGCTAGATGCAGAGATCCAAAGCCAAACCAGTTAAATCTTAAAATAAGTGAAACATAAACAATATAGGTCTTCTATTTTCCAGATGATCATACCTATAAATAATTAGCACAGACCCTAGAAATTAATAAATGTTATTTTCCTTTCCCACCTTTGTCAAGTTGATACCCAGAAGTCACAGCATGGGTTTACATGCTTGGTACTATCCTATCCAACTTTGTCACTAAATGGATGGGGAAAACAGCTAAAGCCTGACAAGAACATTGTGAAGCGAGGATCAGATCCCTCAGAGAGGGTGGTGTGAGCCACTTATCCAGATAAGCCACCTAAATAGTAAAAGTGCAAAGAGAGGAGAATTCAGAATGGATAGTAGAAGGATATCGGAAGTGTCAGTTGTAGTGCCAAGATCAGCTGAGCAGAGGGGTTTATAATTTTTCATCCCACTACTCTTCGTTTTGTAATTTTCACCAGGATAAGGGCAAATCACAGTCCTGGGAGAGGCTATTCCTACATGAAGAGAATTTATTGGAAGTGAAAGCATCCAGTATCTCAAGAGGTATAATATATGTTAAGCTACCCAGATCTTCCTTTTGGTACTGAGACAGTCATTCTATACCTGCCAGGAGCATTATCTGCTGATAATTCAAAGATTTATCTCTCCCTCGGAGTTATCATCTCCTAAACAAGCTGTCTCAGCCCTATATATTCGTCCCTAGGGGAAGAACCTGCCTTAAACGACTGGCTAATGCAAGGACACAAAAGCTTATCTCCATTCCCTCAATTCAGACTATTCTAAAGCTTGAGAACTTCCTACTGGATTATCAGAAGTCTTCATTGCAAATATATTTTAGTTCAAGTTATTCTACCCAATTCTGCTTCCTTCAATCCTTCTTATGGGGGTCTGTTGCCAAAAGAACTTCCCAGTATATTTCCTACATGCAAATCTCCATCTAAGAGTCTATATTTCAGAGAAATCAATTTAAGACAGAGGATGAGTTCAATATTTAGATCGACATTATTGTAGGACACCCACATGGAGATCTCTAACAGAGGTTTGGATATTGCATATTAAACTCCAAGATACTGGACTGAGGAAATAAATTTGGAAGTGACTGCATAGAAATGGTAGTCAAAACTATGAAATTAGAAACAATTACTCTGTGAGAGTGCATAGAATGTATGGGGAGTGGGCTGAGAATGGAATCTGAGGAAAATGTTAGGAGGAATAGGAGGTAAGAATCAAGGCAGAGGCCCAGTAAGAAAAGGACTGAGAGATGAGGCAATTTGGAGGTCACTGGTGACCTTGGCAAGAGCCATTGGCAAGAGTAATTGCAGTAGAATTACTATTATACTACAGTGTGGTGAGCCAAGGAATAAATGGGAGGTGAGGAGGTAGTTATGGTGAGTGAAGACCAGGAATTGGAGATCTAAATAGTCGCTTAGGTCAAATAGATAGGCTAAATAGGTAAACTATGGTAGTTTACTCAGTAATGTGTAACCAGACCTACAGATGCCAAGTAATATAATGCACATGGGAGTTTTCAGTAGTGATATGGGGGAAAGACAGACAAATTAGTTTTTAAAAAGATGATTTGGGGATTATTCGGAGATGAAGAAAACAAGACAGGAAAATGGAGCAAAGAGTAGTAGCAAAGTGAGTGGCGAATCATGGAAGACTTCTCTGAGGAGATGACATTTAAACTCACCCCTAAATAATAAGAAGTCAACCATGCAAATATGTGGGGAAAGAATATTCTAGGCCAAGGGAAAATAGTAAATACAGATTCTGAAGCAGGAATGAGCTTGGCATATTTGAGTAACAAAGAGGACAGCATGGCTGGGAATTATTAGCAAGTAGAAGGGGTTTGCTGATGGGGTAGGAAAGCTAGACAGGAGTCACTTTAACTCAGGCCAGTTGGCTATGGCAAAGATCACAAGCTGAAGTGCCCAGAAAGTCACAGATTAGGCAGAAGAATAAATAATCCTGGAGATGATAGAAAGTAGTGTGAATCTAAGAGCCAAACTATGGAAAGAACCTAGATGTCCATCAACAGATGAATAGATAAAGAAGATGTGATACACACACACACACACACACACACACACTGGAATACTATGCATACATCAAAAAATGAAACCTTGCCATTTGCAATGATGTGGATGGAACTAGAGGGTATTATGCTAAAAGAAGTAAGTCAGTCAGAGAAAGACAATCATCTATGATCTCTCTGATATGAGGAATTTGAGAGGCAGGGCAGGGAGTTGTGGGGGGAAGGGAAAAAAATGAAAGAAGAGGGGACAGGGGAAGGAGACAAACCATAAGAGACTCTTAATCTCAGGAAACAAACTGAGGGTTGCTGGAGGAGAGGAGGGTGGGAGGGATGGGGTGTCTGGGTCATGGACGTTGGGGAGGGTAAGTGCTATGGTGAGTGCTGTGAATTGGGTAAGACTGATGATTCACAAACCTGTACCTCTGAAGCAAGTAATACATTATATGTTAATTTAAAAAAAAGAAAAAAGAAAGTAGTGTGGACCATATTAGAGTGGAGAGCACTTGTCTAACTCAAAGTTGCTGGTCAATACTCATTTCCTCTTACGAATGTTACCTCAGTTTCCCAATCTCCAAATTAAAAAAAAAAAAGTAGAAATCTAGATTCTTAAATGAAATTTTTCAATTTTTTTTAGAAAATCATAAACTAATATGTTTATTAAAAGAGATATGAGATGGGAAATTTTTCCATTTCTAAATGAGGTCACTGACTTCCAATCTTGTTTCCTAAACAATGGAGCCCAGCACTACACAGTTAAATGACAAATCTAAAGGTCAGACTTGTCCGCAGGTTTCCAATTTGCAAAAGCTGAGTCTCAACACTGCTCTTCTAGAGTTAGATGAGAAGAGAGACAGAAAGTAGGAAGCAGGATGATAAAGGGACAACCTAGTTTAGAGTGAGAGATAAGTGTATATTCTAAGGAGAAACTAGGAGTGAGGAAGACAAGAAGGAGCAGGAGAGAAAGGGTATAGCAGATTTAGTGAGACATCAGAAGAAGAAGGAAGGGATAGGGTCTAGATTGAGTGGAAGGACTGGCCTTGAATAGAAGGAAGACTCTCCCATTCTCTAGAACAGGGGTTGACAAACTAACGTCCACAGGCCAAATTGGCTCATTGCTGTGTTTGCACAAGCCTTAGAGTTAAGAATGGTCTTTCCATTTTTAAATAGCTGAAAAATAATAAAAAAGGGAATGATATTTTGTGATACATGAAAATTATATGAAATTAAAATTTCAGTACCATAAATAAAGTTTTAGCAACCCACAGCCATGCCCACTCATTATATATTATTGGTGGCTCCTTTCTCAATGCAGCAGCAGAGATGAGTAGAATGGCCCACTAAAATATTTACTAGCTGGTCCTTTACAGAACTTCTATAAATTCTTCCTCCCATTAGGAAGGGTGTGGTCACAGGCCAGTTGCAATTTCATACCTTCACCATCCAAAATAGTTTTTTCAAAGTGATGCCCAAAAAGCAAAGGCATTAAAGTCACTTGAGGGTGCTTCTAGGTTTACTGAACTTCCAGGGCTGGGACAGGAATATGCATTTTTTAAATAAATTTCTTGGGTGACTTTGACGTACATTAAAAATTGAAATTCACTTATAGATCAGTAAACAAAACAACCAAAACCAAACACCAAGAGCAAGATCCAATCTTTAAAAACTGATTCCAATCAAATCCATTTGAACACGTAATAAAGGTTAAAATTAAACTTACATCTGAAAAACCCACTGAACGGGAGATTATAGGAGACTGTAGCACCATTTTAAAAGATCTAGTCTATATGTGGACAATCACCATACAGTTTGGTGAGGTGGAAATGAGTTCAGGCAGAATGGGAAAGATGGGGCTTTTTGATCTGATTTAAGCGGTAAAAATTAGTCAAAAGGAAAAAGATCAAACCAAGTCTAAAGTGTAGAAACCAGTAAAAAAAATAAGTGAAATGATTTTATCTCTTCATGGTGTGTTCAGTTAGATCGTTTTTTTAACTCTGAAAATGAAATCAAAACATTTCAGATATTTTACCTATGAAAATGTCCCACCAAAGGATTCATTTTATATTCCCTACTTAATTGCCACACTTGATAGAAATAATTTTTCAGTTATTTCATAATTACTGTAATTCTTTGATAACAGGTACTACAGTGGGCAGGAAAAGAAGCAAATGATTATTTCAGTTTCTGAGTAAATTACTGGTGTGGTATCTAAAAGGCAAATTACATAATAATCCTCCTTTAAATGGCTTAGAATTACAGGGTGATCTCATGGTCAAATAAAGTCCTACCACTTACTGTGTGTCTTGGATCGAAGTATATGAAGTGTGTTTGAAGCCATTAGTTAGGGCTTTGGACACTTTGGAAGGGGAGCACAGTTAGAAGCAATACATTCATCTTCAGCTTCAGTGCAGTTAACATTTTCCTACTCGGTGAAGACTTGTTCAATTGGGCATGCAAATATTTTCAGGGGATGACAACAGAAAGGAAGGTGGTAGAAACCAGAGAATTGGCAACGATGAAATGGGGGAGGAGAGTGTACAATGATTGACAGACTAAGAGAAATTAAAACTGGCCTTCTCAATTTAATAAGCAGGAGACTTCTTAATTGCACAACACTGATTAGAATTTGACCTTAACTAGATAGCAATTCTCAGAAAATCCTGTTACAAAGTTAATAGTCAATGATCAAAAGTACAAAGAAAGCATGTGCTGTGGGATCAGATTACAACAAAAGATTGGCTTTTTGGTTATTTGGGGTAGCCATGTTTACCTTGGTTATAATGTATCTCTAGTCTAGAAAAATAAATAAATAAATAAGAATAAAAACAAGAATAATGTTTTCCTTTTTTATGGATGGCCAGAAAATTCATAGGTGATAATAGCAGGTAACTGCTATAACTGGTTGGTTATATGCCAGGCACCATGTTAAGAGTTTTATGTGTGTTGTCTCATTTATCCCTGCCACAATCCTATGAGGTCAGTACTATTATTACATCCTTTTTTTTTTTTTTTTTAAGGAAAGGGATCAGAGGTTTAGAGAATTTAAGGAATATTTCCAAGTTCACACTGGTTAATAATAATAGCAGAATTGGACTTTAAACTCAGGTCTGTTTGATTCCAGGGCTGCTTCTTTAAATCTCTAGGCCAGGTGATTATTAGGATATCTTAGAAATTCTCTAAAATCCTAGACAGAGTTAATATGAATCTTTGGATCCTTAAATTATCTCCTACAATTTCCCATTCAATATATATAGGAAAATTTCATGTACTCTGTATTTTTCTACCCAGAACTCTAGTGATTGGTACCTCCATACATCTATCTTTACATTTCAGCCCTAGCCTCTACCAAGCCTCTTTTGGGATGCATAAGACATCCCATAAGACATTGTCTGTGTCTTTAAGAATCTTGCAAATGTATTACGAAGATTAATTGCACACATAGGCAAATAAAGAACAATGTAAAAAAAGATGTGTGATCAAGGCAAAAAATCATAGTTGGCTTGGTCAGTTCATGCATTAACATGTTGCTTGCTATGTGTTTCAAACATATAGACATGCTGGTCAAAGTGTAAGAGGAGAAAACCAAAATAACATAGCTGAACTATTATTAAAAACAAACAAACAAACAAACAAAAATTTCAGTGAACTTGAACTGGAAGAGAAACACTAAATAATAAACAGGCATACTGGGCTCTGGGGCTGGAAGTTTGGCTCCTGTGGACTGATGGGGAGGAAAATGGCTCCATGTGAAATGAAAAATTAAAATTAGACTTCCTATCATAAGAATTGTCCAAAATATTTGCAGACAACTGCAGTCTAGTGCACTAAGCTTAGAGGACATTGAGGTCCAAGGGAAGAGGAGGGCACAGACATAACTTTACTGCCAGAAATGAAAAACATCATCCAAGCTTGGTGACTAGATAGGTAAAAACTATAATAACACCACAAGCACAAAACCCCGCACCATCACTAATAGACCTACCTACTTCTTTAAGTTGGGAGATGGGGAACAGATCTAGCCATTGATAAGGAGGAGTGAATACACAAAGAAAACATTCCCTACTCAAAAGGAACCTACAAATCAGTTTTTCAAAAATAAAGAAATCTAATGATGTATAAAACATCTGTAGACAATGGGATAGTACTCAGCCATCAGAAAGGATGAATACCCAATTTTTTATCAGCGTGGATGGGACTGGAGGAAATTATGCCAAGTGAAATAAGCCAAGCAGAGAAAGTCAATTATCACGAGGTTTCACTTATTTGTGGAACATAAGGAATAGCATGGAGGACATTAGGAGAAGGAAGGGGGAAATGAAGGGAGGGAATTGGAGGGCGAGACGAATCATGAGAGACTGTGGACGCCAAGAAATAAACTGAGGGTTTTAGAGGGGAAGGGGGTGGGGGAATGGGTTAGCCCAGTGATGGGTATTAAGGAGAGCATGTGCTGCATGGAGTACTGGGTGTTATATGCAAACATTGAATCAAGAAACACCACATCAAACAAACAAACAAAAAAACTAATGAGGTACAGTATGGTGCCTAACATAATAAAAATTTAAAAAAATAAAACAGCTGTAGAAAATATTGTAGATTGATTTCCTTAACATCTATTCCTAATCTCTCTTTTACTTTTCTTCTACTACAAAAGTCAGAAAAGAAATATCCACTATCCCAGCTTTCCTTGCAGCTGCAGCAAGCCATGTGACACAGAGTCAAGGACAATGAGATTAAAGCAGAAGTTCCTGGGGAACCTTTTTCCCCCCCTCAATAAAAAGACAAAGCCTCACTTAAAGGAAACCCTTTTGACCTTCACCCTTTTTTTTCACCCTTTTTTAGTGTTTGAAAAGTATGCACAATGCTTGGAGGCACACACCCGTCTTGTGAAAATGAGGACAAAAGATTGTGGAGTAGAAATACATAATAGAGTAGGATCATTGGTGACATTCTTGAGTGGCTGTACCACCCTGTACTGCTTACTTTGAAATCCCTTGTTATGTGAAACAAAAATTCCTGTTCCATGGACATCTGCCCCACAGCCTGTCCCACTATCAACATCCAGCCCCAGAGTGGTACATTTGTTACAATCAATGAATCTACACTGATACATCATTATCACCCATAATTTATTTTATTTTATTTTTTTAATTTCCTTTCAGTGTTCCAAATTCACCCATAATTTAAATTAGAGTTCTTTCTTGGTGTTGTACATTCTGTGGGTTTTGAAAAATATAGGATGGCATGTCTTCTCCATTATAGTATCATACAGAACAGTTTTGCTGCCCTAAAAATCCTCTGTGTTTCACCTATTAATCCCTCCCTCCCCTCAACTTTTAGCAATCATCATTCTTTTTACTGTCTCCCTAGTTGATTAAACTGTTTTCCAGAATGTCATAAAATTGGCATCATGTAGTTTCTAGCTTTTTCAGATTGTTTCTTTCACTTAGTAATATACATTTGACTTTCATTCATGTCTCTTCCTGTCTCATTTCTTTTTTCTAAGTTCTTATTTAAATTCTGGTCTTTTAACATAGAGCATAATATTAGCATAAGTGTACAATAAAGTGATTCAGCAATTCCATACATCACCAGAAGCTCATCACAGCAACTGTACTCCTTAATCACCATCACCTATTTAACCCATCCCCCCATCCACTCCCCTCTGGCAACCAAAAAGTTTGTTGTCTATAGTGAAGAGTCTGTTTCTTGGTTTTCCTCTTTCTTCCCTATGCTTATATGCTTTGTGTCTTAAATTCCACCTATGTATAAAATCATAAAGTATTTGTCTTTCTCTTGTTGACTTATTTTGCTTAGCATAATACTCTGTAGTTCTATCCATGCCATTGTAAATGACAAGATTTCATTCTTTTTGATGGCTGAATAATATACCTGTTCTTTTTATCGATTCTTTATGGATAAATCTCTTCTTTTTTTTTTTAATTTTATTTTTTATAAACATATAATATATTTTTATCCCCAGGGGTACAGGTCTGTGAATCGCCAGGTTTACACACTTCACAGCACTCACCATAGCACATACCCTCCCCAATGTCCATAATCCCACCCCCCTCTCCCAAACCTCCTCCCTCCATCAACCCTCAGTTTGTTTTGTGAGATTAAGAGTCACTTATGGTTTGTCTCCCTCCCAATCCCATCTTGTTTCATTTACTCTTCTCCTACCCACTTAACACCCCATGTTGCATCTCCTCTCCCTCATATCAGGGAGATCATATGATAGTTGTCTTTCTCTGACTGACTTATTTCACTAAGCATGATACCCTCTAGTTCCATCCACGTCGTCGCAAATGGCAAGATTTCATTTCTTTTGATGGCTGCATAGTATTCCATTGTGTATATATACCACACCTTCTTTATCCATTCGTCTGTTGATGGACATCTAGGTTCTTTCCATAGTTTGGCTATTGTAGACATTGCTGCTATAAACATTTGGGTGCATGTGCCCCTTCGGATCACTACGTTTGTATCTTTAGGGTAAATACCCAGCAGTGCAATTGCTGGGTCATAGGGTAGTTCTATTTTCAACATTTTGAGGAACCTCCATGCTGTTTTCCAGAGTGGTTGCACCAGCTTGCATTCCCACCAACAGTGTAGGAGGGTTCCCCTTTCTCCGCATCCTCGCCAGCATCTGTCATTTCCTGACTTGTTCATTTTAGCCATTCTGACTGGTGTGAGGTGATATCTCGTTGTGGTTTTGATTTGTATTTCCCTGATGCCGAGTGACGTGGAGCACTTTTTCATGTGTCTGTTGGCCATCTGGATGTCTTCTTTGCAGAAATGTCTGTTCATGTCTTCTGCCCATTTCTTGATTGGATTATTTGTTCTTTGGGTGTTGAGTTTGCTAAGTTCTTTATAGATTTTGGACACTAGCCCTTTATCTGATATGTCATTTGCAAATATCTTCTCCCATTCTGTCAGTTGTCTTTTGGTTTTGTTAACTGTTTCCTTTGCTGTGCAAAAGCTTTTGATCTTGATAAAATCCCAATAGTTCATGCTTGCTTCCCTTGCCTTTGGCGATGTTCCTAGGAAGATGTTGCTGCGGCTGAGGTCGAAGAGGTTGCTGCCTGTGTTCTCCTCCAGGATTTTGATGGATTCCTTTCTTACATTGAGATCCTTCATCCATTTTGAGTCTATTTTCGTGTGTGGTGTAAGGAAATGATCCAATTTCATTTTTCTGCATGTGGCTGTCCAATTTTCCCAACACCATTTGTTGAAGAGGCTGTCTTTTTTCCATTGGACATTCTTTCCTGCTTTGTCGAAGATTAGTTGACCATAGAGTTGAGGGTCTATTTCCGGGCTCTCTATTCTGTTCCATTGATCTATGGGTCTGTTTTTGTGCCAGTACCATGCTGTCTTGATGATGACAGCTTTGTAATAGAGCTTGAAGTCCGGAATTGTGATGCCACCAACTTTGGCTTTCTGTTTCAATATTCCTTTGGCTATTCGAGGTCTTTTCTGGTTCCATATAAATTTTAGGATTATTTGTTCCATTTCTTTGAAAAAAATGGATGGTACTTTGATAGGAATTGCATTAAATGTGTAGACTGCTTTAGGTAGCATAGACATTTTCACAATATTTATTCTTCCAATCCAGGAGCATGGAACATTTTTCCATTTCTTTGTGTCTTCCTCAATTTCTTTCATGAGTACTTTATAGTTTTCTGTGTATAGATTCTTAGTCTCTTTGGTTAGGTTTATTCCTATGTATCTTATAGTTTTGGGTGCAATTGTAAATGGGAATGACTCCTTAATTTCTCTTTCTTCTGTCTTGTTGTTGGTGTAGAGAAATGCAACTGATTTCTGTGCATTGATTTTATATCCTGACACTTTACTGAATTCCTGTACAAGTTCTAGCAGTTTTGGAGTGGAGTCTTTTGGGTTTTCCACATATAGTATCATATCATCTGCGAAGAGTGATAGTTTGACTTCTTCTTTGCCGTTTTGGATGCCTTTAATTTCCTTTTGTTGTCTGATTGCTGAGGCTAGGACTTCTAGTACTATGTTGAAGAGCAGTGGTGATAACGGACATCCCTGCCGTGTTCCTGACCTTAGCGGAAAAGCTTTCAGTTTTTCTCCATTGAGAATGATATTTGCCGTGGGTTTTTCATAGATGGCTTTGATAATATTGAGGTATGTGCCCTCTATCCCTACACTTTGAAGAGTTTTGATCAGGAAGGGATGCTGTACTTTGTCAAATGCTTTCTCAGCATCTATGGAGAGTATCATATGGTTCTTGTTCTTTCTTTTATTAATGTGTTGTATCACATTGATTGATTTGCGGATGTTGAACCAACTTTGCAGCCCTGGAATAAATCCCACTTGGTCGTGGTGAATAATCCTTTTAATGTACTGTTGAATCCTATTGGCTAGTATTTTGGCGAGAATTTTTGCATCTGTGTTCATCAAGGATATTGGTCTGTAGTTCTCTTTTTTTGATGGGATCCTTGTCTGGTTTTGGGATCAAGGTGATGCTGGCCTCATAAAATGAGTTTGGAAGTTTTCCTTCCATTTCTATTTTTTGGAACAGTTTCAGGAGAATAGGAATTAGTTCTTCTTTAAATGTTTTGTAGAATTCCCCCGGGAAGCCATCTGGCCCTGGGCTTTTGTTTGTTTGGAGATTTTTGATGACTGTTTCAATCTCCTTACTGGTTATGGGTCTGTTGAGGCTTTCTATTTCTTCCTGGTTCAGTTGTGGTAGTTTATATGTCTCTAGGAATGCATCCATTTCTTCCAGATTGTCAAATTTGTTGGCGTAGAGTTGCTCATAGTATGTTCTTATAATTGTCTGTATTTCTTTGGTGTTCGTTGTGATCTCTCCTCTTTCATTCATGATTTTATTTATTTGGGTCCTTTCTCTTTTCTTTTTGATAAGTCTGGCCAGGGGTTTATCGATCTTATTAATTCTTTCAAAGAACCAGCTCCTAGTTTCATTGATTTGTTCTATTATTTTTTTGGTTTCTATTTCATTGATTTCTGCTCTGATCTTAATGATTTTTCTTCTCCTGCTGGGTTTAGGCTTTCTTTCTTGTTCTTTCTCCAGCTCCTTTAGGTGTAGGGTTAGGTTGTGTACCTGAGACCTTTCTTGTTTCTTGAGAAAGGCTTGTACCGCTATATATTTTCCTCTCAGGACTGCCTTTGTTGTGTCCCACAGATTCTGAACTGTTGTGTTTTCATTATCATTTGTTTCCATGAATTTTTTCAATTCTTCTTTAATTTCCTGGTTGACCCATTCATTCTTTAGAAGGATGCTGTTTAGTCTCCATGTATTTGGGTTCTTTCTAAATTTCCTCTTGTGATTGAGTTCTAGCTTCAGAGCATTGTGGTCTGAAAATATGCAGGGAATGATTCCAATCTTTTGATAACGGTTGAGACCTGATTTAGGACCAAGAATGTGATCTATTCTGGAGAATGTTCCATGTGCACTAGAGAAGAATGTGTATTCTGTTGCTTTGGGATGAAATGTTCTGAATATATCTGTGATGTCCATCTGGTCTAGTGTGTCATTTAAGGCCTTTATTTCCTTGTTGATCTTTTGCTTGGATGATCTGTCCATTTCAGTGAGAGGAGTGTTAAAGTCCCCTACTATTATTGGATTATTGTCGATGTGTTTCTTTGATTTTGTTATTAATTGGTTTATATAGTTGGCTGCTCCCACATTAGGGGCATAGATATTTAAAATTGTTAGATCTTCTTGTTGGACAGTTCCTTTGAGTATGATATAGTGTCCTTCCTCATCTCTTATTATAGTCTTTGGCTTAAAATCTAATTGATCTGATATAAGGATTGCCACTCCTGCTTTCTTCTGATGTCCATTAGCATGGTAAATTCTTTTCCACCCCCTCACTTTAAATCTGGAGGTGTCTTCGGGTTTAAGATGAGTTTCTTGTAGGCAACATATAGATGGGTTTTGTTTTTTTATCCATTCTGATACCCTGTGTCTTTTGATTGGGGCATTTAGCCCATTCACATTCAGGGTAAGTATTGAGAGATAGGAATTTAGTGCCATTGTATTGCCTGTAAGGTGACTGTTATTGTATATTGTCTCTGTTTCTTTCTGATCTACTACTTTTAGGGTCTCTCTTTGCTTAGAGGACCCCTTTCAATATTTCCTGTAGAGCTGGTTTGGTATTTGCAAATTCTTTCCATTTTTGTTTGTCCTGGAAGCTTTTAATCTCTCCTTCTATTTTCAATGATAGCCTAGCTGGATATAGTATTCTTGGCTGCATGTTTTTCTCGTTTAGTACTCTGAATATATCATGCCAGCTCTTTCTGGCATGCCAGGTCTCTGTGGATAAGTCTGCTGCCAATCTAATATTTTTACCATTGTACGTTACAGACTTCTTTTCCTGGGCTGCTTTCAGGATCTTCTCTTTGTCACTAAGACTTGTAAATTTTACTATTAGGTGGCGGGGTGTGGACCTATTCTTATTGATTTTGAGGGGGGTTCTCTGAACCTCCTGGATTTTGATGCTTGTTCCCTTTGCCATATTGGGGAAATTCTCTCCAATAATTTTCTCCAATATACCTTCTGCTCCCCTCTCTGTTTCCTCTTCTTCTGGAATCCCAATTATTCTAATGTTGTTTCATCTTATGGTGTCACTTATCTCTCGAATTCTCCCCTCGTGGTCCAGTAGCTGTTTGTCCCTCTTTTGCTCAGCTTCTTTATTCTTTGTCATTTGGTCTTCTATATCGCTAATTCTTTCTTCTGCCTCATTTATCCTAGCAGTCAGAGCCTCCATTTTTGATTGCACCTCATTAATAGCTTTTTTGATTTCAACTTGGTTAGATTTTAGTTCTTTTATTTCTCCAGAAAGGGCTTTTATATCTCCCGAGAGGGTTTCTCTAATATCTTCCATGCCTTTTTTGAGCTCGGCTAGAACCTTGAGAATCGTCATTCTGAACTCTAGATCTGACATATTACCAATGTCTGTATTGATTAGGTCCCTAGCCTTTGGTACTGCCTCTTGTTCTTTTTTTTGTGGTGAATTTTTCTGCCTTGTCATTTTGTCCAGATAAGAGTAGATGAAGGAGCAAGTAAAATACTAAAAGGGTGGCAACAACCCCAGGAAAATATGCTTTAGCCAAATCAGAAGAGATCCCAAATCGTGAGGGGGGAGAAAGGGGATAAAAAGAGGTTCAGAAAGAAAAAAAAAAAGAAAAAAAAAAAAAAAAAAAAAAAAAAATATAAAAATAAATATATATATATATATATATATATATATTAGACTAACTAGTTAAAAAACGTTAAAAAAGAAAAGGGTAAAAGTTAAAAAAATTTAGCAGAAGAAGAAAAATAAATTGAAAAAGAAAAAAAATTAAATTAACTGCAAGGCTAAAGAATCATGGGGAGAAAGCCATGAGTTCCGTGCTTTGCTTTCTCCTCCTCTGGAATTCCGCTGCTCTCCTTGGTATTGAAACTGCTCTCCTTGGTAGGTGAACTTGGTCCTGGCTGGGTTTCTTGTTGATCTTCTGGGGGAGGGGCCTGTTGTAGTGACTCTCAAGTGTCTTTGCCCCAGGTGGAGTTGCACTGCCCTTACCAGGGGCCGGGCTGAGTAATGCGCTCGGGTTTGTTTTCGGGAGCTTTTGTTCCCTGAGCGCTTTCCGTAGAGTTCCGGAGGGCAGGAATGAAGATGGCGGCCTCCCGGTCTCCGGCCCGGAGAAGCTGAGAGCCCGGGGCCCCACTCCTCAGTGCGCCCTCAGAGAACAGCGCCCAATTACTCCCGTCTCCCTGGCATCCGGCCGCGCTCCGAGCTGACCGAGCCTGCGACCGGTTCAAGGTAACCCGGAGCTTAGAGCTTCCTCCTCGGCTCTGTCTCTGTAGCCGGCTTCCCCGTTCTAATACCTGTAAGCTCTGCGACACTCAGACACCCCCGATCCTTCTGTGATCCTGCGGGACCTGAGGCCACGCTGACCCTGCATGGGCTTCACCCCAGTTAAGCCTCTGGAGCGATGTCCCTCAGCGGAACAGACTTTTAAAAGTCCTGATTTTGTGCTCCGTTGCTCCGACGCTTGCCGGGAGCCGGCCCCTCCCCCCGCGGTCTATCTTCCCGTCGCTTTGGATTCACTTCTCCGCCAGTCCTACCTTTCAGAAAGTGGTTGATTTTCTGTTTCTAGAGTTGCTGTTCTTCTTCTCTTCGATCTCCCGTTGGATTTGTAGGTGTTTGCAATCTTTAGATAAGCTATCTAGCTGATCTCCCGCTACCTGAAGTAGTCTCAGCCTGCTACTTCTCCGCCATCTTGACCGAGGGCCTCGATAAATCTCTTCTTTATCCATTCTTCAGTAGACCCTTGGCCTATTTCCATAGTTTAGCTCTTATAAATAATGCTGTTATAAACATCAGGGTGCATGTATCCCTTGAATTAGTATTTTCGTATTCTTTGTAGTACAATTGCTGGATCATGGGGTAGTTCATTTTCAGATTTTTGAGGAACTTCTATACTGTTTTCCATACTGGCTGTACCAGTTTGTATTCCCACCAACAGTACAGGAATGTTCCCCTTTCGCCACATCCTTACCAATACCTACTGTTTCTTGTGTTGTTGATTTTAACCGTTCTGAAAGGTATGAGGCGACATCTCATTGTAGTTTTGATTGGTATTTCCTTGATTATGAGTGATATTGAACTTCTTTTCATATGTCTGTTGTTCATCTGTATGTCTTTGGAAAAATGTCTATTCATGTCTTCTGTCCATTTTTTAATCGGATTATTCATTTTCTGAGTGCTGAGTTTTATAAGTTCTTTATGTATTTTGGGTACTAACCCCTTATCAGATAGGTTATTTGCAAATATCTTCTCTCATTCTGTTCCATTGTCTGAAAGTACCACAGTTTATTTATCTATTCACCTACTGAAGGACATCTTGGTTGTTTTAAAATTTTGGCAACTATGAATAAAGTTTGTATAAATATCTGTGTGCAGGTTTTTTTATGGACGTAAGTTTTCAACTTATTTGGGTAAATATCAAAGCATGCAATTGCCAGATTATACAGCAAGAGTATTTCTAGTTTTCTATGAAACTGCAGAACTGTCTCCCAAAGTGACTGTATAGTTATTCCCATCGATGATTAATGCAGTTTCTGTTGCTCCACATCCTTGCTAACATTTAGTGTAGTCAGTATTCTGGATTTTGGCCATTCTAATAGTTACATAGAAGCATCTCACTGTTGCTCTAATTCACATTTCCTTGGTGATATGTGATGTGGAGCATCTTATAATACAATCATTTTTTATCTTTACATATTCTTTAGTGAAATATCTGTTCAAGTCTTTTGCTCATTTTAAACTCAGATTGTTTCTTTTTTTATTGTTGAGTTTTAAGAGTTTTTTCTATATTTTAAATAGCAGGGTTTTTTTTAATAATATGTTTTACAAATATTTTCTCCCAGCTTGTGGCTCTTCTTCTTATTCTCTGGAAACATAGAAATTTTTAAAATGGAAAATGTCATTGAAATTAAACACACACACCTACACCCCCACACAATGGATGGTTAAGTAATAGTACAGAGAGGACATAGCTGAAAACAGTGCTAGCAAATTGGAAAACAGGTCTGAGCAAATCACCCAGAGCTGGAAAACATGTTAGTGCTATTAAAATATATAAAACAGACAAACCATAAGTGACTCTTAATCTCACAAAACAAACTGAGGGTTGATGGGGGGAGGGGGGTTGGGAGAGGGGGGGTGGGATTATGGACATTGGGGAGGGTATGTGCTGTGGTGAGTGCTGTGAAGTGTGTAAACCTGGCGATTCACAGACCTATACCCCTGGGGATAAAAATATATTATATGTTTATAAAAAATAAAATTAAAAAATATATATATAAAACAAAGAGTGTGAAACTCAAATGTCTAAAAGAGCTCAGTAGAGAGAGAACTGGGGAAATGGGCAAGAGGTGGTCATTAAAGTAATAATGACTAAGAATTTTCTAAAATTGAAGAGAGACATAAAATATTCATTTCAACACACTATGGGAGGCTGTAGAGTGTCAAAGACAAAGAAAATGTATTAAAAGATAGAAAAACCAAAAGATAGTTTTTTTATAGATGAATGAGTTCCATAATTAGATCTGTAGAAAATTTCTTGTCAGCACTAAAATTTGTCAGAAGACAATGAAATAATGTCTTTGAAGTAATGAGGAAAATGATCTGTGAGAGCAGAACTCTATAGTTAGCTAAGATACCATTCAAGACTATGGGTAAAATAAAGATTTTTTTTACATGTAAAGACAGAAAATTCACTAGGTACACACCTGAACAGAAAGATTTGTTAAAGGCTATAACATAGTAATAAAAAGTTGAACCTAGAAAGAAGTGTTAAACAAGAAACAATGATAAGAAAAGAGATAAGTATTGACTGCAAAACAATGATACATTGCTTATTTTGGGGAGAGGAGGAGGTAGGTTAGGAATATTAAAAATCTAGTGGAAATATTTTTTCCAAATGAATAGCTTAATTTTATAACATTATTTACAAATAAAGTATGTTCCCAATAGAGCTAAAATGTCATCTTCATCATATATTAAATTCTTTTATAAACGATTTATTTTCAACTTCCTATTTTCTTCCCAGTGAGCCGTTCACCCTTTGGCAAATCAATATTATACTATTTTGATTACAGTAGTAGTTCTATAATACACTTTAAAATTTGTTTGAGGAATTTCATTCTTTTTTATTTTTTCTAAAATTTTCTTGACCACTTTTATTATTCATGCTCTAGACCAAGGGTCAGCACACTTTTTCTATAAAAAAGCCAGACAGTAAGTATTAGACTTTGAAGACATACCACAACTACTCAACTCTCCCACTGTGAAGGAAGTCATAAATAATATGTTATTGAATGGACATGCCTGTGTTTCAATAAATCTTTATTTATAAAACACACAGCAGGGTTTAATTTGGCAGGTGAGCAGTAGTTTGCCAATCCCTGCTCTCAACCATTTCTTGCTTACAATTTGTTTTCCCATCTAGCTTTGCCATATTCTTTCTGTGCTCTGTCTTCATGGTTTGCTACTTTAATTGTGTGTTAGTTTTCCATGTGTTCCTGTATATCTCACCAGTATAATACCATCATACTACTTTGGAAGTCTGCATATAGGACTTGCCTAGTTGAGGACAAGACAACTCCTGTCTAGTCTTTGACTCCAAGATGTAGCAGAGTGTTTAACACAGACTAGATGCTTAATGAACACTGTCAAAGGAAGGTAGAGAGAGAGAGGAATCTGAGTCTCTTCTAACCCTCTTGTTTGATACTGTGGAAATCATACTTGTTCAGATTTGCAAAATAAGTTAATGACAAAATGGAGAAATAAATAAGACAAATTATAGAATAGAAAAATAGGCTGGGTTGGAATTAACACAGGAGCTCTATGGAAGCTTATGCTTGGCAGGCAGAGGTCAAAGAGAAGGTCATGCTTAAGCAAAGAGCTAAAGAATGAGAAAGAATTCACCAAGCAAAAAGAAAAGAAAAGGGAGAATGCTCCAGAAAGAATAGAAGGCACACATAAAGTCTTAGAGATGAGAGAGAGCATGGCTGATCTACAATAGTTCCAGTGGGGCTGGAGCTAGGAAGGAAAGGTGGATTGGAAAGGGAAGGAAAGGGTAGATAAAATAATAGACTCAAGTGAATCAAAGGGTAAGGAGCAATATGTAACTGAACTCTAGAGGTAGGAGCAAGTTTCTTTGCCTAATAGAGATTTCCCAGGCTGCGCAAGCAAAGCGCCAGACAAAGTAAAGAGAATGGGGGTGTCTCTAAGCAAAGAAAGATACTACAGTCTTGGGCAGATTGTGATTAGCCTGAAGCAGGGGACTGGGATAAAGCACTGGTATAAGGGCCAGAGAAAGAGCAGCCAATGGGCTAGTTGAGAACATCTGGTCACAACTGTAATGGGAACAAAGGGAGAAGGAACACACACAAACCCACGAGCTAGCCTGCCAAACAGTCATTAGTGTGCTATTCTCTTGTTCCCAGTCTGTACTCTCCTGATCAAACTCACAGCAGCAACACGATGTGCTCTCTGGGGCAGAGAAAGTTTTCAGCAATTGGGGGTGCAAGGGGCGGGGTATGAATGGGAACATCTGCTCTATGAAGACACTTGAAAAGTAACCTTCTAATCGCTTGGGGAAAACATCTGGGCCACACAGCCCAGACCACCAGTGAAGCAGTAAGTGGAGAAAGATTTGGGGAATTGATGAGGAAGGAGGCAGAGTGGATGCAGAGTGAGCCTTAAGCTAGACAGGAATGATGTGGGTTCTGGGAGAGGGGTGTAGCTCCTCTGGAGAGGTCAGACACCTGGGGACTCCCTCACACAAAGAGAGAAGGCTGATGGACTTTTTACCCACTGAGCTCCCTGAAAAGGCTCACTTGGTTTGTGCCACTTGGAAAACCATTCCCAACTCTTCAGTCTTCAGAGTGCTAAAACATCAAGTGGTGAAAAGCTACCACGAGAAGGAAAGAATAAAGCTTCTAAAGGTCTCATTCACTCTTAGGAAGGTGTGTGGACAGGGAAGAAAGGAACCAAACTTTGAGATGAATAGACAGGGGTCCTTGAATTTGAGATATTTCTCATGCATTAGCCTCCCTCTCCAGTCAACACATTAATTTGGTAAATCCAACTTAAATTATTTCAAGTGAATTAGAACATCATAGGTTTTCTTCAATTCATCCACCAACAGGTATATTATTGAGTTTCTATCCATTTTTCAAGAACATGCAAAGCTTGAAGCCACTTAAGAGAAATGACTTTTATAGTAAATAGCTGTATATACTTTAGTAAATAGCTGTATAGACTTTCAAAATCTGCGAGTCAAAGAATATAACATGCAGAGAATAAAATTACTTCCCAGGACCACTCAACTGGTAAAGGTGTAGATCCTGTACTGGTTTTAGTCTTCTGACTTCAATTCTGGTACTCTTTCTATAAGTTCATGTTTTCTTTCCTATGTGAAAGGGCAAAGGAATCCTTTCTAGCTGGAAAGGCAAGATGGCCAAGCAGGAAAGTTAAAGAGGTATTGGAAAACTAAGTCTGGAGCAAAGCATTTGCTTCAAGCCATAAGACCATTCAACACTGACAAAAGAGAGAGAGCAGTGGGGAGAATAGAAGGGAGGAAAGGAACCCCAATAAGGGGTACAGGTATGATCTTCCCACATCTGAATAAGCTCTACTTTAGATACATTGTGGTGCACTACTGTCTCATTTCTGAAGCTCCAAAATAGAATAACCAGGCACCCCTATACATCTGGGGCCAACTGCAGTTGTAAGAAGTAAATGCTGGGGACGCCTGGGTGGCTCAGTTGGTTAAGCAGCTGCCTTCGGCTCAGGTCATGATCCCAGCGTCCTGGGATCGAGTCCCACATCGGGCTCCTTGCTCATCAGGGAGCCTGCTTCTCCCTCTGCCTCTGCCTGCCATTCTGTCTGCCTGTGCTTGCTCTCTCTCCCTCTCTCTCTCTGATAAATAAATAAAATCTTTAAAAAAAAAAAAAAAGTAAATGCTGGGGGAAAAAATATCCTAAGGTCACTGAAAGGCATAGAAACAGTTACTTGGCATTGTGCAACCACTGGGTCAAGACACGCTATTAGGTTCTTTACATCTTTGTAACAGCCTTTTATTTATTTATTTTTTAAAGATTTCATTTATGTACTTGACAGAGAGAGAGATCACAAGTAGGCAGAGAGGCAGGCAGAGAGAGAGAGAGGAGGGGAAGCAGGCTCCCTGCTGAGCAGAGAACCTGATGCGGGGCTTGATCCCAGGACCCTGGGATCATGACCCAAGCTGAAGGCAGAGACTCAACCCACTGAGCCACTCAGGCACCCCGTAACAGCCTTTTAAAGTAGACATTATCTCCCTTACTTTATGAAAAAGGAAACTGAGGCTCAGACAGGTCACACATCTAGTGCGCAGAAACAGAAAGTTAGATTTCCAAGGTTGTCATGTCACAGAGGCTTTGCATGATTGGGGTCCATGAGTGAGGTCATTGCATCTGACTTATAATTACAGAAATTAGAGCTTGAGACATATCATATCATGTTGCCCACAAGCTACCCCTGTTTCTCTATCCAACATTTTATATTGGACATATCAGTTTAAAATGAACCAGCAAAGGAGAACAGAAACAAACAAATCCCAAAAAGATAGCCTGGTTTGTGTCTGACCCTGATCTGGCATTGCTCTATTCATTGTAGCTGGTGATACAGATAGTTGGGAAAGCAGAGATCTGGAATCAGAACCAACACTGAGAGGAGTGAAGGTAGGAAAGCAGGCCTGGGCATAGGACCTTCGAGGGAGTTCAGATCTACGTGCAGAACAACAGCACCTTGAAGAAATGGCAGCAGACAACAGTGGTAGGTCAGTAAAGCAATGGACATCAGAGAAATCCATGGCAGAGCACAGCATGTCCTGACCCATGGAAGGAACATATTGAAAGGGAATGTTGGGAACAGGCAAGCATGCATATTTGAACTTGCTTGACTAAAGGATGGGATTTCTGCCTAGGCACGCACAGCTTCAAAGGAGACACATTTGGAAAAGGAAAGAAGAATTAGAATAAAAGAGCAGGCTATGCCAGGAAACCCAGTTAAACAGGCAGAAACAGCTGGCACCTGGAGAGCAGAGGCCCACCCACCACTACAGATGATGATTCTAGTTCTTGGGAGGTGACTGGCAAAACAATGCAAAGCTTGCAGCATGGATAGTGAGCAAGGGAGAAGCTCACAGGTGAGAACAAGATAGGAGTTAAATTCCCCAAAGGAAGCCTGCCTCTTTACCTGAATTTAATCCATTCCTAAAAACCTGTTGGATAGCAAATGTTCAGATAATGGCATCCTTTAGTCCCTTATTTTTAAAAATTAATAATAATAATTATTAGTATTAGTATTAGTATTAGTATTAGTATTAGTATTCAGTTTGTCCTTTAACCCCCCAAACATCTCTAAATGTCACTAAGCAGTCACACAGTATTCTAAGAAGAACTTCTGAACAAATAAACCAAAAGTACTTTAGTAACTTTTTATTTCCTCCCACACAAAAAAGTATTCATAGTAGATGTAGACAAAATTATGATAAATGTATTTTTATGCAGTCATCATTCTTCATAGTACTTTATACTTTCCACTCTTTCTTCCAGTAAATGGACTTTCCAAATCATCTCAGACCTACCAACTTTCCTTACAAGCTCTCCATTTTCTGAAGAGACATCATCACTTAATGTGGGGAAGATGACAATGTTAACACCTATTATGTTGAAATAATGAGATGCAACTTTATTAAAACAACTGAGAGGCAACAGCAAAACATTGTGATGCTATTCATCCATAATCATAGGTGTTAAACAATTTTGCTGGCATATATATATGCTGGTGTTTTTTTTGTTTTTTTCATTTTGGGGGTTTTTATATTTTTTTTATTAATTTCTTTTTAGTGTAACAGAATTCATTGTTTATGCACCACACCCAGCGCTCCATGCCATATGTGCCCTCCATAATACCCACCACCTGGCTCCCCCAACCTCCCACCCACCCGCCCCTTCAAAACCCTCATCTTGTTTTTCAGAGTCTATAGTCTCTCGTGGTTCATCTCTCCTTCCAATTTCCTTCAACTCCCTTCTCCTCTCCATCTCCCTATGTCCTCCATGTTATTCGTTATGCTCCACAAATAAGTGAAACCATATGATAATTGACTCTCTCTGCTTGACTTATTTCACTCAGCATAATCTCTTCCAGTCTCATCCATGTTGCTACAAAAGTTGGGTATTCATCCTTTCTGATGGAGGCGTAATACTCCATAGTGTATATGGACCACATCTTCCTTATCCATTCGTCCATTGAAGGGCATCTTGGTTCTTTCCACAGTTTGGCAACCGTGGCCATTGCTGCTATAAACATTGGGGTATAGATGGCCCTTCTTTTCACTACATCTGTATCTTTGGGGTAAATACCCAGTAGTGCAATTGCAGGGTCATAGGGAAGCTCTATTTTTTAATTTCTTAAGGAATCTCCACACTGTTCTCCAAAGTGGCTGCACCAACTTGCACTCCATTTGGGGTTTTTTTTGATAAATATTTGAGTAATGAGAGTTCAGATAGTAAGGGATTTCTGCACAAAACAGATGCAGGTCTTGGAGATAACAATAAGTAACAGATAAACCTGTGATTTATCATTTTTGAGTTCTTTTTATGTGGCCCAGGCATACTAAAAACAGTAAAATCTTGCCATTGGGCTTTTGTAGAGTCCATTGACTTTGTAAAGTGCAAGTTGCTTTGTTTCAAGGTCAGAAAAAGGCTACGCAACCAACTGGAACTCCTGTGTCCAGGAACCAATTCCCAAATATCCAAATTTGAGTGGGGTGAGTAAGCATGGGTTTTTGGTGTGAAGTAGATGCCTCATTTCATCCCTTTTACAGGTAAGAAAGCAGAGGTCAGATGGCTAAAAAATGATAGAGCCTAGACGTGAGACAAGATACGTAGGGTCCAAAGCCTGTGCACAGAATGACAGATTTCAAAACCACATAACTCTAATCCTGAACAGTTAATAAGCATTTGATGCCTGGGTCAGTCTGTCTTAAATCTCAGTGATATAAAGCATCTTTGAAAGCAGGGATAGGCTAATTTGTCTATAAAAGGCTAAATAGTAAAGATATTAGACTTTGTGGGCTATACATTCTCTCTTGAGCCTACTCTTTGTAGCCAGAAAGTAACCACAGAAAATACATAAATAATTGGGTTGTAGCTAAGCTCCAGTAAAACTGAATTTACAAAAGCAGGTAAAGAGTGGGATGTAGTGTGTGGGCCATAGTTTGCTGACTTCTCTTTTAAAGGAAAAAGTTATTTCTGACACCCAAGGATTTATTTATTATAGCATCCTCTGAATCTATGGACTTGAGTTTTCAAAATTCTGACTTAAGAACTCATTTCACAGAGCTGGGTGGTGCAATAGGTTGAAATATCTGACTCTTGGTTTCCGCTCATGTCTGATCTCAGGGTCTTGAGATGGAGCCCCAAGTCAGGCTCTGCATCAGGTCAGTCTGCTTGAGGTTCTCTTTCCCTCTCTCTCTGTCCCTCTCCCCTGCTTATGCTCTCTCTTTCTTAAATAAATAAATCTTCCAAAAAAAAATCAGAGAAAGACAGTTATCATATGGTTTCACTCATATGTGGAGCATAAGGAATAGTGCAGAGGACAATAGGGGAAAGGAAGGAAAACTGAAATGAAAGAAAGAAAAGAGAGAGACAAATCATAAGAGACTCTTGACTGGGAAACAAATGGAGGGCTCCAGAAAGGGAGGTGGGTGGGTGGATGGGGTAACTTGGTGATGGTCAATAAGGAGGGCATGTGGTGTGATGAGCACTGGATGTTATACACACTAATGAATCATTGAACATTAGATCAAATAATAAAGAGGTACCATATGTTGGCTAATTGAATTTAAATTAAAAAAAAAGAAAAGAAAATTCGTATCATGAACCTACTTTTAATTTGTCAGTGAAAAAAATGATTGTTTTCTTTTTAACTGGCAAAATCATTTTTCTCAAGGTTATCCTTGAAGGAAGAAAACAATTAAAAATTCCATAGCATTCCCACAGTCCTCTGACCACAGTGGAAGAAGCACTGTTCTAAATTATTTCCATCTTCCCACTTTCGTTCTGGGGAAATGGGAGGGATGAAAGTGGGTACACACAACACACAAGACTGGTTTTAGCACTTTTGGGAGGCGTAAAGCTTGAGATCTGTAGCAAAGAATACAATATGTCGATGGTAGGATCAGAGAATTTTCCATTTATTGGTTTTAGTTCTCTTACCTTCACTACCTTCCGCCCCCATTAGGGTCGAAGAGTTCTAAATGTCAGGTACCAAAAACTAGGGATTGACCTTTTAAAAAGAACAGGAACTTACTTCCCTGTCAGGGCTAAGGGGTTAGAATTTTAAATCTCACAGGAGTTGAGCTCCAGCCACATTCTTTAAAACTGCCCACTAGTGCTACTTTCCCTTCTGTTCTTGTTAACCAATATACTTCCTACTCATGAGGACAATACTGATAATCCTGTACCACCACTTCTGCAAATACATTTCAGGTTGTGGGCATCACAATAACTGGTACCTTTTTTATCCTATGTCTGCACCCACTCTTCCACCTTCGTGTCTAAATCTGGCCTAGCTTAGAAAACTAAGTATTTAATAAGTGACAAGTATCAGGATAATTATGGAAATGCCTCCAATGGTTTTCAGACTCCAGACACCTTGATTGGTACAACAATACTTCCTTAATCATGCTTTCCATCCCCTTGGACCTGAAATTCCATTGTTCTTTCATCTCCTTTTTCCCTTCCTGACTTTCTTCACACATTGTGTCTTAAGACATTATTACTGTCATACCACTCTTTGATCAGAGTAGGACTTTTCACCATTCTGTGCCCTCGGTAGGCTGCTTTAGTCTAGAATGCCCCTCTCAACCTTCTTGTCATTTTTTACTTGGCCAATGCCCACTCCTTCAAGATAGAGATCAATGTACATCTCTCTTCCTGAAGTCTTCCCTGGATCCCTTAGTCAAAGGTGGTTGCCACTTCTGGCAATCCTAAAGCACTATGTTCATACTCACATCCTGGCATTTTGTACATTATATTGTAATTCATTTGTTTACTATGAGTTCCAAGAGGGTGGGAATGTGTCCTATGCACCTCCGTGTTTCCCAGTTTTTAGTGCCTGGTAATACAGAGCAGTCAGTGAAGACTACTTGACTGAATAAATGGATATCTTGATTGCTGGAACAGTGTTGATGTGGAAACTCCATTAAGATACCAAGAATCAATATTTCACCATTCATCTTGGAACTAATTCCTCAGACCATTACTCAGAAGAATTATTTTATGTGAACTCTAAGACCTTTCTTCATTCATTCATATTTCTTTCATTCCTTTGAAACTCTGACAAGACTAGGAGTGCTCAGGGCATACAATCTCCTCCTCCAAGAGAAATGTTTTCTTGGTCCCTAATGGATGCTTTAGGCATGCTTTCTTAAGACCTATAAAATGCTCTGTTAACAGATATCAGATCCACAGTCAGCCAATTCCTCTGCCCAGTATATGTACTTGTGGCAGCCACCATTCAAGTTGTCCTGTCTTTACATTTTTCTTTCCCAGTCCTCATTAGTACTTGTGTGCATGGGTGTATGTGTGTGGGTTTTGTCATTTCATAACACCATTAAATTTCTATCTTTGAAGGTCAAAACACAAAGATGAACCCTATCTACCGTAAGTAGTTCAAGCAATTCAGTCATTGCTAAAAAGTTCTTTATTCCCTTTCCTCCCCTTCGAAAAGAAGACACAAAATAAATAAACAAAAACATCACTGCTTACTTTAGTTTTAGAAATGTTTCTAGGGGTGCCTGGGTGGCTCAGTCAGTTAAGTATCTGACTATTTTGGGTAAGGTCATGCTCTCAGGATCATGAGATGAAGCCCCACATCAGGATCCACACTGGACATGGAGCCTACTAAAGATTCTCTCTCTCCCTCTCCCGCTGCCCCTGACCCCACTCATAAATGCTCTCTCTCTCTCTCTCTCTCAAAAAGAACAAAATGTTTTGAAATATTTCTAACTTCTGGATAGTCTCTCTAACTAAGCACTGGTAAAGTGTCTAGCACTTTGGTACCCAGACAGAACAATTGCACTTCTTCTCTTTCTTGCCAAAGAAAATGTACGTCTAGTATTAGTTTAATAGCACAAAAACACATGCACAACAATGGGCTTTTTACACACAGGCATAACTTGAATACTATTTTTGATCTGCAATTTCATAGCTGCTTAAACAGAAGGGACAAAAACACATGAAGGGGACAAAGACATGATAATGAAATCAGACAATTAAACTTATCATTTCCTATCAAATCTTATGATTAGAGTTCATTTCAAATTTTGGCATTACTTATCAATGAAAAACTCTTTAGACTATTCTATTAATCAATTCTTGAGAAGCATATTTGTTGGATACCTCCTGTATGCCAGGTGTGCTACAGGCACTGGAATACAAAATTATATAGGGCAGTCAAAATCCCTGAGGAGTTCTCAGTTCAATGTGAAAACTAGCCAAGGAAGGAGGCACCCATGACTCTCTAGGGACAGTTCTTTTGTCAAAGGGTGCTCAGAATACCAAAGAAACAGAAAAAGTGCACCTAACTTTGCCTTCCCAATAGGTCATAGAAAACTGGGAGAGTGAAGGAAGAATTTTGACTTTGTAACACAGCACAATAACTACAGAAATGTAGTTGAGACGAGTATATCATGGGGGGACATATTTGATCTCAATGACAGGAATAAAGTGGCTAATGGTAGCTTTTCCATCTCCCCAAGATTTTGTTCAAGTGTTACTGCTTAAGTGGGTCTGTCTATAACCACCATATTTAATTCTACAATCCTGCTCAACATCACTCATGAACTTTCCTTAACCTGCTCCACATTTTTGTTTTATAAACCACTCTTCACTTTCTTCCATTCTATATCACTTACTTTCATATTATGTTTACTCTCTATCTTCTGTCTTCCCTTCACCCCACAGCTAGAATATAGGTTCCACAAAATATATTCCACAAATATATTTATATTAAGTTAATATATCCCAAATACCTAGAATAGTGCATGGTTCAAGAAGGCATTCAGTAATGAACCTTAGAGATGCAGCTAACTGAAAAAGCAGAAGGGCTGGAGTTTCATTTTGAGTAAAGCTTTTAAAAATACCATTGTTGTTCCATAGATTAATAACTACTCATTGTCACTGGAACTGAGGAATTACAAAAAAATAAAATGGTTCTATGAAGAGTGTGTGTCCGTGCTTATCAAAAATAATGACAGGGACCTTCCTAGGTGGGATGCATGGCTCCTAAATTTTGCCTCACACCCTACAGCCAATTTGATGCCCCATTGAGCTTGCATCTTAAAAATAGTTTATAAGTGTCCATTTTCTCCATTCCAGCCTTCACAATCCAGCTCTAGGCCATGACCACTTCTTAGGAATGCTAATGAGCAATTCATAAGTGGTCAAACTGGCTCTAACCTTGCCCACTTCTGATCCATTTTCTAGTCTGAAGCAAGAGGAATTATTCTGAGGCCAAATATCTTCCTGCTTAAAAGCTTCAAAACATTTCCTTATGATAAAGACCAAATTTTGAGACATGGGTTATGAAGCTAGCTTCCACTGGGTCATGAGAGCCAACTGTGTACATGTCTTTCCAGTTCTGTGATTAGTAGCTTCATATGGGTGGCTTACCATTTGCCATTGTGAGAATATGGAAACTGACATGGAAATTGGCAAGTAATACGAATCAGAGCTTTTCTTTCCAAAGAATGTTTTTGTTTTGTTTTGTTTTTTTTAACAGCACACCACTGGACAAACCTCAATAACCATTTTTTAAAGATATGGCTGGATTTGATGTGTTAAATATTTTGTTGAAGATTTTTGCACTTATGTTCATGAGGGATTTTGGTCTATAGCTTTTCTTTCCTTGTATTTTGTTTGATCCTGCCGTTAGAGTAACAGTAGCCACATAAAAGAAGTTGAGAAGTGTTCCATTATCTTTGTTTTTCTGGTATTATCTCCTCCTAAGATGTTTGGTAAAATTTGCCAGTGAAACCATCTGGCCTAGAGTTTTCTTTCCTAGAAGGTTTTACTCACAAACTCAATTTTAAAAATAGATATAAGACTATTTGTATTTTATATTTCTTCTTGTATGAGTTTTGGCAGTTTGTGTTTTTCAAGGAATTGGTGCATTTCATCTAAGATGTGAAATTTATAGGCATAACATTGTTATTATTCTTTTAATTATTTTATTATTCTTTTATTCTTGTAGGGTATGTAGTGATTGATAGTGTTGTTCAAGTGGGCTATATTCTTGCTATTTTCTTTTTTTTTAAATTTTTTAAAAAAATTTCTTTTCAAAGTAACAGAATTTATTGTTCTTGCACCACACCCAATGCTCCAAGCAATACGTGCCCTCCTTAATACCCACCACCTGGCTCCCCCAACCTCCCACCCACAGCCCCTTCTTTTTAATTGCTTTATTAATTATTGATAAAAATATTAAAGATTCCTATAATTGAGAATTTTTCTATCTGTCTTTTAATTCTATCAGTTTTTGCTTCATGTATTTTAATGCTCTGCTTTTGTCATGTGCGTGTTTAAGATTGTTATGTCTTCTTAGTGACTTGACCTCTTTTTCATTGTGAAATATTCTTTTTTACCCCTAGCAATTTTGCGTCTTCTAAAGTCTACTTTGGTATTAATACAGTCACTTCAACTTTCTTTTTATCAGTGTTTACTTAACATGTGTTTTCTATCATTTTACTTTTTGCCTATCTATGTTATTATATTTAAAGTGAATTTATTATAGATCGCATATAATTGTCTTTTTTTAAAAAAAAATCCATCTCTGTCTTTTAACTGATATAGATTTAATGTAATTCTTGATGTGGTCAGATTTATGTCTATTTTATTGTTTCCTGTTAGTCTCCCCCACCTTTTTTATTCTTTTTTTCACCTTTCCTTTTTTAAAAATTATTTGAATACTTTTATTACTTCATTTTATTTTATTTTTTTAAACTCAGTGTTCCAAGGTTCATTGTTTATGCATCACACCCAGTGCTCCATGTAATACCTGCCCTCCTTAATATCCACCACCAGGCTCACCCAACTTCCCACCCTCTCCCCTCCAAAACCTTCAGTTTGTTTCTCAGAGTCCACAGCCTCTCATGGTTCATCTCCCCCTCCGATTTCCCCCAGCTCACTTTCCTCTCCTCCTCCCAATGTCCTCTGTGTTATTTCTTTATTGGCTTCATGGACATATCTCTGTATTATTTTTTAGAAATCATAATATTGACTAATAACCTTTCACAGAATGCTCAGAATTAGTATTTTACCACTCTAAGTAATAGCTATATACCCTACAAAACAAATAGATACCTTTACTTTCCTCTTCCATGTCATAGTTGTCATATATATTGCATCTACTTATACTGAAAATTTCATCAGGCAATGTTATAAATTTTCCTTTCAATAGTCATACAAAGTTTTAAAGAATTTTAAGATGAGAAAAAAGTCTTTTATGCTTATCCCAGCTATTTACCATTGCTCTTATTCTTCCTTCATTCCTGAAGTTTCAAGTTTTTGGTATGATTTTCCTTCAGCCTGAAGAACTTACTTTGGCATTTATTTTAGAGTAGGTCTGCTGGTGACACATTCTCACCATTTTCTTTCGTCTGAGAAAGCTTTTATTTCATTTTCATTCCTGAAAGGTATGCTAGATATTGAATTCTGGTTGATAGTTCTTTTCTATCATCACTTTAAAGAGGTTGTTTCACTCCTTTCTAGTTTCATGGTTTCTGATGAAAATTTCACAGTTATTTGAATTCTTGTTCTCCTAACCACTGTATTTTAAAGCCACTGAATTCTGAGGTGGTTTTGTAAACAACAATAGACAACTGAAAGACCCTCAGACTCTATATTCCTGAACTGAATTCCACACTGAACTTCATCTAGTTCTTTGAAAGCCATTCATTCTCTTTTTTCCAAGGATTTGCACATGCTGTTCCCTCTTTATGGAAACTACACTCACACACTTAAAAACTCTATTGTACTTTCCCAAAGGTGTCATACTGCCTACTTGTCTTTCAGAGTTCAGGTAAATGCTTCTTTCTCCAAAGGCAGCTTCCTTGACACACACACCCCAACTCCTGCTCTGTAAGTGTAGATCAAAAACCCCTCTTACACATTCCAGTAATACAAATTGTGCTTTCTATATCATATCTCTTAAAATAAAATGAAACATGTATTGATCACTCACTATGTACAAGGTCTTGTTCTAAATCCTTTGCATGAATCTATGAAACAACACTGTTATTGTTTCTATTTTCCTAATAAGGAAACTGATGAACAAAATGGCTAATTTGCCTACCCATATTCACAGAGTACAGTCAGTTAGTGATCAAGACAGAATGTGACCCAGACAGTGGCTTCAGAGACATGTCTTTAGCCACTATTTTAAGCTGCTCCTTACTTACTGTATTGTAATATTATAATAAATTTTATACTGTTTTGTATAGCCAATAAGAGTCTAAGCTTTCTAAAGAAAATGACTAGGTGTCAATTGCATGGCACTGAAACACTGTATTTTATTTCTCAGGTTATGTGTGTGTGTGGACTCTATACTATGAGATTCTAGAGACCAGGGACCCTCAAATTTCTCACTGGGTGTGATGCATAAACAATGAATTCTGGAACACCGAAAAGAAATTTAAAAAATAAATAAAAATTTTAAAAAATTTTCATCTTTCTATCTCCAGATTCAGATGTCTAAAATATGGTAGATTCTCAATAAATATTTCATGACTCCATGATTGCTGAGTGAAGAGAAAACATGTAGTGCAGAGAGTTAACCTGTCTTATGGATCAAAAAAATGTGCAGAGGCTCTACTTAGGGAAACCAGGAACTCAACATCAATGGAATATAAATAAAGGTAAGTGCAGAAAATTAAGGACCAAGATTTCTGGAATCACTTCTCCATTAAAGGTTATAAAATTCACTAGTAATCCAAAAATAGGATTTAAAATAAGAATAAAACCATTTTGTTCTACTAAATTCTCAAATTGAAATTAATAATATACAGTTGTAATAAGGTATAGTGAAACAACACTAGCATTATCATGCCTGTGGAGATTTAAATTGGTGTATTTGTATCAGTAGTCATTAAAAATATTTATACAATTGAGACTCTAATTCTTTTAATGAAAAATTATTCCTAAAGAAATATAAAGATAGAGGTACCGATGTTAGTTAAAATGAAAAAAAAATCAGAATAAACCAAAATTACATAGCCATTAAATCTTTGTTTACAAAGACATGAAAACATGTTTACTCTCTCTCTCTCTATAAATATATATATATATGCACACTATTTTATATATATATATATATATTTTAAAGCTTGAAAGAAAAATTCCAAAATGTAAATACTAATTAGCTCTATATGATGGAATTATGAGTAATTTGAATTTTCATTTTTATACCTCCCTGTATTTTTCAATTTTTCAACTCTTGGCATGTATTTTTCTTCAATCAGATGAAAACAATAAATGTTACTGAAAAAAACCTGCAAACTATGTTTGCAGCTGACCACAAGGCCCATAATAAATAAACAATCTGGAGCAAGACATTTCAAGAAAACAGACGTAATAACTGACAGGGTGGTGGGAAAGCATGCAAGCCAAAGGCCCTTATCCTTCAACAAAGTAAAGATTATGTTGCTAAAGACACCCTGGGAAAGCACTGCAAGCGTCAAGGAACACAAGGATCCAAGAGTTGTTGGAAGGAGAACATATAGGTTTACATCTGCCTATTAAACATGTCTTGGAGAAAACTTTAAAGAAAATAAATCCCAGCTCTCCAGTGGTCTAAGTGAACTGCCAATCCATAGCCAATTCCACTTTGGACCCTTGACTTGAAGGTTCTTAGTGAGAAGGGAATTGGAGACCCTAAAAACTTAATTTGTAACCCATACTTCTTCATGTGCACTTTGCTTGGCCAGCACTATACTGAGTGCCTGCTTGGATAATAGTTTCAGGCTGTTGACCTCCCTCCCCAGTGCCCTGATTATGTCTTGTCACCAGACGTTTAAGCAATGTTGCAAGAGCTCTCTCTAGCTCTCCATCGTTGTTGTTGGATTGTCCTACAGGGAACTAACATATTTTCCATACATAAAAGCCTGATGCATAAAGTCAAGATTTCTTCTTGAAACTGTACTGAAATTTGGCTATCCCATAGATATACTTCTCACAGCTATATTGTAAGAACAATGTCTAATATTTTAGATACTCAGACAATAGACAGACCTCTTAATTTCCCATAGTGCCAAGCCCAGTTCTGAGCAATACCTTATCCATGTGATAGAAGATGATCAATGAATATTCATTGATTGATGGTTTTCCATTTTTCACAGATTGAGTGGCAAGCACATTCATTCACTGGAGTTTCCATTCTTCCTCCAACAATCAAAGGATATCAAAAGTCATTCACACTATTTTTGCTGAAATCCAGAAAGGGCCTTTTAAAGCCCCCAAGTGGTTCTACAAGCAAACACTACCAGTGCATTGGCATATAGACAAAATTCTATTTTCCATCCATTCTATAGGATAATGCCTAAACTTCTTCGGCCCCCAATATATGAACAAAGCATGTCTCCCATTACAAGACCACATGATTCTTGCCTACCTATCCATTCCACATGATCACTACATTTTGTTGTCTCCCAGTCTCCACGTCAAATCTCACCTTTTTTTCTGCACTTTTTTTTTCAGTGTTCCAAGATTCATTGTTAATGTACCACACCCAGTGCTCCATGCAATATGTGCCCTCCTTAATAACCACCACCAGGCTCACCCATCCCCCCACCCCCAACCCCTTTAAAAAACCTCAGTTTTTTTCTCATCTCCCCTCTGATTTCCCCCAATTCAATTTTCCTTTCCTTCTCATAATGTCATCTATGTTATTCCTTATGCTCCACAAGTAAGTGAAATGATATGATAATTGACCTTCTTTGCTTGACTTATTTCACTCAACATAATCTCTTCCAGTCCCATCCATGTTGATGCAAAAGTTGGGTATTCATCCTTTTTGATGGCTGAATAGTATTCCATTGTATATATGGACCACATCTTCTTTACCCATTCATCTGTTGAAGGGCATCTTGGCTGTTTCCACAGTTTGGTTATTGTGGACATTGTTGCTATGAACATTGGGGTACATATGGCCCTTCTTTTCACTACATCTGTATCTTCAGGGTAAATACCCAGTAGGGAAATTGCAGGGTCATAGGGTACTTCTATTTTTTGTTTTTATTTTTTGAAGAATCTCCACACCGTTTCCCAAAGTGGCTGTACCAGCTTGCATTCCCACCAACAGTATAAGAGGGTTCCTCTTTCTTTTCCTCTACCAACATTTGTTGTTTCCTGTCTTGTTAATCTTTGCCCCACCTCTTATTCTGTCCTTGGTCTTAACCATGGAGTCTTAGGCTTAACCACGATAGCATTCATTCATCTTTGGGAATCAGAATTTGGTTCTTTAACATCAAAGACTTTCATGCAATCCCTCATTACTGAATGGCAGGAACTGTATCTGATTTGAGTATACCTGTAACTCCAGTACCCAACACAATGCCTGTACACCTGGTAGGTGCTTGGTAAATACTTATAAATGAGTAAATCTTATCCATTAATTGAAAAGTATATAATAATCAAAAGCTACTATGAACTCCTATTAAGAATTTGCATTTTAGAAATTACATCAACACTTACATATATTTTAAGGAAAAATAACCAGATTTGAAATAATATTAAATTTTCTCTTGGGGGGGTTCTGGTTATTAAAATATTTAAGATAGTTTAGAGGACCTATGTTATTCAGAGGTTACTAACAAAAGCTCTGAAGACAGTAAGATAGACAATACTAAACTTAAAATAAGCACAATTTCAATTTTCTTTGATGATTTGGAAGGCACATCAAGACCAAGCAATACTCTAGGGGCAGTATTATGCATCAACTACTCTTCCCAGTTATAATTCTTAGAAGAAATTTCTGATAGTTTAATGCCAGATTAAAAAGCTGTTCTTGCCTTTGGAGCCCATGTGTACATGGACTCTGCCAGCCCCAAACTGAAATGAAGTATTTCTTGATTCTATTGCCTGTAGAGTTTTCCCCGCAGAGTAATTCAAAGTCTAATTGCATTTAAGGGGGTTTCAATTGGTCTACAATGCAGCCAGTTTCTACACCTCACTCCAAATTGTAAGATGTCACTGATTTAACATATGATGATTAGCATTGGAGAGTAATTCCAGGCTCTACTCTTTGTGATTATGTGTGGTCCTTTTTTTTTTTTTTAAGATTTTATTTATTTATTTGAGAGAGAGAGACAGTGAGAGAGAGACTGAGTGGGGAGGAGAGGGAGAAACAGGCTCCTGGGTGGCTGAGCCACACAGGCGCCCCAATTATGTGTGATCTTAAGAAAGTCACTTAACTTCTTTCTTATGTGGTTCTCTTATGTTTTTTATTTTAAATTCTTTCATAATTGCTATCATTATCATAATAATCCCCTTATCTTTTAATAGGAATAATTCTGGTATCTTTGTCATAGTATTTACTATGTAAATTACTATGTATTACATAGTATTTAATAAGTTACACATATTAAAAACACTTATGAGATAATAGCTGCTTGGATAGAACGTAACTATTATTGTTATTATTGTGATGTTTATTCTCTGCCCACCATTAAATACAACTCCCAACCCAAAAGCATTGTCTACTACCCATCTGGGAACACTTATTTATTCACTCAACGTACTCAGCATTTATTTTGAGTGCCTACTATGTTCCAGCCTCTGAGACAGACATCAGAAAAACAAAGGTAGAAGAGACTTGGTATCTGCTCTAAAGGAATTCACAGTCTAATGGGGGAAAACAGTCATATAGTCAGACAGTTATAAGACAGTGTATCATGTGTACACTCACTAACAGGGATGAGGCTTGATTGACCAGGTTCAGAGAGGACTATCTTTGGAAATTACAAAAAAGGTGTTGTTAAAAATTAGGAGATAAAGGGGGATGCAGGAGGAAGATGTTGAGCATTTACTGGGAAGAAGGCATTTCAGATAGAAAGAACACTTAAAAATCAAAAGGCAAGAAATACCACAGATTTGTTTGGTGACTATGGAAAGTTTGGGTGGTTTAGAATTTCTGGCATATAAAGTACAAGGCAAGCAGTGGTAAGAGATAAGATGGGAATGGTCAACTGGGACTAGATCACAACAGAAATTTTAGATCATGAGCCACTGAAGATTTTAAAACAGAGACTTAAATCATAGATGTGGTGCCTCCAACTACATCATTGTCAGAGTTCTCTCATCTGTTAGCAGAGCTCTCAGGAGAGTATAAAGTTGTACCGTGGCAGTTTGCCCAAAGCAGGAAGCATAGAAGACAGCTTGCTCCTTAACTTAGTGCCAGCAGTTAAGTCTTTGTGAGTGAATGGGGTTTGGGTCAAACTATCAAGAATGGAGAAGTCCAGAAATGTCCTTTTGACCAAGACTGTGTTCCTCGTTCCCTAGTTAAGCCCAAAGGCTAGTCAGATAAATGAGCATGTATAGGTAGTGAGTCTCTAGATCATTGAAGAAGTCTAGAAGAGACTCCTGGCTTCATGCAAGTTGTGTGTAAAGGCCTGGCTTAGTCTACCCACTTCAGTTGTACTTAAAATCACCGTAGCCTCCTCTGGTTTTAGGCTGTGGTCAGTGGAAAACCAGGGGTCTGTGCTTACAGACTAGTGAGGGTGTTCTGTTCACGGTGCCTCACAGAACCATGAACCATGGTTTATAGCCTTGTATTCCAAGAAGTTCAACCTTCCCACAGCTCAGCTAACTTTGGACATAAATGTCCCCAAATCAGCAAATAAATGCTGTATTTTGGCCAAGGCAACAGCAGCTGCTTCTGAGAATATAAGGGGATAAAGAAGGAACACAGAATGCTTTGCTGAATTCTCTTTCTACAGGAAACTGGAATAAAAAATGAATTGAAATGCCAATTCTGGGGTTTTTATGGTTAATAACCCTTAACAAAAAATATATACATCCTCTGCTTATGTAAAGTAATATGGAGAATTCAGTTCTTTTTTAAAAAAATATTTTATTTATTTATTTGAGAGGAAGAGACAGAGAGCACGAGAGAGAGAGCAAGCACAAGCAGGAGGAAAGGGCAGAGGGAGAGGGATGGGGAGACAAGCAGATATCCCACTGAGTGAGGAACACAACTCAGGGTTTGATCCCAGGATCCTGGGATTCCAGGATCCTGCACTGAAGGCAGACACTTAACCAACTGAGCTACCCAGGCACCCTATATAGAATTGAGTTCTTGATCTAAATAATGTCAGACAAATTTTTTTTTAACACATTCACCTAAAATATTTGGATAATTGAGGGGAAAACCTCATTTACCATTTGAATTATCTGAAACTCTCCACTTCACTACATTGCCTAGTCAGAGATCTGAATTACATTTATCCAAGAAATACTGCTTTGAGAAGAAAGCTTGACATTTGAGGGGAAGAATGGGCCTCCCTGAAGCAGTCCAAGAGTTGTTGTTGTTTTTTTAAACAGCTTTATAAAAATCAACAGGAAAGGAAAGGGTGATATGAAATGTTTTTTAACTTTACTGTCATTCCTGAGTATGTACAGATGCACCCATATTCATCAGGTAAAAACATGCTCCATTAAATTCAAAGCAGACTACCTGAATGATCACATTTAAATCCTATTTAATCTGGAAGAATGTCAGCAATATGCTTGCCAGGACATCAATAATGATTGGTCACTTGGGCCTATGGTAAGAAAGTCATCCAAAATTGAACAACGATGGAGTCTTTGAAGGTGGCTGTGATGGGGCCCATCACAATGTGTTAAGGATCTCAGAAGCATTTCTCTAGAAGAAGCCAAGGCACAAATGGATTTGAGTTTTTAGAGAACAGATAATCCAACAACTGAGTGACATCAGCTCAAAGACTATAAGGATGAAGACCAGGATGTTAACCATTCTTGTCCTGTTTCTCAGTGTTATGGGTTATTCATCCATCCCAACACATAATGAAAGTTTCAAAGCATCAGAAAAATCCATTATCTACAGTTGTCCAGGCACCAGGAAAGTATCATGATGGTCCAAATTATCTGGTCTTCTTGTATCTCTTCTATATATAAACTGCCTCAGTAGCATACTCACTCACCCTTACACAGACATACACACGAGACAATGCTGTTACAATTCTTTGGAAGCTTATTAAGGATTATACTAACTTTTTGTTATTTAGAGTGTATAGGGAAGATCAGACACTCAGTAGCATCATAGTTTCCTTTGCACAAATATCAAATCAAAACCACATTGAGATACCACCTTACACAAGTTAGAATGACAAAAATTAACAAGGCAAGAAACAACAAATGCTGGAGAGGATGTGGAGAAAGGGAAACCCTCTTACACTCTTGGTGGGAATGCAAGTTGGTACAGCCACTTTGGAAAACACTATAGAGATTCCTCAAAAATAAATAAATAAATAAATAAATAAATAAATAAATAAATAAATAAAAATAGAGCTACCCTATGACCCAGCAATTGCACTGCTGGGTATTTACCCCAGAGATACAGATGTCATGAAAAGAATGGCCATATGTACCCCAATGTTCATAACAGCAATGTCCACAATAGCCAAACTGTGGAAAGAGCCAAGATGCCCTTCAACAGATGAATGGATAAAGAAGATGTACAACAGAGTATTATGCCTCCATCAGAAAGGACGAATACCCAACTTTTGTATCAACATGGACGGAACTGGAGGAGAATATGCTGAGTGAAATAAGTCGAGCAGAGAGAGTCAATTATCATGTAGTTTCACTTACTTGTGGAGCATAAGGAATAACACAGAGGACATTGGGAGATGGAGAGGAGAAGTGAGTTGGGGGAAATCGGAGGGGGAGATGAATCATGAGAGACTGTGGACTCTGAGAAACAAACCGAGGGTTTTGGAGGGTAAAGGGGTGGGGGATTCGGTGAGCCTGGTGGTGGGTATTATGGAGGGCATGTATTGCATGGAGCAGTGGGTGAGGTGCATAAACAATGAATAGCTCATTATGGAAAGATGCAGAGTTCAGAGCTGAACTTCTAAGAAGTGAGTTCAGGGACACTCTCTGTTCTAAAGAGCTGATTCATATTTTCTATCTGTCAGTTTTGGCATATTTAACTATGAGAGTGTAAGCTCTGAAATCCCAAAAGAGGCCCAAAAGATCACCAAGCTAATCGACAAAGCAGAGCTTGCTTTATTACATATAAGGGGATACATCCCGGGGAATTTTGCAAAACTTGAATATATGGAGTAAGCAGCTCTGGTGATTTTGAAGAGGCCAAGGGAAATAACTGAGTCTTTATTTGGGGTTATATAAAATGATACCACGTCAAGGTCATAAATCACTGGGGGGAAACATTTCAAATCCAAGGTAAACCATAGCTAACTGTTCTCTGTCTGGACAACTCGCTCTCCAGGAGATCTGAATTTACCCAAGTTCAAATGAAGACCAAGGCCAGAGGCAGAACCTGAAATCACTGATATATATATATATATATAATATGTATATATATGTATATATAAAAAGAAAACCAAAGGACATTGGCTATAGGATTTAATTAGTGGACAGTACAAGAACAAGATTATATTATGTGTGTGGCATGTGTGACACCTTCTGAGGTGTCTCTTAGGGGAATTATTGAAAAAGAATTGGCAAGCCCACCTATGGGTATGGTGGAGACCATAGCTTAAGGTACTCTTCAGGAGGAACCTCCACACTGTTTTCCAAAATGGTTGCACCAATTTGCATTCCCACCAACAATGTAAGAGGGTTCCCCTTTATCCAAAATTTCTCCAACATTTGTTGTTTCTTGCTTTGTCAATTTTTGCCATTCTAACTGCTGTAAGGTGGTATTTCAATGTAGTTTTGATTTGAATTTCCCTGATGATTAATGATGATGAACACTTTTTCATGTCTGTTAGCCATTTGTATGTCTCCTTTGGAGAAGTGTCTGCTCATGTTTTCTGCCCACTTTTTTTTTAATTTTTTATTTCTTTTAAGTGTAACAGTATTCATTGTTTTTGCACCGCACCCAGTGCTCCATGCAATCCGTTCCCTCTCTAATACCCACTACCTGGTTCCCCCAACCTCCCACTCCCCACCCCTTCAAAACCCTCAGATTGTTTTTCAGAGTCCATAGTCTTTCATGGTTCACCTTCTCTTCCAATTTCCCTCAACTCCCTTCTCCTCTCCTTCTGCCCACTTTTTAACTTGATTATCTGTTTTTTGGGTGTTGAGTTTGAGAAATTCTTTATAGATCCTGGATATCAGCCCTTTGTATGTAGTGTCATTTGCAAATATCTTCTCCCATTCTGTGGGTTACCTCTTTGTTTTATTGACTGTTTCCTTTACTGTACAGGAGCTTTTGATCTTGATGAAGTCCAAAAGTTCATTTTTGCTTTTCTTTCCCTTGTCTTTAGAGATGTGTCTTAAAAGAAGTTGCTGTGGCCG
Organism: Enhydra lutris kenyoni; assembly: GCF_002288905.1. Classification (NCBI taxonomy): domain Eukaryota; kingdom Metazoa; phylum Chordata; class Mammalia; order Carnivora; family Mustelidae; genus Enhydra; species Enhydra lutris. The sequence goes on from NW_019154091.1 coordinate 2,204,776, forward strand.
ATGTTGAAGAGGTTACAGCCTACATTCTCCTCTAGGATTTTTGATGGATTCCTGTCTCACATTGAGGTCATTCATCCATTTAGAGTTTATCTTAGTGTATGGTGTAAGATAATGGTCAAGTTTCATTCTTCTGTATATAGCTGTCCAATTTTCCCAGCATCACTTATTGAAAAGACTATCTTATTTCCATTCAATATTTTCTCCTGCTTTGTTGAAGATTATTTAACCATAAAGTTGAGAGTCCATTTCTGGGCTCTCTACTCTGTTCCATTGGTCTATGTGTCTGTTTTTGTGCCAGTACCATGCTGGCAACGTGATGCCCCCAGCTTTTTCTTTTTCAACATTTTCTTGGTAACTTGGGGTCTTTTCTGGTTCCACACAAATTTTAGGATTGTCTGTTTCAGCATTTTGAAAAAATGCTATTGATAATTAAAAATAGAGTTGCCCGGGGTGCCTGGGTGGCTCCGTGGGTTAAAGTCTCTGCCTTTGGCTCTGGTCATGATCCCAGGGTCCTGGGATCCAGCCCCACATCGGGCTCTCTGCTCAGCAGGGAGCCTGCTTCCCCCTCTCTCTGCCTGCCTCTCTGCCTACTTGTGGTCTCTGTCAAATAAATAAAATCTTAAAAATAAAATAGAGTTACCCTATGACCCAGCAATTGCACTACTGGGTGTTTACCCCAAAGATACATAGGTAGTGAAAAGAAGGGCCACATGCACCCCAAAGTTCATAGCAACAATGTCCACAATAGCCAAACTGTGGAAAGAGCCAAGATGCCCCTCAACAGACAAATGGATAAAGAAGAAGCGGTCCATATAGACAATGAAATATTACTCAGCCATCAGAAAGGATGACTACCCAACTTTTGCATCAACTTGGATGGGACTGGAGGAGATTATGCTAAGTGAAAGAAGTCAAACAGAGAAAATCAAATTTCACTTATTTGCAGAACATAAGCAATAATGTGGAGGAGATTAGGAGAAGGGAAAAATGAAGGGGGAGAAACTGGGGTGGGAGATGAACCATGAGAGACTATGGACTCCAGAAAAAAAAAGGGGGGGGGAGAGTTTTAGAAGGGAGGGGAATGAGGAGATGGGTGAGCCTGGTAATGGGTATTAAGGAGGGCACTGATTGCATGGACCACTGGGTGTTACATGCAAATGATGAATTGGGACACTACATCAAAAACAAATGATGTACTGTATGGTGACTAACACAACACAGCTAAAAAAAAAAAAAATACTCTTCAGGAAGCTTAAGCCTGGAAGATCCTAGTGGTGTTTGTTATAAAGCATGAACACTGAACAAAATAAATGAAAATGGATTTCTGAGTAACTGAAATTGGATTTAATGCTGTGACCAGATATCTAACAGACACTGCCTAATGTGGAAATAACAAATGCTACTGAAAAATACATTTTCTAAAAGGATCTTACAAAATCTTTTTAAATTGTCCACATCAAATGAAACTTGCTGTCTTGACAGAGCCTATTTCCTTAGGGATGGCAGGAATAGAAAAGACACACAGACAGATTAAATAGGAAGGAGATGAAGGGATACCCTTTTCAGATTGAAGTCAACTGATCATTTAAGTTAATACTTAAATACTGAATATCTATGAGACAGGATCTATCAGGCTGGGTTCTAAGAAACTCTGATTTTATGATCAAATAAATTTGTGAAATACTAAATGCTATATACTCATTTTATTTTTTTATATACTCATTTTAATGGCTCACAGTACACATATGCATATTAAACACACTGTGAAGTGTTGAGTTATGGAGACCTGTTTCACTTTAACAATGTTGAAATGGGCAGAACTGGGATTCAAACCTGGTCTTTTTGAAGCTCATGATCTTAATTACTATGTTGTACTGCTCCATTCTAAATGAATATTTTTTCTCTTAATTTTGAAAAGCTTAAATAATATATAAAAAGAGAAAATAATATAACAAACACATCTGTGTACCCAGTACAATAAATTAACAAATGCTAACATTTTATCATGGTTTTTTAATTTTTACATGAAAGAAAAGGAACACTACAGATAAAATAAAAGCCCCCTTTCATCTCCATCTTTCATCTCCCGCCTTCTCTCCTAGAACCAAATATTATACTGAAATTGCTTTGTAGCCTTATAGTTCACATTATTCTATTTTATAACAACATATATGTTCTATATATTTGCTAGATGAATTGTATGTAGCATAAATATATATCTAGATAGTCTGTGGTATCTAGATAAATAGTATTATTTCACTTTTTAAAAAGTTACATAAATGCTAGCATGCAATATGTATCATTTTTTCATTAATTTATTTTATTTTTAAGCTCATTTGTTTTTATTTTGTTTCTCTTTTTTCTTTTATTATGTGTACAGAGGACCACAGGGGAAGGGAGGGAAAACCGAATGGGAAGAAATCAGAGAGGGAGACAAACCATGAAAGACTCTGGATTTCAGGATACATGTATCATTCTAAAATTTTGTTTTCACTCAGTATCACATGTTTGAGGGTTAACTTACTGTTTTAACTGTTATATAACATTTCATCTTATAAAAAAATAGCTTATTTGTTTCTCCTACAGATGGGCATTAAATTGTTTCCAATTTTTAATATTATCAAACAATGCTTCAATAAGCATTCTTTTAAAAAAATTATTTATTTGACAGAGATCACAAGTAGGCAGAGAGGCAGGGAGAGAGACAGTAGCAGGCTCCCCATAGAGCAGAGAGCCCAATGTGGGGCTCGATCCCAGGACTCTGGGATCATGACCTGAGCCAAAGGCAGAGGCTTTAACCCACTGAGCCACCAGGCACCCCTCCAATAAGCATCCTTGTTCACATGTCCTTATGTACCTCTAGAGAGATTCGCTAGGGTATATACCTAGAAAGAGCTGCTGGGTTAGCACATTTTCAAATTTGCAGGACATTGCCAAATTACTGTCAAATGACTTTCTTATTCTTACTCCATTTAGTTCACACTTCTTCCAAAGCATAAGACACCATGGGAAAAGTAACTGAATTTGCAAAAAGAGTCAGCAAAGCCCCTGTTCTAAGTTCTAACTATGACCTTAAGACAGTCAATGAAAAACTTCTGAGTCTTGTTTCCTCAATTGCGAAATAGGAATGATGATATTGTTCTGACTTTACTCCCCAGCGTTTGGTGAACAAATAAAACTGTGATAGTGAATGAGCTTTGTAAACTAGGAAGTACTGCCTCATGTTAATTTTGTTAATAATCACACATACATAAATGTCAGCTTCATTCTTCAAATATCTGATTTCTGCTGTACAACAGGTACCAGATGAAGACTCAGTTCCTATTCAAAAAGCTAATTCAAATTAGTCATGATGCTAAGCACTTCACAGGAAACTTCTTGTTATGATTCTAAATCTCACTTGTAAATTGGTTAAAATTCAAACCAATTTTTCAAAAAGACATTTATCAAGTGATCTAGATCTAAGTTTCTTATAAATTAAGTGTAAGGGAGCCAATGTATATGGGATACTTGGCGATATATAAGAAAATTTGTGCTAGATAATTTTGTATGTATTATATACTATATTCTCCTTAGTAACCCTGGGATGTTTAATAAATGCATCTTACAAATTGGAAGTTTGAGGTACAGAGAAATTAATTACCCTGCCTAATGTCACACAACTAGAAAGCAGTAGAGTCAAGATTTGAATTAGAACTGAGTCTACATGTTCTTTTCACTACTCTACATGTATATGTGGTGTTACTTCACCATTTATAACACTGGGTCTATAGGAAAGTGAATGACAGTAAATGGCAAGAAAAAGTGATCATAGCTCGGAGAATCTGTGTGCCTCTGGCCAGAGCCACCTCATCTCCTGCTAACTCATGAACAGTAAATGTGGCAACTCAAGTTGTTATTTTTCCAGCAATGGTCTCACAAAGCACTGGAGAGAAAAGGAACTATGAAGAGAAACTTATTTCCCTGGGATTGGAAATAGAACTGTTTCCCAATCCTGTCACAGAAGAGTGGCCATTCTTGTAATGACTAACATCTGTATAGTTCTCTATAGCTTATATACGAAGTATCTGTAACATGTAGAAAGATAAAAGGGGATCTTGATGTATGATGGTTGGGACCTTAGAGACTGTTTTCTCATCTCTTTTTTTTTTCTTTCCAAATAAAATACTCATATATCAGAGTATATGTCTACACTATACAAATTACTATACCCTGAAGTTATGAGACAACTATTGAAATCCAGCATAAAGCTAAATACATCCCTTCAAGGGCAGAATGTCCCTTTCTATCAAACTCCATTAGGTTATGCTGATTTCAGAATTATTTTCAATAGTTAGCATTTTATTTGAAGCAGAGATAACCAATTAGATCAAATAAGAGGAAAAATGTTCCCATTCATGTTCACAACAAAAACTATAATTCACTACCTATCAATAAAATCCACATGTGCATGCATGCATGTATACACACACACACACACACACACACACACACACACACACACACACACACGCCAAAGAAAGTATACACCAAATCTAACTTATGAACATAGTCTGGTTTTGATATCATTGTTAAGCTAGCCTTACAAAATATGTTGGCTGGTTTCCCACCTTTTTATATTTTTTGGAACAGTTAGCATTAGATGAGAATAATCTATTCTTTGAAGATTTGCTGGAACTCACCCATAAAGTTATCTGGGTCTGGTGCCTTTTCTTAGGAAATGTCTTTGGCTTCTGTTTCCATTTTTTTAATGTTTATTGGCCTATGTTATTGAGCTCATTTTTATAATTAATATTTTCCTTAAAACATTCTGCTTATTTATGTTTCAAATTCCTTGGTACAAAATTGTTCTTATCGTTTTCATACTATATTTTAATATTTAAAGCATTTATGTCTCTATTTTCATTCAGATTCTATTTATTTGTGCTTTCTTTCTTTTTTCATAGATTTTTCCCAGAGTAGTGTTTATTTTATAAACATTTTCAAAGAACTAGCTTTTAGTTTTGTTAAGCACTCTACTTTTGGTATTTATGCATTTTTCTAATTTATTAAATTTTGCCTTTGTCTTCATTTCCTCCCTTCTACTTTCTCTGGGTTTTTCCTAGCTTTCTGGATGGAAAAATTAGTTTATTTTTAAACCTTTTGTTTTATAATAAGCCACTTAAGGATATAAATTTCTCTCTATGTACCACATTGGTTAATACCTGATAGATTTTATTTTATTTCTATTCTAAATACTTATTTCCATTAGACTCATGAATTAAATTGATGTGTTTTATTTGTTTTGTTTTAATTTTCTGATATCTGTTCTTTTGGAAAGCTCTACTTTTATTGTAAACTTTTATTTTTATTTTACTGCAGTCCATGAACAAGGCTTATGCAATATCAGTTTTGACAAGTTTTCCCCTGTGGCATAGTATATAATCAACTTTTGCACCTGTTCCATCTGTTTGACTAAAGGCTGTGTTATTTCTATTTGTTTAATTCAGAGCCCTTTGCTTGGTATTAGATCAATCTTATTAAATGTGTAATTCAAACTACTTCATACTTTATTACATATATTTTTACATTTTATGTTTTTCTCTTACCATGTCATTGCTTTATCTCTCTTAAGCAATTGGTTAGATTGAGTACATTTTTGTTCCATTTTCTCTCTATTGCTTTAACTTATGCACTTTCTTCACCAATTGTTTACCCTTATTTAGCTTTCAAATATATATTTTTATGAAATATTATAGAATTAATCAGCATTTTCATTTTTATTCTTCCTCATCCCAAATAAGACAAGATGTTCTCTTAGCTACTCTCCTTACCTCTAAAGTCTCATATGTAGGTTTAGTTACAATTTAATAAAATTTAAATAGATTTTTTCATATAAAGTAAGTATGGAGACCATTTTCTTTGTTAACCATTGTTTCTTGTATTGAACTATACCTTTGGATTAATTTTTTTTCTTGATAGACTGTATTATTTAGTCATTCTCCTCTTCTTGTTAAGAGAGTCCTGAGTAAAGTTTATGTGTCCTTGCTTGCTTGAAAAGGTCTTTATTTTACACATATTATTGAATGAAAGTTTGCTTAGGTATCAAATTCCAAATTCAGTAGCATTTTTCTTAAACATTTTGAAAGTATTTTCAATTGTTTTCTTGTTTCCAAGGTTATTGGTGAAAAATTATTTTAATCTCTTAGTCATTTCTTTGCAGGTGATCTGACCTTTCTCTCTCATGGCTGTTAGAAATTGTTTTTCTGTCTTTCATCTTTCTGAAGTCTTATAACACTCTAATGTGTAATTTTTTTCTCTGGTTTGTTACTTGAGAATCCTTTTAAATGTTATCTCTCCTCCATTTTAACTAATCTTTTTTTTTTTAATCTGTTTTTATGATACTTCTATTAGGTAAGGGTTGGAACTTTTGGGTCCAGTTTCCAAGTCTCTTAACTTTATTCTTCCTCTTTCCTACCTCTTTATTATTTTGTACTGTGTTTTGAAAAGAATTCCTCAGTTAAGATGTTTGGCTTGTTGGTTTGTTCTTTAGCTCTATCCAGTGTGTTATTTACTACACCTTTTTATTTTATTTTGTACACGGAAGCACCCATGCATATACATACATACACACATTCTTCCTCCCAGGTCTCTAATAGGAAATATGGCTATAAATGATACATAGATACAGATATATTGATATATCAACCTGCTCCTGTTTTATAAGCCCTGTTCATATCTCAAGATTTCTTCCTTTATCTCTGTGAAGATCTTGTTTATCTCAAGTCCGATTGGCTTACTAACTCTATTTCCTAAGCTGAGAGTGTTTCTATTTGTTAGGCTTGCCAAACCCTGTTGAGGTGTATGTTTCTCATAGATTTAGTGATGTTTGCTTGTGGGTTCAACTTCTGCAACATAATTCTCATCTCTGTGTCCTGGGCTTAAAGTATTTTCCCTATTACTTGTGGCTTTCTAGGTTAGGTTCCTGCCCATAGGTGGCTTATTGCAAAAGCAGTTTTAACTTAGTGCTGAGATCTCCATTATCCATTTTCTTCTATAGACTGATTTTTGGGCCAAGAAAAATTATTTTCCTGTTTTTAAATATGGTTCTTACTGGTTTAATATTTAAATATATTTTTATTTCATTTTTCTGGGATTGGGTTCATATTTTTATCTTTATTGTATGTCAAAATAATTATTTATTATACATGATGTTTTCCTTGAATTCTGCCTTGAAATTAATATTATAGTCTGTTTATTTATCATTGAATTTTCAACATCTACCACTGCTAATAATTTTACTTTCAAACTTTCAAGGTGTGTTATATATGTTCTTTATGAAGAAACAAATGATTAGATTATTTTAATCTAGTTTGAGACTCTTTCAATAAAGCAAATTTGTCCATGAATGCTTTTAATTAAAACTAACATATATGATCTGTAATCTTATATTATTTTATTATTTTAAAGAAATTTTTAAATAATATTTTAAAATAATTTCCTATTGTTAATTCTATAAATTGCTACTTATATTTTAAAAAGCATTTTTAACCTATAGTTATTTTTATGTTTATTAGAAATGAGAAAGTATCTTGCATCCTCTAATTTACTTTATTTCCTTCATTCCATGGTCTTTGTTGATACAACCTTGAATTTTAAATCCGAATTATTTATAATATAACAATACTGTTCATTTTATATTTCCAACTTGATATCTATCTCTATCTATATATCTATATCTATATCTGTATCTATCTATATCTTGTTTACCACTGTATCCAAAGGGTCTAACACCTAACAAGCATGGCTGTATGTATAGAACAAATTAATTCAATGACATCTTAGTACTTTCCCTAAGAAAGAGTAAGATAATTTGGTTAGATATAAAATTCTTGACTAATAGTTGTGGGGCTTTTTCCTTCCTCAAAATTCTGTACCCATAGAATTTATTGTTATTAAGAAGAATAAACCTAGATTTCCCTCCATTATGGCTTTTTCTGCCAGGATTTTCAATGGACTTTTCTTTACCCTTCTAGTCCAGAAATCTTATCTGGATGAACATAAGTTTAATTACATTTTCACTGATTTTCTCCTGAAATGGGGTAAGCTTTTAAATCTTTAAACATGCCTTAGCTCATCTCAGTTAAAATTGTTTTGTCTTATATCCTTAATTAATAATTTGATTCTATTTGTGTTTTTTTCTTCTTTTTTTCAGAGGAGTGATTTATTTGGGTTTTGGTTCTCTATTTTTGGCTTCTACATCAGTCATTTTTCTTTTCAAATTTTTAAATTTCTTTGAGCTTTTTTTCTGCATTCTAGGAGAACAACTCAGATTTATCTCTTACACTACTTACTGGATTTTGTACAGCACTGATTATATTCTCCACTGCCTCCAGTGTAGATTTTAAGGTTACTGTTAAATTGTAGTTTCCACAACTTCTTTAGCTCATTGTTTCTTTTTTCATCTTCTTCTATTCTCGTTTTGACTTTTTATCATACACTGCTTTATTTCACTTTATCCTATCAATTTTATATTGGTGCAATTGCCACCTGTTCTTCCTGAAGGATTTTTTTTTTTAATCTCTGTATATAGCATGGTTTTAAGCATACCATGGGGATAACCCAGTAATTCAGTGCTCTTCAAATTGTGGTGCATAGATAGGTACAATCTGAAAATTGCTTGTTACTGGTCAGTGATAAGTACTGTTAGCACAAAAGAGAAGATAAACACTGTCAACTTCTGTATTTGTCTCACTGTTGACTCTTCGTAGACTCCAAAGACTTCTTACTGGTTTGAACTACACTTTGGGTAGCATTGCTATAGATAACCACAGAGTAGCAAGATAGAAGGCATCTCTTAGAGCCTTTTCCAATTCTTCCTATTCTTAACCATCCTGCCACTAGACCATTATATGAAAGAAGAATAAAATTCTATTTTCTTTGAAAAAAAAGATACCCTGTATTATGGAGTATCTTTTTTTACAGAAGCTTTGCCTATACTTTAATACAGTGCAAAAGATCGTTTTCAGAAATAGGTCTTTCCTTTAAGTCTTCCTACATTTGTCCCTTTCTCTTATCCTACAGTATTGTTTACATAAATCCCATATGAGTTCTTTCCTCTTTTTCTACCTTTATTCATTCTTAAACATAGAAAAGTGTTTTCAGACAGAGTTTGTCCACAGACAGTATGTGGATTGTATTGGAGTTATACTCTGTCATATGATAGAAAAACTTCCTTTACAGATATGCAACTTTGGATGGAGGGTGATGGTGGTGGTATGGTATACAGAGGTGAGGTTAGGTGGGTATGCTTCATTCTAGTCCAATCCTCAGGTTCTGACACAATTTCACTTAATGTCCTGCTTTCCCTACACTCATCACCTTGTTCTCTGATACTCTGATCTCATAGTATTTATAAATATTTATAGGGAACTCAATTTCCATCATCCACTGTTTTACAGTTCTTTATTTCAGTATATGCCTCCCCGTGTGTGTGTGTGTGTGTGTGTGTGTGTGTGGGTGTTTGTGGGTGTATGCACCCAAACACACACACACACACACACAGGTTTTCATTTTGCCAGGGCCTGTGAACCTATCAGGATTGTGTTACAAGTGAAGAACATGGAAGGAAGAAGAAGCTTAGAGGTTGCTGGTACTAAATCAAATGTCAATGGGGAGCGGTCGTCCTAGTTTATTTTCTATCATCTTCACACCAGGACCTAGTGAATGACTGAATATTAAGGAGAAGGGAGAAGAAATATTTCTGGATAGTTCCCAAGTTTCTAGTTTGAATGGGAAGATGGAAAAGGTGGTATTTATTGAAAGAGGGGCAGATTTGGCTAGAAAGAGACTGATTTGGGTTACATATGATTTACTCTCATAACATCCCAATGGAAATTTCTAGTAGGAAGTTGTCTGTATACTTTGGGGTTATGGACTGAATTGATTCCAAAGTCATTGTCATACAGACAGAAACCATGAGTGTGACCACCCTAGGTAGAGTGAGAGAGAAGAATGCACAGGAACAACACTAAGGAAACCATTAAAGGGTCAAGTACAGAAGGAGGAACAAGGAAAATGGGAAAAGATGTAGTTGAAGAGGTATGAAAACTATCAGAAGAATATAGTTATGAAAGCCAAAGAAAGAAAATGCTTCAGGAAAGAGGGGATAGCCCACAGGGACAAATGTCATTGAGAGGTTAAGCTAAATAAGTATTGAAAATCAACTCCCTTAATTCCGGAATTAAGTTGACTACAAGTCTAAATTTTCAGTGTTCTTGTGACTTGTTTCTAAATCCTTTAATTTATTTGTATTTTTGTGGGAAATCAAGAAATTCTGCAGCAGAAGCTGTTCTCCAGCTGACTTTCAAAACAGAAGTCTACACTAGTATTGGTTTTTTTGTTTTGTTTTGTTTTTAGTATTCTTGTAATCCCTCTTTTTTGGTCAAGGACTATTTGGTTGTAAATAATAGTATCCCATTCAAATTAGGGTAAGCCAAAAGTGGAATGTTTTTAAAATAATACAAGTGTAATTCATAGTACCCAAAGTCAGGAAGTCTTGTGAGGCCTCATGGGAGACTGGAATGAGGAACTGGAAAGTTGTCAGGAACCAAGATAGCTACTTTCTCTTTGGGTCTATCTCTCTCCAGACTCTGTGGTTTCTTGTATCTGCTTTTCTTTGTTCATCTTGTTACTTCATTTGTCTCTACAATTCAGGTCTTTATTTGTCTATGAACATAAAAGAAAAATGGCCTCCACGGTAGTTCTACTTTTCTCCTTCAACACCATTTAAACCTGCATAGCATTCCTGGGTCCCTATTCTGATTTTCAAGAAGAAAAAAATTGAGGAGCCAAGTTGGGATCATATGCCAGTCTCTCATCCAATCAACTGGAAACAAGGCAAATCATGTGCCCTTTTCCCAGTGTGAGAATGGGGAGCAGGAGTGTTGACTCAGAAAGAGGAATAAGCAGGTTGATTAACTAAATTTGTTACTGCATCTTCCTCATCTCACCCAGTTCTCTTTTCTGCTCAACTTATTGTCTTCACATTTCATCTTGCTATATTTTCATTTCAGAATGTTCTCTTCTCATTATTCTCTACTCTTATCTTTAAAAAGCCTGTCTATTTGCAACTTACTATTAAACAATTTTCTGTTTCCCATTAAAAAATAATTTTTGAAGATAATGATCTTCATCTTCTAATCCCACACAAAGAAATGTGTTCCTTTTTTCTGCCATAAATTTTCATAGGCCTAGAGGATTCCTCTTTTACAGAGTATACTTTCATACTTCTCAGAGGTTTCTCTTTTCTTCTCCTGAAAGTAGGAGAGAACTGTAATTGAGGTTTGCTAATAATAGTGTATGTGACTTGCACTTGTCCCCATTCATAAAGGTTTGGAAGAGTCCCTCTATCAAAATATCCTGGGGTAGGGCGTGGAAGGGACACAAATTGATGTGAACAAATTCTTGCCCAAACACCCTCATCCATCAGGCCATCTTCTGCTATTGCTCTAATGGACTTAACTTTTTCACCCTGGTGCCTTTATCCTCTAAACTAATCAAGGCCTGAAAAATCCATAATCTCCTTCATGCACTCTAAGTTCCAGAAGATCAGAATCCTCAAGATAGTTTATCTTTAGTCTGCCACAGCTTCACACAGAATGTGTAGTAGATATTCAATAAAAGATTGATCTTGACTCTTCCTAAAATGCAAATTTGATTATACCATTTTCCTGCATGCCTGTAGTGCTTTAGTGTGTCCTTGAATGCAGAGAGAGTTCTAGTTTCTCAGTTTGGAATTCCAAGTCCTTAATAAATTGGCTCCAGCTTCTCCTACTCTTAGAAGAGAAGCTCCAAATATACCCTCATAAGCATCCTAATGCGTCATTCACAATCTATTTTTTCAATTCCACTATACAATTCATTCTCTCAATTCCATGTCTGTATTACCTCTATCATTTCCCCTGCCTCAAATTTTCCTCCCTTCCTCCTCTCTGCATGGTAAACTTTCATAGCTCCTTCCAGACTCAGGTCCATCATAACCTCCAATATCTGGGACAAATCCTCTCTTCCCCCACAACACCTGCATCTATGCCTCCATTTATGTACCTAATGCACCTTTTTGGGAATCATGTTTTTAGTTTTTACTTGTCTGTTTCCTAACTAGACTTGAAGCTATTTGGAAACAAGGACCAAGTATTTCTCTTCTTCGGATATCTAACTTCTAGTTAGAACCAGGTAAGAACTCCATAAATGTTTGATGAACAAATCAATTAGTGTCTAGATATTAAGCTTGAAGATATAAAACTAAAGATACCTAAGTTGAAAAAAAAAAAGATACCTAAGTTGATAAAACAACACAAAATCATTACCTAAAATTTTAAGGTCTTTTTGTATGTTCAGTTAGCCAACATATAGTATATCATAAATTTCAGATGTAGTTTTCAGTGATTGATCGGTTGTGTTCAGTGCTCATCACAATGCATGCCGTCCTTAATACCCATCACCCAGCCACCCCATCCCCCCACTCCCATCTCCTCTGAAATCCTCAGTTGGAAAAAAACTCAGTTTTTCTCCCTCTTTTATTTTTTCCCCTTCATTTTTCTCTCTCTTCCCCTATGGTCCTCCATGCTGTTCCTTATGTTCCACATATGAGAAAACCATAGGATAATTGTCTTTCTCTGCTTGTCTTATTTCACTTGGCATAATATCCTCCAGTTACATCCATGTCAATATAAATGATAGGTATTCATCCTTTCTGATGGCTGAGTAATATTCCATTTTATATATGTTCCACAAACTCATTAGTTAAATATTAATCAATTGACTAGCCAACTGTTCACTGTTACATGATCAACTAACTTTCAAGAAGCTTGAGTAGCTAGAGAGGTTTTGTTTTTTTGTTTGTTTGTTTGTTTGTTTTTAATTAATACACAATGTATTATTAGCCCCAGGGGTACAGGTCTGTGAATTGCCAGGTTTACATACTTCACAGCACTCACCATAGCACGTACCTTCCCCAATGTCCAGAACCCCACCACCCTCTCCCTACCCCCCTCCCCCCGGCAACCCTCAGTTTGTTTTGTGAGATTAAGAGTCTCTTATCGTTTGTCTCCCTCCCGATCCCATCTTGTTTCATTTATTCTTTTCCTACCCCCCATCTCCACGTTGCATCTCCACTTCCTCATATCAGGGAGATCACATGATAGATGTCTTTCTTCAATTGACTTATTTCCCTAAGCATAATACCTTCTAGTTCCATCCACATCATCGCAAATGGCAAGATTTCATTTCTTTTGATGCCTGCATTATATATATATATATATGCCACATCTTCTTTACCCATTCATCTGTTGATGGACATCTAGGTCCTTTCCATAGTTTGGCTATTGTGGACATTGCTGCTATAAGCATTCAGGTTCACATGCCCCTTCGGATCACTACAGTTGTATCTTTAGGGTAAATACCCAGTAGTGCAATTGCTGGGTCATAGGGTAGCTCTATTTTCAACTTTTTGAGGAAACTCCATGCTGTTTTTCAGAGTGGCTGCACCAACTTGCATTCCCACCAACAGTGTAGGAGGGCTCCTTTTTAATCCTAATTCACAATAACACATCTGGGTCCATGAACATCATTCAGCTGTTAATTATATACTCAGAGATAGGGATGTAAATAAAATATTTACTTATTGGGAAAGCTCTTGAACCTTCCCTTTGTCAAAAGAAAGTGAACTTTTCTAGTAGAGTACTACGTAAACACTAATACCCTATTCATGTCAATGATATTTGTAAGTTTACAAAGTGCTTTCACATCCCATGGAATCCTTAAAGTAACCCAATGAGTTAATTAGAGTATCATAAATTTACTTTACAAATGTGGACACTCTAAGGCTTAATAGGTAAAATGAAACACCCCAAAACCATTCTCCCAAAAAGTGATGAAAGTAGTGCTCAAATTCACATCTTCAACATTTGTGTTTACATCAGGTGTTCATTTCTTCCTCCTCCTTCCCCTACCCCTCCTCCTTCTCCTCTTCCTTCTTCTTCTTCTATTCTTATTCTTATTCTTTTAGGGGCTCATCTCATTTAGCAGAGAAACCTAAGCAACAAGTACATTCAATAACTTGGTTCCAAAACAACAACCTAATCAATAACAATTTATTTGCTTTACAATATATGCGTTATTCAGAAGTGTTCGTATTATTTCATTGGTTATGGAAAATAGCCCTACAAATTAGATTGGACAAATACTGTAGTGCTTGTTTAGATGGTAAGAAGTCTGAAGTACAGTAAGACTAGGTGACCTTCCCAGGTTATTAAAAAGTTGGTAGGTTACAAGCCAAATTCCTAATTGTTTGTTCTAACCCTTGTCAACCAATATCTTGACATATTTGAAAGGCTCCACAGTTACTAGAGAGTTACCCCACTCTGAAAAATCAGGAAAGACAAAAATAATTAGCTTAGGGGAAAGTGGTAGTAATGCCCTATGATTCAGTTCCTTTTATACTGATTCCTCAGGAACTAACCAAAATGAATGTCATATCCCTAGTTATGCTTTATTCAGAGTAGTTTGATGTGTATGTGACACATTTCTCCTTCCTATATCATTAGTCTAGGGTAAATTTAAATAGGCCATCTCTTAGCAGATTTGTTTTATTTTTTTATTCAAATTCAAATTAATTAACATATAATATATTATTAGTCTCAGGGGTAGAATTTAGTGATTTCATCAGTTGCATATAACATTGGTGCTCATTCCATCAGGTGCCCTCCTTAATGCCCATCACCCAATTACCCCACTCCCCTACCCACCTCCCCTCCAGCAACCCTCAATTTGTTTCCTATAGTTAAAAGTTTTTATGTTTTAACCTCCCTCACTGTTTTCATTTTATTTTTCCTTCCCTTCCCCTGTGTTCATCTGTTTTGTTTCTTAAATTCCATATATGAGTAAAATCATATGGTGTTTGTCTTTCTCTGACTGACATTTTGCTTAGCATAATACCATCTAACTCCATCCACATCATTGCAAATGGCAAGATTTCATTCTTTTTTGTTTGTTTTGTTTTTTTTTTGTTTCAGTTTAGTTTCTTGACTTTTAAAAAATTTTTATTTTATTTAATTGTTCCAAAATTCATTGTTTATGCACCACACCCAGTGCTCCATGCAATATGTGCCCTCCATAATACCCACCATCAGGCTCACCTCATCCTCCAACCCCTTTCCAAAACCCTCAGTTTGTTTCTCAGAGTCCACAGTCTCTCATGGTTTGTCTCCCCCTACGATTTCCCCCAACTCACTTCTTCTCTCCATCTCCCAATGTCCTCTGTGTTATTCCTTATGCTCCACAAGTAAGTGAAACCATATGATAATTGGCTCTCTCTGCTTGACTTATTTCACTCAGCATAATCTCCTTCAGTCCTGTCCATGTTGATACAGAAGTTGGGTATTCATCTTTTCTGATGGAGGCATAATACTCAATTGTATATATGGATCATATCTTCTTTATCCATTCATCTGTTGAAGGGCATCTTGGTTCGTTCCACAGTTTGGTGACTGTGGTCATTGCTTCTATGAACATTGGGGTACAGATGGCCCTTCTTTTCACTACATCTGTATCTTTGGGGTAAATACCCAGTTAAATTCTGGATATTTAACCCAAATTGCAGGATCATAGGGAAGCTCTATTTTTAATTTCTTAAGGAATCTCCACACCGTTTTACAAAATGGCTGCACCAACTTGCATTCCCACCAACAGTGTAAGAGGGTTCCCCTTTTTCCACATCCTCTCCAACACTTCTTGTTTACTATCTTGTTGATTTTGGCCATTCAAACTGGTCTAAGTTAGTATCTCAATGTGGTTTTGATTTGAATCTCCCTGATGGCTAATGATGATGAACATTTTTTTATGTGTCTGTTAGCCATTTGTATGTCTTCTTTGGAGAAGTGTCTGTTCATGTCTTCTGCCCATTTTTTGACATGATTATCTGTTTCACGTGTGTTGAGTTTGAGGAGTTCTTTCTAGATCTTGGATATCAGCCCTTCGTCTGTAGTGTCATTTGTAAATATCTTCTCCTATTCCGTGGGTTGCCTCTTTGTTTTATTGACTGTTTCCTTTGCTATGCAGAAGATTTTGAACTTGATGAAGTCCCAAAAGTTCATTTTGCTTTTGTTTCCTTTGCCTTTGGAGACATATCTTGAAAGAGGCTGCTGTGGCCGATGTAGAAGAGATTACTGCATTCTTTTTGATGGCTCAGTAATACTCCATTGTATATATATATATATATGTATATATATATATATATTTTGAATTGCATGAATCCATACATTTTCCTCAATTGAACTTGAAACCCTGGATGTGGATATTTCTTCCCTGCCACCTAAGCACAGGTACTGTCCCAATTTACATGTTCATTTCTGTGATTACACACACAAACCATTATTGAATATGCACATGGCTGCATAATCATCCCTCATACACACAAACTTTATTTATACACACATACAACATGCACATACACAAAAACACACACACACCTTTTGATTTTACACTACCTAGAAAGACACATATGGACATATAGGACATACACATGTCCCTTTGGATAATGTCTCCTAGTGCCCATGCCCTACCCCACATCCATGTAACTAAACACACTTATACACATGCACTCACACACAAATGCCAAGTTTCAAGAGTCAAATCAACTTTCAGGCTCTAAATGTGCCTGGTAAATTCTTTGGACTTCACCCTTGGGACTGAGACTGTTGCTTGAGCAAAAGAAGAGAGAGGATTTGCAAAGTAGGGAGAAGAATGTAGTACAATCAGAATGTAAAATGGGAGATTTCCCTATTAATAAAACAAAAGACTTTTTATTTTATAGTCCCAATCTAGGGCACCTATCTGCAAATATCTCCCTGACTTCAATGTCACAACACTTTAGAAAACTTCCCCAATGAGCTTACTTACCTTGGACCTCCTGAAGCATGTCCTTCTTTCACTGTCAGAAAGTCTACATGGAGTACAGGAAAAGCAATTGAGTCCTAGAGGCAGAGACCTAAGTTTGAAACCCAGATCTGCTTCATAAGTTCTCTGAATATCAGTTTTCTCATGTGTAAAAAAATGATAATACTCACTACTTAGTGTTGTGGTGACAATTAAGTGTTCCAACATATGTAAAGTACCCATCACATTCTATGAGACAAAGTAGGCTTTCAATTAATGATAGGTTAAATGTTGTGTTATACTCTAAACACATGAGATGTTGCACAAAGCCAAGTTGTCTAAGGAGTAGATGTGAGATACTTTTACAAAGAAATAACACTTCAGCTGAATTCATTGCAACATCAACAAAATTGGGAGGGGAAAAACAAAATTTGGGTTTTTGATAAAAATTAGGCAAGTATTTAGGAATTCTTTGGATGAGACTTTGATTTCCAAATAGCTACATTCTTTTTTTGTAAGATTTTATTTATTTATTTGACAGAGAGAGAAGTCACAAGTAGACAGAGAGGCAGGCAGAAAGAGAGGGGGAAGCAGGCTCCCCACTGAGCAGAGAGCCCAATGTGGGCCTCGATCCCAGGACCCTAGATCATGACCTGAGCTGAAGGCAGAGGCTTAACCCACTGAGCCACCCAGGCACCCTCCAAATAGCTAGATTCTTGCTTTGCAGGGAGAATTTCAACTTATGGCCCATACTTCCCAGCAAAGGTATCAAACGGCAACCAAGAATTTGGAGATGTCATCCAGTGTGACTATAGCCTTAGAATGTGTATCCTCAGTAGTTTTATATTTTTTGTTGTCTGCAGAAAAATAAGAAAAAGATGTCTCAAAGATTGATTGATAACTTGAATAGCACACACATCAAACTATCAGGGCTTTAAGTCTCTGTGACAGAGTGAGATATAAATTAAATTTGGAGTAAAATGCTTGGGAAACTTATAGAAGAGTTTTCCCATCTATAAAATGGGATCAATATTAGTACTCATCTAGTATCTTATTATAAGGACTAAATGAGATATTGAATGTCAAGTGCTTAGAAAAAGGCTTAGAACACCTGGTAATGGTAATTATTACTATTTTTACCCACCTCCTGAATTTATTGTAACAGTGAAATAAACACACTGTAAAATATTATTTTTAGTTTTATAAAGCATGTTTAATACCATCTAGATGTATTTTGAGTGGGGGGAGGGGTTCTTAGCACAAATGTTCAGTTTCAGCCAAAATGGACTTCTATAACATATGTTATTTTAATTAATTTTTTTAATCTAAAAAATCAAAATGTGGGGAATGCTCCTTCCCCTTTCTACCCGCCCCCCCGTCATCTCACCCAGCTCTACTGGGCTTCATTAAAGAGAACACTCCCACCCAGCCCCCACAAAATGTCAAAATGAACAATGATTTTACCCAGAAAATGCTTACCAGCAATATTTGCAAAACATCTGTGCTCATCTGTCATGCTTCTTAACCAAACATGGCCATCCTACAAAGCTGTAATAAAACATGAAATAAACCTTTCCATAAAACATTTAATAAAGCTGTAAAAATTAAATAGCTCATAATAAGCAACCATAAAAAAAGCACGTAGCCCAGTTCTTGATCATTAATTTTCATTAGGGCTTGGAGAAAAACCCAGGCCATTCTTCTAAACTGCCCAGCTTACAGTGTGGAATTGAATCAAGGGTATTGTTCCTGGGATTCTCTGCATTTTAAAGCCAAAGGGATTTCACAATTGTTTCATTGAATTGAATCTAAGATGATCAAATTCTTCTTACTGAGGTGAAATTAATTTGCCAAGAGACTTATTGAATTTCTTGGTTTGAGAAGAGAATGAATTTTTTTTTTTTTCGCTTATTTCTCCGTGTGATGTTAAGCAATAAGTAGATGTTGTTTTTGGCTGCTCAGCACTGTTTTCTTTCCTAACAGTGCCCTATTTCCTTCCAGAGAGATTCCATTATATGCATTGTTAGAGGTTTGGGGATACCAAAAAACAGGCCCCATCTCTCTCCAGACAAGGATGAAGATGGAGCTATGCTAATCAGACCTTGTCTCCCAGGACTGCAGTGAGTCTGCTCAGGGTGAAAACATGGAAGGGAGGAAGGGAATAAACAGCTGGTGCTCACCGGTTGTCTTACTCCTTAGGCACATCCTGATGGGTTTGTTCAATAGTTCCTGCCCTTGACCGCACAATTGCTCTGATTTCTCTGCTTATCAGAGATCAATCCTCTAGCCCTCTCTTTAATTTTGTAAGTACCCAATAAACTCCTTTTCTGCTCAAGTTTTCTAGAGTTGTTTGCTATTGCTTATGCTAAAGGACCTTAATCGCTACAGTGTCAAGTAATAATTATCATTGATTACTATTTATTTTCAAAACCAGAAACACATAGTGCAGAGAAAACCACCAAAAGAAAGAATTATGCAATGATAATTTGTCTACCTCACCATTCTCCTCATCCCCCCCCAAATTTTTTTTTCTATTACAAATTATATCTAAAAGAAATTAAATCAAATGGCTATCAAAACTACAGAAAATACAAAAGGGAAAACATAAAACTCATATCAAAAAATTCAACTGAGGAGGTATAGACCAGAAATTTCTATCCCACACAAAATGATTTTAAATCCCCTAATAGCTGAGAACTTCATATAAATATTTGCCTAATGGCCTGAAAGGCACTGAGAAGAAATGAAATCCCTGTCAGTTGAAACCTTATAGATTACAGTTGGTGGCTCCAAATTGTTTGAGGTTAAGAGGATTTATAATTTATAAAAGACTAGTATTGTTAGCCCTTCCATAAAACAACTACATCTCACAGGCTCATTTTTACCAGGAGCAGCTCCCTGGAGCCAAAATGATATACAAAATGGAACACTAGCTTCTATAGTCTGTTCAAATCCCTTCATCTTTCAGGCCAAGTTAATTTAAGTGAAAAAAACTCAGAAACTTGGGAAGTAAATTGGTACTTAATACAGTTCCATCAGATCATTTCCTTTCTCCTGAAGTCTTACTCACTGAAGAAACCTTAATTAAGAAGAAGGCAGGGAAGTAGTCTAAATGCATATGTGATGTATTAAATATCTGACAGAACATTTGCACACTGACCTCACTGGTGAGCCAGGATGGAGCACAAGCCTGTAACTAGGCTCAAGGGCAGCTTGAACCCATCACTACCAAATAATGGCTGCTGTCTTTTTAAAACTCTCCGAGGTTCATATTGTAGATTTCTTTCCAGTTTCCAGTGGTATGAGAGACACCGCCAGTATAAATCTTGTTGTCACAAAAGAACAAGTTATAGTATATATTCAACCACACACACAAAAAAACTTTCAAATAACATTAAGTAAAACCCACAAAACCAAGAAGAATCAGAAGCAAAGCTGAAACTCTGTCCTTAAGTCACCCCCATTGTGTTTAGAACTTGAAGAATATCAAACTCATCCTAGGGTATCACCAGGGCTATGTCTACACAATATTAAGACAATAAGTCAAACTGGTTGAAAAAGAAGAAGAAAAAAAGCAAACCAAAGAAAAAAGGGGGCAAAAGGGGAAAACCTTGTAGTTCAAGTCTGGTTGATAAAGGAAATACAAACCAGTCTCCTTTTGTGAATTTTCATTTGTGTGTGGACCTAAATACCATGTGCACCCATCCACCCCCTCCCCTACCGTGCCACACACACAGACGAAATGCTGAAAGAAAGGGAAAATGAACTTTGGTGCTACTTGGAGTTTTTTTCCCTAGAATCATGAGTTCTAAGCAAAGGTTTTTAATGAAACAAGTGTTACTATTATTTAGCTTAAGAATGTATATATCTTAATACATTTATGAATTAAATCAAATCACTGGACCTAAATAGTCAGGAGGCCTGGCTATCCCTGGGAATCCATTCTGAAAAACACAAGCATTGACAAATCTGAAGCAGGAATGCTGGTTGTGCGGCAGAAAACCTGATGGTTAAGGGCCCCAGTTTTAGAGCCAGAGAGACCTGGGTTCCAAACCCATCTAGCTGTCACTTGCTAGCTATGTGACGTGGAACAGGAAGGTCACCTCTCTGAGTGGTGGATATTTTACCTATTAAATGAATGAAGTAACAACCACCTTACAGGATTGCCAAGGGATTAACTGAAATATTTGTGAAGCCTTTAGCCTGGTGTCTAGAGTGCGGTAAACCTTCCATAAACAATGCCTACATCTGTGAGCATCAAACATTTCCAAAGAGAAAAAAATAAGACAAGACCTCTTTAAGATCAAGACTGGAGGATGTTGAAGGTTTCTAGATGCAGAAAGAATTTGCTTTCATTACATGGAAAGTAATTTTCACTTAGGGAAAAGGCTGCAAAAGTGAATCATTCATTCCACAAATATGCCAACTATGTGGCATCAGGGAATTCAAAGATGAACAAGATAGAAATGGTCCCTTCCCTCCAGAAAATAACAGTCTAGAAGGCATGCACTCATGGAAATGGGCAATCACAAGGGTCCTATCTCTCACATAGTGCCCTGATGCCCCCCACAGCTCCACCAGAAACCACACCAGGCCTTCTTCCTATCTCACACTCCACTTCCTGCCAATCCAGGCAAAAGACTTGAAATCTTTGACCAGGTCTTCCTGGGTCATAAGAGCTTCATAAGATGAGCAACCGGCTTCTAGCCTATGACTGTACCTTAGAACTTAATGTGTCTTAGGCTACTGCTAGAAACTGAATTGTGTGTTAAAATTTGTACACTGAAGTCCTAACTCCCAATACCTCAAGTTGTGTATTTAAAGATAGGAGATTTACAGGAGTGATTAAGTAAAAATGAGATCATTTTAGGGTAGTCCCTAATTCAATCTAACTGGTATCCTTATAAGAGGAAATTTGGACACACAAAAAGAGACACCAAGGATTCACATGCACAAAACATCGTGTGAGGACACAGTGAGAGGACTTCCATCTTCAAGCCATGGAGAGAGGCCTCAGGAGAAACCAAATGTGCCAACACCTTGATCTTGCACTTCGAGCCTCTAGAACCTTAAGAAAACATATTTTTGTTGTTTAAGCCACCCAATCTGTGCTATTTTGTTGTGGCAGTACCGCAAACTAATTCAGTTGCTCTCTAGGTGATGGCAGGAGAGAATAGGAGATTTTGTGCCCAAGAAGGGACACACATGTACTGAATGGATGACAAAGGGTGTTGATTCTTTCATTTAAATTTTTTTATTTAAATTCAATTTAGTTAACATATAGTGTATTATTAGTTTCAAAAGTAGTATTTAGTGATTTCATCAGTTGCATATAACTTCCGGTGCTCATTCCATCAAGTGCCTTTCTTAATGCCCATTACCCAGGTAGCCCATTCCCCCCATCAACCTCCCCTCTAGCAAGCTTCAGTTTGTTCTCTATCATTAAAAGTCTCTTATGGTCGGCCTCCCTCTCTGTTTTTATCTTATTTTTCCTTCACTCCCTTAGTTCATCCGTTTTGTTTCTTAAATTCCACATATGAGTAAAATCATATGGTATTTGTCTTTCTTTGATTTATTTCATTTAGCATAATGCCCTCTAGTTTTGTGTGGTATACACACACAAACACACACACACACATACACACACACACACACACACACACACACACACACACACACACAATGGAATATTACTAAGTCATCAAAAAGAATGAAAACTTGCCATTTGGATTCTATTTTTAAAAGAATGTGATACCCAGTGAAATGGGCCATCTCTCCAGAAAGGTTTTCTCTATAAGGGTACTGTCAAACATCGCTTTCACCCACCAAAGCACCTAATCACACATAACTACCAACAACGGGTTCAATGGGACATTTTCCCAACCAAATGAGACTAGCCAGGAGACTGCAACGAAATAGTGTCAGGCACATAATAATAATGGCCTATATTTTAGTGAACACATACTATATACTACATTGAACACATACTACGGTGACTGTTCTAAGCGCTTTACATGTATTAACAAATTTAAACTTCAGCACAAACTATGCATTAGCTCCCTGTCATTGCTATACAAAATTACCACAGACCAGGTGGCTTAAAGCAACAGAAATGTATTCTCTCACAGTTCTCAATCCACAGGCTGGACTAAAGACCGGAAGTCCAAAATTGAGGAATTGGCAGAGCCATACTCCATCTTACATCTGCAGGGGAGAATCCCTCCTTGCCTCTTCCAGCTTCTGGTAGTGGTGGGCTATGCTTGGCATCGGTGGCTTAGAGCAGCATCACTCTGGTCTTGCCCCCATTGTGACATGGTGTTCCTGTGTGTTTGTTTTCTTATAAGAATACCAGTTTTTGGATTAATTCTCACTGAACTTCACTATGAGCTCATCTTAATATAACCAATTATATCTGCAAAGATCTTACTTCCAAATAATATTACATGAAGTTTCAGGTAGATATGAATTTGGAGGGACAATATTCAAGCCAGCAGAAGTAGGGACTGTTACTGTCATGTCAGTTTTTGAGATTAAAAGACCTGAGCACAGAGATGAAACAACTTTCCAAGTTTGCCCGGATAATCAACAGCAGAGCCCAGATGCAGATCCAAAGTCCATGTTAACAGCTTCACTATCCTGCCTCTCAAAAAATGTTTCCTAAATGAATAAATAAAATGGACACAAATTGCTGAGTTCCAGCATCCTCAATTATGTTGCCCTAATTTCCCTCATCAGCATCTCTCTCTCAGACCACTGCACCAGCCTCACAAATAATGTCTCTCTTTCTACTTTCTCCTTTCTCAAGTCTGTTCTCTGCATGACCTCCAGAGGTCAGTTTTCACAACACAGATATGATCATCAATACTGAAAAGATCTTATTTACAGTTCTTAAACATTGGAATTAATAACTTAGCACAGCAATCAATGTTCTTCATGCACTGGACTAAAAACTCTATGTGTGTAGGGACTATGTCCATTTTTGCTCTTGTTAAAGATGTTGTCCATCTTTAACAACAACCTCAGGTCCCTAGTATTGAATAGTCCTTCAAAAGTCATTATTAAGTGAATGGAAAAATGAGTGAATGAGTGAATGAACGAATGAATGAACAATTTGGGCCCACATATATTTCTAGCCTTTCATTCTGCTGCTTTACCTACAACCATTCTCTACCACTCAGACCTCCTCATCACCCATTTGCCTTGCCAGTATTATAGACATACTTAGCAGCTCATATCATGAACCCAACTGATGTGCCCAGGGCCTTTGTTTACACTGTGCCCTGTGTGAGGTATATCATGCTCACTCTCAGGGCCCAGATCAAACCTTCCCACTAGGTACATTTAGACCACGCACACACATACATCTCACACACACAAATTGCTTCCACTAACAATGGTACCATCAAACTTTGTGATGTCACAAACACTGCATTTGGTTTTCTCTATGACATCTAGTTCTAAAGTTTCTTCCTATCTCCACTTTTGAGAGGTCCTTTGGGAGAAGAGGCTGTGTCTTCTCTGTTTGATATTATCAGTGTCTAGCACTGTGCTCATCAGAGAGTGGACACTCAATAAATGTTTTCTGGATAAACAACTGAAAAAATAGTCTAATGTCAATGTGTACATAAACACAGGCTTTATTTCTATTTTGACTAAGGTTTGACTGTACACATACAGAATCCAATTCCCAAATGATGAGGCAACTTCTTGGCTTTCAAAACTACCCAAGCACAGATGTCACACAGCTAAGGAAAGGCTGAAGCTGAAATTCTGATTCAAAAACCTATCCTAGGGTAAACTTATGAAGATGCACTGTAGGCATCTGCCACTCCCTGGACACTTATTTGCCTATGTGATGCACAAATAAGATGTAGAGATGAAGAAATTGACAATGTGATTCCAGCACAAAGGACTGCCTTTACATCATTGACATAGCTTTATAGCTTTGTTTTTTTTAATCAATTACATGTGGAGTCCATTTCAGTCCATTAATAAGCCTATTTAGTCACTTCTCATTTAAATGTAATTATGGGGCTAGTGTGGCATGGAGTTGAGAGCATGGAATAGGAATCAGAGAAACCAAACATGCTCTAGTGTCACCCATCTTTAATATGTATGTGAGCATGTAAGGGTATCAGGGTGGCTCAGTAGGCTAAGTGTCTGCCTTCAGCTCAGGTCACGATCTCTGGGTCCTGGAATCGAACCCTGCATTGTGTTCCCTGCTCAGTGACAAGTCTGTTTCTCACTCTCCCTTTGCCTTCCCCCCAACTCATGCATGCACTCTCTCTCTCTCTCAAACAAATAAATAAAAAATCTTTTAAAAAAATATGCATGTGAGCATGTAGGCATGTATACATGCATGTGTTTCCCTCCCTTGACCACCCATCCTCCTCTTTTTACCAAGTCATTTCATGATCTCCTTCACAAGGAGACTATTTAAAGAGTTATTTACATATATTTATGCATGTATACCACTTCCTCACTTCACATTCTTCCCAGAACCACAATTAGGCAGCTGTCTTCTCACACCCAGGCCATTCATATCAAGTTCAACATTGTCCTCCATGTTGTCAACTTCCTACCCTTATCTTACTTGGCTTTTCAGCAACAAAGGTCCTTATGTTTTCTACACATAAGGACCACCTTCCTTGTTTGAAATATTTATTACCTCTCTTGGCTACTGTTAACTCCACTTTCTCTTAGTTCCACATTCTCCCTGCTATCTCCCAGGCTGTCCACCTGACCTTGAAATCCTGGTGTGTCTTAGGACTCCAGCTTGTTTTCTTTGTCTTTCTGTCTGTCTCTCTATCATTGTGTCCTGTCCAGTGGTCTTAATGCCATATGTACACTCACAACCCTGCCTATCCTGGCTTTGTCTCTGGACTTCTTACTCCTCTAACAGTCCCCTTGTCAGACAGAGATTAGAAGAGAAGTAAGCATGGGCCCCATACATTCAGAGTACCTGACTTAGAATCCCTACTTGGCATTTATTTGCTTCAGAACTTCGGGAATTTAAGAACCTATTTCCTCATCTACGAAATAGGAATAATGCCTCACAGGATTAGGATTCTTTTAAAGATTAAATGAGTTGACACATTTAAAATATATACCAGTTCCAAGAACATGGCAGACACTCAATAAATTATAGCAATTATTATGACAAGAAGTAGTAATCGAAGTATGTTCTCTTGATGTCAAAGATGCATCTTGAAATTGATGTTCCTAAAATAGACCTCTAGATTTTCCTTTAAAAACTCATCTCTACTTATGACCCTATAATATTACTTTATCTTATTTTCTTCATAAAACTTATTACTATCTGAAATTTCATTATTTGTGTCTTACCTATTTATTGTTTGCCCCACCTCCAGCTAGGAAGATAGGATTTAAGCTTCATGAGTGAAGACCCATGTCTGTCTTATTCACTGCTGTGATTCTACCATCTCAAAAGTGACTTGTATTAACACATAGTAGATGTTCAATACATAGTTGTTAAATCAATATATTAATGAATTAACTGATAAACAATTTGACTTGGACTTGATATCTACACCTAGCATTTACTAGCTATGGGACATTAAGAAAACATTTAACCTTTATGAGCCTTAACTTTCTCACCTTAACTATTTAACAGAGTTACTGTGAGGGCTAAGTGCTCTTAACACGCTTAGTACAGTGCCTGGTTCAGAGTAACTATTTTTCATTATGTGATAATGAAAAAATGAAAATAATCATTTGTATGAATCACAGAATAGTCTTTAAAAGAGTTGGAATCTAAGGAATCTAAAGCAAGATATTGCCAGAAAATTAAAAAAAAAATATGTAGTATATAGAATAATAGACTTTTAGAACTAGAAGGAACCGTCAAGAAGAAACTTTTTTATTCATTTCATGAGTATGCAAAGGTGCAAACTGATGCCTGGATAACTAGGTGATTTGTCCAAGATCACAGACTTAGAAATAGAACTAAAATCCAGGTCCCCTAACTCTAAGTCCATCATATATGATATAGTGCCTTAACTTTTCCCAATTATTTTGCTTTGATAATTAAGCTACATGAACATACTTCATACATAAGCTTCATGTTGAATTCCTTTTAAAATAAGAATAAATTATAACTACTTAGAAAGTATTTCTATTGCTGACAAGATCTGAAAAGACATACAGATATCAACATATACACACCCAATATTTCTCTCTCCATCATTCCTCCATTCATTCTTTGATCACCTATTGTAGGTTCAATGTTGTGTCTGATGTGGAAGAAAACAAGTGGAAGACACAGTCCCAACTTTCAAGGAGTTTTGGGCACATTATCCACGTTGGTTACTCAACAAATGCAGTGGGTTACCCAACCAAAATATGTTGAGCCTCTGCCCTGTGCCAGACACTTTGCTAGGTTCTAGAAATGCAGTGGGGGGTTAAAGTGAGGTTAGGCTACCATCACAAAGAGAACCAAAATAATTCAGTGGTTTGAAGAAGATTGAAGTGAATTTCTTTCTAGTATGACAATTTGAGGTAAGGTACAGGTTAGTGGGTAGTTTGATTCCACTTGGTCATTTGGAGATTCAGGTTTCTTCCCTCCTCTCTACCATTCTCTGAGGCTTTGCTTTGCATCCTCCATACAGTGGACACGGGGTCACAATTGATTCCAGCTGGCAAGAACGGAAAGGGAAAATAAAATGCCCACATTCTATTTGTAGAAACTTAAACATGTGGCCACACACAACTACAAGGGAAGCTGGGAGATGTAGGTGTCTGGAAGTCATGAGCCTGGCTATAATTCTATCACTGTGGATGAGAGGAGGAAGTGTTTGCAAAGATAGCTTACTGTCTCGGCCTCAGTGGATCAAACCTTCCCATTTTCCCTACCTTTGTATGCCCATAATCTAGATGGGAGACAGAAAATAATAAAACCCTTATGAACTGTGATAAACATCATGAAAGAAACACATATGGGTCCTGAGAGCATAGAATGGGGAGACTAACCTGGTCAAGTCCGGAGCATTCAGGAGGCAAGAGCAGCCTATGGAAAGTCCAGACAGCAGATGGGGCATGGCTTCACACTCTGGAGCTAATCAGAACATTCATATTTCAGTCTTAGCTCTAGAACTTTCTAGCTGTGTAATCTTGAATGAGTTATTTTACCTCTTGTGCTTTATTTTCCTCATTTGTAAAATAAGATTGAATAATAATTATTTACTTAATAATGACAAATTATCTAACATTATTATATTATTATACCTTAATTTTATTATTATTATGTTATAGTTATCATAATCATTATCATTATTATATCATAAATTCCTTTGGTGTGAAGATTAACTTTAAGTGCTAAACTACAGACACATACCAAATACAGCTAATGCTCTCCATGGCTTTGGGGGACAGGCAACAGGAGGTCAGGAATTTAGCAAGTAGTAATCTATGTGAGTTATCTAGTGGTGAGTACTTAGTATTTTCTGGCAAAAGCACAGGCATTTCTTATGCTAAGTAATCCAAGAGTTTCTATGTTTTTATATTTTAGTCTGTGAAAAAGCCCAACCTTGACTAAGTGTGTCCTATATTTTGAATGAGGAGAAATGTCTAACTAGTAAATCTCTGAGCTGTTGCCACCAGAGTAGGTACAAATAAGGTTATTTGTAAATTAGACATTTGCTTGGGAAGTATCAAGGGGTTGTAGATAGGAACTTCTATCCATACACTCAGGTGAATATTCATTCCTACTCTTTTGTGCCTATTTCCTTGTGTTTTAGAAATTAACTAATTTCAGTTCTAAGTTTTCATTACACTGTGCAGTTAGGATATTCAACCATGGTTTTGGGGTCTCCTCTCACATCTGGCACTAGATAAGCTTTGGTATTTTAAGTAGCACCCTATAACAGGGAAGCCCCTTTATTCACCAATCACTATAGAGACCAATTCACTCTGTGATTTGTGCTTTTTCTGTTCAGGTGGTTCCCTCAGGTTGTGGGTTTGTGACATGCCTCTGGGGAGCTTAGTGTTTACTCTTGCCTCCTCTGCCACTGTTCCCTAGGGATCCAGCCACCTTCTTGAAGCACTGCCAGGGAGGGATGGTGAGGAGAAGGATGTTGCCCACTGCTCACAGAAACCACAAACCTCTGCCATTTCTACTGTCTGAGAATTTTTTTTTTTTTTTTTTTTGTCTGGGAGAATCTCACTCTATGATTCCCTCAGGGCCATTCTTTCTATCCTCAAACTCTCTAGACTACAGCCTTAGAAAATTTCCTCAAAGGCATGGAATTTTGTAAACAAAAGTCAGAAAAGGTAATTGTTTACATCCTTTGTTCCCTGCCATAAAACTCCCTGAGAAAGGGAAGCAAGATTCCACTGCCTGCTTAACTGGGGGACAGTGAAAGAAAAATTCAGAAAGAAAGATGTGTAGAAAAATCATCTTGCTACCTTGACACCTGTGTTTCTGTCCCACTGAGGGAACATTTTCATCAGAAACGCTTCCAAAATTGTTTCACTCAGAGATTAACCTTTTTCTTTCTGCCCTGAGACACTGGGACAAAGTACAAGACTCCAGCAGCAGCAAGCTGACTACTTGAAAAGAGGAGACACTCAAATGCAGTGGTCATGACTGTTCATTTTACCTTGTGCTGATTTGTTTCCATTAACAGTTGAATTGGTTATCAATGATTACAATTTTGGGGTTTTCACATTAAATCAAGATACCTGACATTTCTTTTGGAGGAAAACAAAAACCAGACTCTCAAAATACTGGATCTATATTGCCAAATAACAACACTGAGACTGAATTGTGGCACCTCCTTTAGATGGAATACATGCCCTCTGATTTCCCACAGAACCCAATACCCGTAATTCCCTAAAATCAAGTTGTGGTGCCAGATGACAGGTATCATCATAATTAGTGATGCCATTTTTTTAACTGTAGAATTAAGAAGAAAATAACTATTTTTATGGATTCCTGTTCCATGTAGAGAAACTAAAGACAGACAAGAGGGAATCTTTGCTTTAAGATAAGTGGGAATGAAAATATTTCCTTGTGCAAATTAAAAATAATCCTACTTGTTTAATATGCACATGAAGTGACTCTGAGTCCAAGAATACAACTTAAGAGTAGGTTGCCAAATAAAATATAAAATAACATTTGAATCTCAGATAATGGATTTTTTCTTTGTGTAAGTTTATCTTAGATATTGCATGAGACATACTTAAAACAATTATGGTTTTTCTAAAACTTCAATGTAACTGGGCATCCTGGTTTCTTTATTTTTTAAATCCAACAACCCTATTTATGAGGCCATCAGAAAACAAATATGCCTCCTGATTCCCTTTATTGTCTTATTAACTTTTTGCTATGGTTGTGTAGGGAAAGTAGAAGAAAAGTACCTAGAGTATCAAGAGCAGTCAGAGAACATTTGGCAGAGTGCTGGAGAAAAACAACCTCCTTACATGTAGCGAGTATAGATGTTATTTCAAATGTGGGCATGGACATTGAACAAGTGCAGATGAAGAAAATGAAGCTTCTCTTTCCAGCAGAGACCATGGCATTAATGGGAATGAATCTTGGATGTGAACATTAAAGACCATAAGAACATAAGGTCCCAGAACAGGATCAGCAGAAAGTGGGAAATTAAAGGAAAAACACATCTGGACCGGCCCAGGACAGAGACAATTCCTCCGCCACACCTAAAGAGCTTAAGCAAATTCTTAGTGAGGAGCAATTAAAAAATTAAGTCTCCACAGTCACATAAAATTAAGTTTGTGTTAGTTGTTAGGTAAACTAGATGTGGTCTCTACTTCAAATAACATGTTCATTCACACTCAATTCAACCTGACTTAAAAAATTACTTTATAGGGATTGTTTTAGATAGATTTCTGGACTGGGTATGTCTGAGTTCTGCCTGAGTACTCCAATCAAGACTTGAGTTTCTAGGTGATTAACATTTGAGAAAAGGTTTCCCTGACATAAGGCTGATTAAGAATTTGATTCCTAGGGTGTCTGGGTGACTCAGTTGGTTAAGCATCTGATTCTAGGTTTCAGTTTAGGTCATGATCTCAGGGTTGTGGAATCATGCCTCATGTTGGGCTCAATGCTCAGCACAGAGGCTGCTTGAGATTCTCTCCCTGTTCCTCTATCTCTCTCTCTCTCCAATAAAACAAATTTTTAAAAAGAAATTGGTTTCTATCTTGAAGTAGCAAATGAGAATTTGAAGATAAGAGTGAGAGCACCTCTGCCATTCTGTGACCTATCATTGAGAGAGTAGAGAAGGACATGTGAATAAATTGTTGCATGGAGTGTGGTAAGTCTGTGATAGAGGTAGGTATGGATGCTACAGGGGAGGGAATTCTATTCAGATCTGAGACATTCTTGGAAGGCTTTCTTTAACAGGTAATAACTGAGGGGAATATTCAAGAATAAACTTAAGTTAAGTGAGAAAAGTGAAAAATTGCATTCCAAGCAGGGAGGTCATTTTGAGGCCAGGAGAGCCCTCATATTGCCTAGAAAGCAATTGATTAACTGGCAAGTGCCAGAGAGGGAGAAGTGACAGATGAGACTGAAGAAGCAGATACAAGCAGGTCACCAAAGCCTTGTGTGGTCATGCTCAGGATGTCAAGCTTTCTTTTGTAATCACTACCTAGCTCCTGAAGTTTTTTAAATAGGAGTGACAAGGTCTAATGTGAACTTTAAGTCAACTGTATGGAAAGAGCAGACAGAGCAGCTACAGGGAGACCACTTACAAGATTATCACAAAAGTCAAAGTGTGGGTTGACCAGGGCTTAAACTATAGCAGCAAGAAAGAAAACGAAGGAATGAATAGATTTACTACATCATATGGAGATAAAACTAATCAGATGTAGTAATTGATTGAATGGGAGAATATGAAGAATCTTGGATAAGATCAAAAAGCCAAGGATGAATTCCAGCTTGGATCACTGGGTGATGCCAACCAAAATAGGGAATACCAGAGAGTGAAGAAGATGAATTTGGCTTTGGATATGCCAAGTTTCTAGATGCCTGTGGAATATCCAGATGGAGATAATACAGGAAGTGGTGCTGTTTGTAAGACCTTCAAAGTCCTAGGCACTCTTATTTCTGGAAGGCCCATCCCACATCATAGCAAACATATTAAAATGTACCCACATTCCACATTAAATTTAGCTTTTGCAATAAAAAAAATTGAGAGGGTTTTTGTAATTTTGATTTTTGAAAAAATTTGCAATACATTTAATTTTTGATTATTTTGATTTTTTCAATTGTTTACAAATTGAATATTTTAAATAATAAATTTACTTTTGTAATGAAATTAACAAAATGTTATGTTTTAAATAACACATTAATTAAGCTTTTGCAGGGTTGTTTTAATATTTTTGAAGTTTATCATTTATTTATTTAAGTCTCACAGGTTTAACTAGGCCCTTGAAAAGTTCACAGGCTCCAGCATGAAGCCTATCATGCCTGATGTAAAACTAACCAGTGAGCAGACAGTTGAATATATAAGTCTGGTGCTCATATAGTTTTATGAGACAAAAATACATAAATTCTAAAAGTAAATTTAATTGCCTCAAGATAACATAAATTGAGAAAAGAACAGGAAAAAAAGAAAGGAAAAGCACCAATATCTAAGAGAAGGTAAAAGGAATAATTCACAATGGAGATGGTGAAAATGGTGAGAAATTTGGGAAAGGAGATTGGAGAACCGAGGAGCAAAAAATATTAGAGATCTCAGTTGATCATTAAAGTGGCGCCAAAGGAAGTAGAGTGATCCATCCAATAAAACAAAGACAGAAATTGTCTAGAGACTGGGCTAGTGATCTCAGTTAGCTAGTGTGGGGAGGCCACCATATCCTAGAGATAATATCTCTAGGAACAGAAAGTCAGAAAAACTCAAGTTTGGGAAGGTTGAAAAATGAAAGACAGATGAGAATGTAGAAGTAGCGACTGTGGAAATTAAGATAGGACAAAGAAAGATAGGCCAATAGTTGGAGTGTGACATTGCCCAAGTAAGTTAGTTGGCATTTGTTTGTTTAGATTAGGAAACTTTTGGGCACTCTTCAGAGCCCAGAAGAAATCTCCAACACAGATGGAGATATTAGAGTTAATAGAGAAAGGATGAATTGGTGGAATGATGACCTGGAAGAGGAAGCAGACTGGAGCAAGACCTTAGGACCAGTGTCTCCCTTGATGGGTAAAAGGGTATCTTATCTCCTGGGGTGACAGCATATAGATATGCTGATTGTTTAGACTTTCAACATACGTTCATTTGTACCATTATTTCTCTATTCCTGTCTCCCAACAGGACCGTGCAGGCCCAGAAAAGGACTGTCTTTTAATCCAGTCCTTTGCTTCTTTTCTACTTCATTTGGAGGTAGTTTCCTGGGCAGCATGGTTAAAGGGCATTAGAGATCCATTTACAAAGTCCTTTCCTTGCTGCATGACTAAAGGACATTAGAGATAATGTACAAAGTTCTCTCTCTTTCAGTTTTTTTAAGAAGAAATTTCAAAGAATATATGTTTGTTTTCTAAGAACATCATAGTAGAAAAGATTCTCCTGGTTCCAGGGGCAAGAGTCTTTCCAGTAATTCACATTATCAGAAGAGGAAGATGAGAGAAGAAAGAAGTGGAAGGTCTGTAACCTAAGAGAAACTGAATTCCCCTTCTCAATCAGTTACATATCAATCATCTGTACGTTTATCCAAACCCTGTTTGGCTCTATTTATTATTCATTCATTCAATAAAAATGTGTGTGGGCTTGGCACAGAGGCTCTAGGTTCCTATGCAAAGTGACAAATTCTGAATGAATATTATTCAATGTATAGCACCGTTCTTCCTTTTTTGCCCTCCAATACTTCCTTCCAAATTTGAAGGGTGACCCACTGCTCAACAGTTCTAGGATTTGATGAACAATTCTCTGCTGACCCTTTCTCAAGCTTTTCCTCCTCACCACAGAACAGATACAAATACAGTTCACTTTGAAAACTCTGGGGTTGGCTCTGGAATGGGAGTGGGTTTGGATTGGTAGTGTGGCATGAGCTGCAGAAGATGAGAAATGAGCATACTGACGTATTCTCCTATTAGTCAGAAAAATTCTAAGAAACTGTTCCCAAAGAGAGGTGGTAAGAGGATTTTTTTTCCTCCTCTATTAGACTTATATAACTCGTAAAATAACAGGCTGCCATTTTAGAATAGTTGGTGTTGGCATGCTGTTGTGAAAATTACATGAAACTATTCTTTTTAGAAAATATTACTTCAGGTTTTAGGTTAAAGTTTGATGCCAAACACAGATGAGTAGTTGGTTTACACAATTATCGCCTTTTTCTTAGAAGTAAGGGCAAAACCTCAAAACATGCCACAGCAGAAAAGCTATTTCTGTCACGCTAACAATTGAAGGACATCCATAAACCTTTGGAAATTAATATCCCCCAGGAAAATCTACTTGACGAAAGTCACAAGGAAGTTATTAACTAGAGTTAAGTCACTGACAAGAGATATTATTAATGATCTCATCAAAATTTCAAGTGCATTTGACTATCACATTGTAAGCCTTATTATTGACGACTCAGAGAATATTAAATTATTCTACAGTAGTTACTAGGCTAGAGATCAAATGAAAAAAGATGAAAAGCTTAAGTTCTAGGTAATTCCATAATTCTTTAGGCTTCACACAATTAAAAAGTTAGTCATTAGCCTTTCTGTCTCCCTCTCCCCTAAATCTACTGATTGCTAATACAGTTGGTTCTTTTTAATTGTTAATTGTTCCCTCTTCCTCTTCCAAATGCTGATGCAGGCAGGATGAAAGTCAGAAAAATCCTCCAAGCTTTGGTTTTCCAGAAGCAGCTCAGGAAACTTAGTTTATTTTCAGATTGGAAGAGACACTTTCAAGTACACTGGGTCTCTAATTGCCATCCCTCAAAGACATTTTCCACAAGGGAAACAAGCATTCTCTTTCCCACTCAATTCTCTCTCTCTCTGAGATCTTGACCAAACTTTCAAGTTGATACCAGGTTAAATTCCATGTTTTGCCCTTATTAATGTTCTCCATAAGTGCTAAAGTTTGACCAAGCACTGATGTTGGGTAATAAGTTATATATAAAGAGATACAGATTCTTAAAAAAAATCTTTTCAAAAATACAGTATTTTATAAGGCCTTTCTAAAGTATAAGTTTATCTGTTTAGCTAAGATAATTTTCTCCCCACTTCAGAACCCCTAGTTCAGGAAACATTTAATGGATTTCTATTACTCATGTAGCTCTGTGTGAGGAGCTAGAGAGACAAAGGTAAATGTGAGATTGTTCCTAGCATTCAAGAAAATCCAGAAATAAAAGCCCCCATTTGACGCTATGTGATAAGAATGATATATACAGGTGATATGCCAGGAAGTCTGGGACATGGAAAAGAGTAGAGTACTTACCCAATGTGGAAGAAATGAAGGAGAATTCAAAGAAAGCAACCTGAAGGGGATGATGCCTATGCTGAACCTGGAAGAATGAGAAGGAATTATGAAGGAAGGAAGGAAGCTTGCATTCAGTAGTGTCTACTAATGGCCAGGTACTTTACACACGGTTTTCTGTAGGAAACAGTATTGTGCTCTCCTATTTGTAGATGAGGGAAACTGAGGTTCAAAGAGAGTATATAACTAGCAAAAGACAGACTTGGTTACCCTCATAACCACTATAGTCTTCTTCTCTGATATCAACCCTCTGTTCTTGCTCCCCAGGTCCACAATTCTGATCTCTGCAGAACTTTTAGACAATCCCTCTACAAACACAGAGTTGGCAATCCACTTGGTATAGTTTGTTTCAACCAGTGTTCTGTGAGCCACTATGGATGGCCACAGAACATCAAGTGTTCTCGAAGACAAAAGCGCCCTATGGAATCGGGCATCTCTCTCTCCTCTAATGCATGGCATTCAACCTATGAACCACATCCTTTGGCATTTTATTAAACCATGCATTCCTTGTTAATTGATACATTCATTTGTAAAAATATAAGTGATAATTTCTCCCCTGTGCAGCTGGTCAGCGGATTCTTTCAGAAGAAGGGCCAATCTTAATAGGAAAATGTTTGAGGGGCAATCTTGGGATAAGAGCACCTCTGGAGCACACACGTCAGTTGCTACCAGAGCTTCAAAGAAAAGAGCTTCACAAATTCAGCTAAGACAAAGAAAAATTAGTTATTCCTGAGACAGTGGAGGGGAAGCGGGGAAAGGTGAGGAGGAGTGTAGGTGAAAAGGGCAAAAGAAACATATGGTGTGATGTGACTTTTCTGTGACCCTCAACTTCCCAGCTAAATCTCTTGTCACACTAAACCCTTGTTGAGATTACTGGACTTTTTGTGAAAGCAAGTAAAGGAGAAGCTTCTGTATGCAGAAGTCCAAGCATGAGGGGTCCCAAAAGATGAGTTATAATTCTCAAAGGGACTGCCAAGAAGAGGGGAAATGTTTGACTTCTAGAGGTGTGCGTTTTGATCCATCATGGCATTTTCTTGCTGTGGTCATTTTTAATCATGATGAATTTGACAACACCATAAAATTCAGTAAGTTTCACTATTAAAAATTCAGACTTTCTTGAAAAACAGTTAATGGTGTGGCAACTCTGGGCCCACAGTCCCACAGGAAATAACCAATGGAAGTTGGTTTTCCCTGTTAGATGAAGCACACACTATCCAGTTTGCCACAATTCTCACTATTCCATACTACCCTATGTAACTGAGTAAACCTAACCAATTTCCCTCATTCACATTATCTATCTGATCCCAGTAGACTTTTGAATTTGCAGCCCTAGCTGTAAGGCTGAGAAACTACCACAGATCTCTTGGTGGTGCGAATTGTGGTGGCTGGCAATTTCTTCTTGAAGAGAAGAGTTATAATAGTAAGCTTTGTTTCTGCAACTAGGGAAGGAGGCAATACCTACCAAGTATTAAGTAGGTAATTTAAATCTTCTAATCCTCACAAAAACCCTCATAGGGGGTTATTTTACAAATAAAGAAACTAAGACACATAAACATTAAGTACTTTGGCTAAATTCAGCCTTCTATAGATGAGGACTGGGATGTGAATCAGGAACCCCAAGAACTCCAAGGATTCCACTCTTCACTCAATTCTTAGGCTTTTACTGGATTGTGAGATCTCCTGCCTTTTGTATTCTCCCACCCTGCCCCAACTAATTGCCTAGACAGTTGTAACATTTTTTGAGGCAGCAAATTGTGCAGAATGTTTTGGCTATGCCCAAATCCTTTTGACTTTAAGCCAACCATTATTGGAGAGTTGGCAAATTCTGGTAGCCTCTAAGAAGCTCTTTCCTCTTATGTATGTGCCTCTGTTCATGTTATTCCATAATATAACCAAGTTTTGGAATAATGGTAGGTCAGAGGGAAGATGTGGAACATGGGATGAGCCTGGAGAGGCATGTTCACAGGGACCAGCCTTTGAAAGTCATGTAGCTTTGAAAACAATCACTGAGGAATTGAGGTTGAAGTGGAAGAAAGGAAAAGAGAATGCACAGAGAAAGAGGAGAGATCCCTGGTTAAGAATTGGGTAGCATAAAAAAAGAGGGAGAAGCAGAAAAGAAAAAGGAGAAAGACAACTATGTTTGAGTAACTGAGAGGGACAATGTTCCCCTGCAAACAACAGAAAACTCTCCACTGAACAGAGGAAAAAGAGCTTTTAAGTTGGGGGGGTGGGCGTGAGAAAGAGAGAAGAGTGCTTCACTGTTGATTTCAGACCATCTCTCCCCATATCTTCACATCACAGCACTATGTAAATCCTTTCCTTACCTCATTTAACATACCCAGCCTCCAAGGGCATTCTGTTCCTCTTTCTAGCCCAGGACTGGATAAATCTTCTTTTCTTTGCCACTTTGTCACAAGAAACAAGCTTGAATTTTTTTTTTTTTTTTAAGAACTTTGTTATCAGAGTGCCTGGGTGGCACAGTCGGTTAAGAATCCAACTCTTGGGGGTCTCCTGGGTGGCTCAGTTGGTTAAGCAACTGCCCTCTGCTCAGGTCATGATCCTGGAGTCTGGGATCGAGTCCCACATGAGGCTCTCTGATCGCCAGAGAGTGTTTCTCCCACTGTTCTCTCTCCTCTCTGCTCTCTCTCATTCTCTCTCTCAAATAAATAAATAAAATATTTAAAAAAAAAAAAAAAAAGAATCCAACTCTTGGTGTTGGCTCAGGTTGTGATCTAGGATCATGAGATGAGTCTTGCATGGGGCTCCACATTCAGCATGGAATCTACTTTAGGCTCTCTCTCCCTCTCTCGCTGCCCCTCCCCACTCAAATAAATAAATCTAAAAAAAGAAAGAGAGAGAGAGAGAAAGGAAGGAAGGAAGGAAGGAAGGAAGGTAGGAAGGAAGGAAGGAAGGAAAAGGAAGGAAGGAAGGAAGAAAGGAAGGAAAAGGAAGGAAGGAAGGAAGAAAAGAACTCTGTTCGGAGCCAAGCATAAACTGAAAGAAATAAACAAAAGCATGGCAAATGGATAAACATACCACCACGATGCTCTAAACTTAAGATAGCTAAATCTGATCTGCAAGTTGCCTGATCCACCCTGAATTCTTTCATTCAATCAACTGACATTTATTAAGTGTCTACCACGTGACAAACACTGTTCTGCATGCTAGGTACAAACCACTGAGCAAGACAGGGAAGTCCCTACACTCAGATTCCTTTCTCCTGTCATCTTTTGGCCAGACATCCCATATGACCACCTTGCTTTATTTCTTTCTGTCTGTATCTGCTTAGAATATTTCGTCTGCTAGTGACTAGAACCCAGTTCAAATCAGTTTAAGCAAAATTTGGAATTTACTGGCTCATATAATGACAGGTTTCCCTCATTATCTGAAAGCAGTGTGTTCCTATGAAGTCTTTTGTAAGCCTTAATGGCATAAAGGGAAGAATCCCCATTTTCCAAAAGTTTGGGTTATATCAGTTTGCTATTATAAAACATCTTCATCAAAATGTCACAATACAGGGACGCCTGGGTGGCTCAGTTGGTTAAGCAGCTGCCTTCGGCTCAGGTCATGATCCCAGCGTCCTGGGATCGAGTCCCACATCGGGCTCCTTGCTCAGCAGGGAGCCTGCTTCTCCCTCTGCCTCTGCCTGCCATTCTGTCTGCCTGTGCTTGCTCTCTCTCCCTCTCTCTCTCTCTGACAAATAAATAAATAAAATCTTAAAAAAAAAAAAAGTCACAATACATAGAATAACTTGAGCGGATCTTTAGGGGATTTTATGCTGAGTGCAAAAAAAAAAAAAAGCCAATCACTAAAGGTTATATACCATCCTCACTATTCCATGTCTATGATATCCTCAAAATGACAATTTTATCCACACCTTTGATAAAATTACATACAACTGTATAGACACATTGTACTAATATGAATTTCTTGATTTTTGATATTATACTACACTTATAAATGATGCAACTACTGGATGAAACTCAGTGGAAGGTATGAAGAATTCTTTGTACTGTTTTCAAAACTTCTTGTGCACCTGTAACTATTTCAAAATAAGTTGAAAAAACAAAAAAATCCACCTTGGTAATAAAGAGTTATTCTTGGGTTAAAAAAAAACTTCATTAGTACAGTAATAGACTTTTTCATAAATTCCCTTTGAATTTTTTTCTATCAGTGAAAACAGGTACTAATATAGGTCTTCACAAAAGCAAAGTGGCGTAATGTGAACTTTCAGAAAGTAGGGGATACTCATAATATGTTAGTTTCCCGTATGGCTAGATCTAGCATTCCAATGCTTTTCTTAAGGAGTCCCCTTTTTTCCTCAATCCTGGACACCTCTTCTTGGCTTTATTTTCAGATAGACATTCTTTGTATGGTAGTGGGATGGTTGCTGGCAGCCCTAAGCCTACTGTGTAGTGCAATTCCCAAGAAAAAGAGGAAGCATTTTTATTGATAATATCAGTAAAAGTCCAGTAGAGATTTCTGATTGGTCTAGCTTGGGTCAGGTGAATGACCTTGAAAAAACTAAGCTAATTTCAGTCTCATATTGTCCCAACTTAAATATACAGTGGCAGTCACAAACATGAAGCCACAAACGACGATCAATTCACAACAGATAATCCTTACTCCTTTCTCTTCTCAATTAATTAAGATCTAAGCATCAGATTTTTGAGTGCCATATTTGGAAATTAAAAGGAAGAATGTGTGTTCTTAAATAAGACTAGCTTCGAGGACTCTCCCCATGAAGAACAGGCTCACTGACCCAGCTCCAATCTTATCCTGTCAGTGTTTAAAGGTCTCCTCAGCTGACACTGATGTGTCTTCTTCACTTTTGACAGCATAGTAGTTTGTCTATAGCAGGCACTCCAAAAGTATGCCTGAATTGTCTTGGTGAATGGAGAAAAGAGGGAAGAATCATAAGAGGAGAAGTGAGGAGAAGAGGAGGAGGGAGGGGAGCAGAGGGGAGAGGAGAGGAGGACAAAGGCAGTAGGAAGAAGTAGGGAAGGAGAGCAGAAGGAAAAGGAGAGGGTGGTACAATAGTGTTCAGAGCCCACACCCTGAAGTCCAACATCCCTATGTTCAAATCCCACACTGCCATTATCCTGAGAACATGGACAAGACATCAAATACCCTAAGCCTTAGTGCCGTCATAGTATAATGGATACAACCATACCTTCCTTATTGGAGTCTTTTGAAAATGACATTCAATGATGATTGTAATGCTCTTTATCCCAGTTCCTGATACATGACATTCGTTTAATGATAACTTCTAGCATTACCCTTCTTTCATGCCTATTGTTACTGTTGGGGTGGGGAGGTTACAGGGATGGGCAAAGTGACGACCACCAGAGCCTCATATGCCTCTCAGAGGTCATGAAAAGCTCTCTGAAGAGGTTCAAAATGTGTTATGGAAAGAAAATAAAGTCTGCAACCAAAAAACCCAGACCATTTCTAGAACCCAATCCAAACCAAACTTTCTTGAAGGTCATAACGTGTTCTGAGGTTTCATTCCACTATTTTTCACTTATACAGTCCTCAGCTCTGCCAGGGCTGAGTTAGGATTTGAGCTCAACATAGCCAAATACCACAAGGGGGAAAAAAAGCCCAAGCCCTTTGCCCTGAATGTATTTCCAGGCCAACAGGGCACTGAAAGCCTTAGAAAGCTCTAGGTGGCCTGCAACCCCAGCATCCACCTCTTCAGAGGAGCTTCAGAGCATCATTCTGATGGCCTTGGGGTGCTGATGGCAGTCTCTGGCTTCCTCTGTTACCTCCACAGCCACAGATACAGAAAGGGCTCACAGCAGTTCTTGTGCTCCAGCAACCTAACCACAGGCTTGGTGAGAAGGGAAAGGCTGCCAGAAGTGGGATAAATTGACTAGTTTTTCCAGAAAGTATCTTCTCTCCATCAGGGCCAATGTAGAATGTAGTCGCAGAGCTGATCCATGCCCACTTCTTTATGGAAAAGAATTCCCCAGTACTTGGTACACTGCATATTCAATTATTAGCTTCTTGCAAAAGTAACTGTATGGAGGGTCCAATGTGATGGGTTCATTGAAGAAACTAAGTAAGACAACTGCTTATAGAAAGTGGGAAGGGGAAGGAAAGGAGAATGAAGGAGGGAGGGAAGGAGGAGGGGGAGAGAAGATAGACTGAGAGAGATCAGAACATTGACATCTGCTTAGGTGAAATGGAATACGGTGTGCTGTCTTATAACATCTTGTACTTTCCAGTGACCCTTGTGGATTTTGCTGGAACTGTGCAGAGTAGT
The DNA here is from genome assembly GCF_002288905.1 of Enhydra lutris kenyoni. Lineage (NCBI taxonomy): Eukaryota > Metazoa > Chordata > Mammalia > Carnivora > Mustelidae > Enhydra > Enhydra lutris. The sequence continues at coordinate 2,246,401 of NW_019154091.1, forward strand.
TGTAGGAAGAACGAGTTCTAGAAAAAAAGACATTTTGCACTTAAGATGAAAGGAAGGATAGATGAATTGAGAGACAGGAATCTCTTCCTAAGATGGGTAATAGCCATCAATTAAGCCAATGTAAAATCACTGATAAAATCATGTGAGTATGTGTGTGTGAGAGAGAGAGATAGAGAAAGACAGAGAAACAGAGAGAGACAGGGAGAGAGAGAATGATAGGGTATTTTCTGAGAACCTAAGACTTTTCTTATAAAGTCAGCACTATAACTTGGTGACTTAAGTGCCTAGAGATAGACAAGTCTCAATTTGAATCCCAAGTACCACTTACTGGCTGTAGCGACTTTGAGAAAGCAATTTTGACCTCACTTTTCTCATCTGAAAAGTGGACATAAACTAAAACCTATTGATAAGGATTAAATGTGATCCCATGTAAACTACATGGGGCTGGGGACTTCATAATCATTCAATTAATAACTATAAAAATAAAAGTGTCATTAACAATATTGTAACTTCCTGAGACACCTTCTTGCTTCTAGCGTCAGGTTTTTACACAGTAATTGTGAATTAACTTTCACTGATTCAATGAGGGGAAGGACTTACCTGAACCTAGCCACAAAGAACAAAATGCAATCACTCAATAAATATTTATGGAGGACCAACTTTGTATGGGCAGTTTCAAAGGGATATAATCCCAGCTATTTTGTATTATTACCACTGTAATTATGCATAAAGACTTAGCACAGTTCTTAGCACATACTGAACCCTCCATGAATGCAATTTTCCTCCCATCATCCTGTTCACCAAAGTGCTATTTCAGCCTCCAATATCTTTCTTATTCCAGGTTCCTAGCCCTCTTCTCTTCCTTAAGCAAATGACTTGCTAATACTTCTTAGAGATTATATGAAATTTCTCAATCTCCTATCCCACCCCCACAAATACAAATTACCCATTTCTCTAAACATTCTTATCTTCTTCCTTCCTCTTTTGAAAGGAGAAATGTCCTGCCATCTGTCCTTTGTTTACCCCTGCCTTTGGTCTACTCTCACATTTTTATCCATCCATCCTGCCCTTTTCCTCATAAATCTTAAGTCTCTTTCTCTCTCCTCTGATTCTTGTAACCCATTCTTTAAAAATACAAGCAAATGGGAAAACAACATGCCCTCTCTCTACCCTCCATTTTTCTATGTAGTTCCTACTCTATCCTTCTCCTTCCTTTCCCAGACAAGTTCTTGGAAATCTAGGCCACCCCTTGCTGATTTCACTTCCTCCTCTTCTCACCCACAGCAGTCTGGCTTCCAGCCATCTCTCCACTCACCCTGATCTTGTCAAGGTCACGCCGACCTCTGTATTTACAGATCCAATGGTAGCTCTGCATGTCTCACCTTACTTGACCTTCCTAATCCATTTGGCACTAGGAAGCACTCCCTTTTCCACTGAATTTTTCTCAACTTCAACTCTCTTCTCTGCTCAGTTGTCCTATGAACACTCCAAAATCAGTGTCAAAACTGAACTCTCTTTCTCCCCAAACCAAACTGTCCCCGTCTATTTCATATTCTTGGTAATGGCACTGGCATTCATCAGCTCACCCAAACCAGAAACTCGAAGTCCTCCTCAGCTTTTCTTTCTTTACTTTCCATGTATTCAGTTGTTCACTGAATCCTATTTTCTGTATTTTACCTTTGGGACTCATCTGTATCATTTCTTTCTACTATTGCTGCCTTTTCTCACGATATTACAACATGCATCTGAATTTTTTCAGTAGTCTCCAAAGTTACTGGAGATATATCTCCAGAAACTCCTAACACCAAAAATGGCAATATAGCATAGTGGTTAAGGGGATAGACTACCTCTCTTCAAATTTACACTTGGCCTTTTAGCAAATGTAAGATATTGAGCAAGTGATTTGCCTTTTCTATGATTCAGTTTTCTCAACTGTAAAATGGGGATGATAGTAATGGTAATTTTTTAGGGTTCTTGTAATATCAGATGACGTTAAAGTGCTTAGAACAGTGCCTGGAAAACAATAAATGTTCATTAGGTATTAGTTATTGTGATTATTGTTACTATTACTTACTGTTGCTAGAGTAAACTTTTAAAACACTAAAATTAGGGGCGCCTGGGTGGCTCAGAGGGTTAAAGCCTCTGCCTTCGGCTCAGGTCATGATCCCAGGGTCCTGGGATCGAGCCCCACATCGGGCTCTCTGCTCAGCGGGGAGCCTGCTTCCCCCTCTCTCTCTGCCTGCCTCTCTGGCTACTTGTGATCTCTGTCAAATAAATAAATAAAATCTTTAAAAAAAAACCTAAAATTAATTAAAGCACTTCGTCACTTAAAAATACATTGATTCTACAACATGGCAGACAAGATCCTACCTATTATATTTCCTACCTGTCTTTCATTTTTCACTTCTCAGGTCTTATGCTCTAATCTTATAGTGCAAACCATGCTCTTTAATTCCTGAAACTCGGTACATGATTCCCCTGTACCTCGTATGCTCTAACCCTTCTTATATACCACTAAAACTCCTATTCATCCTTCAAACCCTGTATATTCTCTGTGAAATCTGGTTATTTTCTACCACCTCCAAATAAAAAAAATCACTGATATCTATATAATACTTCTATATCTTATGTATATGAAAATGTATGTGTATGTGTAGATATACATTATTCTGTATTGCATCTGTGTATTTGCATATATATCTCTCCTTCTACAATATAAATTTTTTTAAAGATTTTATTTATTTATTTGACAGAGAGAGAGAGATCACAAACAGGCAGAGAGGCAGGCAGAGAGAGGGGGGAAGCAGGCTCCCCGCTGAGCAGAGAGCCCGATGTGGGGCTCGATCCCAGGACCCTGAGACCATGACCTGAGCTGAAGGTAGAGGCTTAACCCACTGAGCCACACAGGCACCCCTACAATATAAATTTTTAAGGAGAGCAACTATCTTATTTACCATATGGTAGACAGACCTGGCCTACAGTAAACACTTACAACATTAACATTTTACATTCCTGTGTGCCTCATAATTTAAAAAAATATGTATTTGTAGCAGATAGTCTCCAAAGATTGCCATCACCATTTCCTTTCCTTGTTGTATGTGCATACTGCTCCATTCATCAAGAGTTGGGAACTTTTTCCTCTCCTCTTGAATTTAGACTGGCTTTGTCTCTGCTTTGACCAAAAGAATGTGATAGAAGTAAACGTTTTTGAACTTTCAAGCCTAGGCCTTAGAAGAATTGTCAGCTTCTGCTTTTCCCCTTTACAAACCAGCCACCATGGGATGCCTAGATGGCTTGGTCAGTTAAGCGTCTGCCTTTGGCTCAGGTCATGATCCCAGGGTCCTGAGATCGAGTCCTGTATCAGGCTTCTTGCTGAGCAAGGAGCCCACTTCTCCCTATGTCTGCCACGCTTTCTGCTTGTGCTCTTTCTCTCTCTCTTTCTCTGTATCAAATAAAATTTAAAAAAATCTTTAAAATAATAAATAATAAATAGATAGAGAGATAAAGTAGAATAAAAAATAAAAACCAGTCACCATATCAAAAGTCCGATCTCTATGAGACCACTATATGTAAGGACTATGGACAACCACAAGAGTTGTCTCCTCCTCATCTTCATCATCATGACCATTGAGGGGAAAAGCCCAGCCATATCTGAGACCCAATCTGCTCCGTCCTTTAGGCAGATTGACCAACCTTTTGAATTTACCTGGAACTTTTACAATTTCAGCACCAAAAGTCCCATATCTCAGGAACCCATTCAGTCCCAGGCAAATCAGGACATTTGGTCTCCCTACCTTCTGGTTTCCATCACTGTTAATATGCTCTCCATGACCTCTGAAGTGAGCTGTTCAGCTATTGGAGGTTTCTGGGTTGGAAAAGAACATTTTTTACCTTCAAGATCAGTTTCTTCATAGGCTAACTATGTATTCTATTTCCCATCTCCAATCATGGCCAGCCACATGGTGTGGTAGAGCTTGTCAGAAATTATATAAGGAACCCAACTAATACAATGAATACTATTCCAAAGTTACATATCAGAAGTTTCCCTTGATTGTTCAATTCCCAGTGAAATAAAAACCCAAAAGTTAACCCCCAAAGTCCCCTTCTATTTATTTTTTTATTATTTTTTTGTTATTTCTTTTCAGCATAACAGTATTCACTGTTTTTGCACCACACCCAGTGCTCCATGCAATCTGTGCCCTCTCTAATACCCACCACCTGGTTCCCCCAACCTCCCACACCCCGCCCCTTCAAAACCTTTAGATTGTTTTTCAGAGTCCATAGTCTCTCATGGTTCACCTCCCCTTCCAATTTCCCTCAACTCCCTTCTCCTCTCCAACCACCTTACACCAGTTAGAATTGCCAAAATTAGCAAGACAGGAAACAACATGTGTTGGAGAGGATGTGGAGAAAGGGGAACCCTCTTACACTGTTGGTGGGAATGCAAGTTGGTGCAGCCACTTTGGAAAACAGTGTGGAGATTCCTCAAGAAATTAAAAATAGAGCTTCCCTATGACCCTGCAATTGCACTACTGGGTATTTACCCCCAAGATACAGATGTAGTGAAAAGAAGGGCCATCTGCACCCCAATGTTTATAGCAGCAATAGCCACGGTCGCCAAACTGTGGAAAGAACCAAGATGCCCTTCAACGGACGAATGGATAA
>NW_019154091.1:2251165-2492586 GCF_002288905.1 Enhydra lutris kenyoni
GCACCAACTTGCATTCCCACCAACAGTGTAAGAGGGTTCCCCTCTTACACTGTTGGTGGGAATGCAAGTTGGTGCAGCCACTTTGGAAAACAGTGTGGAGATTCCTCAAGAAATTAAAAATAGAGCTTCCCTATGACCCTGCAATTGCACTACTGGGTATTTACCCCCAAGATACAGATGTAGTGAAAAGAAGGGCCATCTGCACCCCAATGTTTATAGCAGCAATAGCCACGGTCGCCAAACTGTGGAAAGAACCAAGATGCCCTTCAACGGACGAATGGATAAGGAAGATGTGGTCCATATACACTATGGAGTATTATGCTTCCATCAGAAAGGATGAATACCCAACTTTCGTAGCAACATGGACGGGACTGGAAGAGATTATGCTGAGTGAAATAAGTCAAGCAGAGAGAGTCAAAGTCCCCTTTTAAAGCTCATAGTACAAAAAGCTAAATACATAGAATCGAAAATCCTCTCTTCCAATTTCTTCCCTGCTCAGTCACAGCTGGATGATACTTGGGTTCCTTCAGCACCTCCTGCATTATTCTCCCCAAGAATTGATAAAAGCTCCTCTATCTCCAAAGGTATAACTTTTAAGTGTTTCCACCATCACCCCAAATAAAGCCTCCATGAGCAAATCTGAACACTACCATTCTGATTGCATAGCACAGTCGTCTCCTCAGTACCCATCATGTAGATAATTTGGAACTACATTGCTGTTGTTCACCACAAACCACCACAGAGACATGGCATTATCTAGGATCCCAGGGTTGAGAGAAAAAAAATAAATGGGCCAAGGCAGGAAATTGAAAGGTAGTTTTAATCCAACTTAAGGAGAGATGAAAGGAATTATAACTATCACAGAAGTCTTGTCTTAGTTTGTGACTCCCTAGTTCAAATGTCCAGGTAGGATAATTCTACTCATTTCCTGTCCTTGGAGGTCCATAAAATTTCTCCTTATATTTGAACTAGTTTGAATTATATTTGAACTGTGAATTTCTGTTCCCTGGAGCCAGAGAACCTTGACTGAAATACTATTTTTAAGAAATGACTTATTAGGAAAGGTATTTTTCCCTACATCAAAAATCCCATTCATTTTGTTCCCTGAATTATCGTCTTACACAGATCAAAGAAGCTATCAATAAAGCACACATTAAATACAATGTGAAAATTAGTTCTGAGAACATAACTGAGTAGATAAGAAGCATGAGCAGAATATGTTAAATTTTAATGACTAAATTGTACTTTTACTCATTTATCAACTTTTAAAAATATTAATGCTGTAAGATCTATAACAGCATTTCTATTTTAGGGGGAAGCTTTCACAGACATGTATCATAGCATGATTTAGGACTTATAGAATTCCAGAATTCTAAGAAATATTACTGCACAGAAATAGCCCTTATTATGGTTCCCAAACTGCAAACATGTGAAGTAGACACATACACAATACAATAGAGGGATCAAAAGATATTCAGTGTCTTTTTAAATAAAATAGAACTGTATGTAGATGCTTCAAAGATTCCAGGAAAGAGAAAATCTTCACTTTTGAGTGGGGATAAGGAAGTTGTATCATATAACCACCACACTTGTCCCCGGACTTCACCATCACCATCACCATCTCTCCCTAGGAACAATTGCCAATACTGTGCTAGCCTTCTGAGGTGGAGGTGGTGCTTTTCCCCTGTTTCACTTTCTGGTCCAAGGGTGGACACATGAGCCTTCCCTTCCTCATCTGTACTATAGCTTGAGACCAAGCTGGAATGTTTAAACAAGGCTTTTCTAAAGGCTCGGGAATAACACAAGGAAAGAAAATACAGATATAAGCTGAAGTCCTCCTTATCCCTTTGTTCTAGAAGAAATTCTTTTAAACCAACTGCTTCCATTGTTAATTACCATGGTCTGGGAATGTCCAGAAGCTTGTTAGAACCCTACACAGCCTCTGGCCCCTTCTGTCCTGTTCACAGGTGCTGCTTCTGCCTTTACACTGAATCAAGGAACACACAGAAATCAACATCTATTCATATTCCCAAGAAAGCATTGTACAAACAGGCGTACGCACATGAACACTAAACAAAGCACCATACAATCCAGACTCCTAAAGATTCTACCTAGGAGCCCAGGGGAAGTGAGGACTTAAGATCAAATATACCAAACAGGGGGAAATTTTCTTCTCGGACATTTGTTATCCCAAAGTCCCCTACATGTGTTGGGGCCAGCAGCCATCTCTCTCTCTTTCTCTTCTCCTTAGCAATGCCCAGCCTCTGCTCCTCTCTCATCTCTCCCTCCTTCTTGTGGTCTCTCAATCCTTCACCCCCTCAGGAGCCACATAAGATTCTTTCTTCCTCTTAGCAGTTAGAAACCATCCTCCGCTATTTAAATATACCCTTGGAATCTCACGCTCCGGCCCGAGAAATTTATCAAAGAACTCCCTCCACATAGATACAGTGCACTTCAAGAATAAATCTGCTGAATCCTTCTTTCTCTGTTTTTTGTAATAAACCTGGAGAGTAATATAAAATTAGAGAATCTACTTTACAAATATTACCTGCCTTCAATGGTCATAGACCTGATTTTATCCAAGCTTCAGGCCTGCCTTGATTTGGAGAGCATCACGTGGAAACCACCACCATCCAACAGCACAAGTTCCTTGACATTTAGACCCAAGGGACCTCAACCAAAACAAACACACATAAGAACGTTTTGTTGTTTTTTTTTTTTTTAGTTTCCGGTTTTCTATCTGACAATCTATTATTCATTTGACTGACTCAGGAAATCTTCCCTTTCTGAGAAAATCATGACTTCTCAAGCAGGTATGACTTTACCCAGTAGATTATTCATGGTCACATGGTAGTGGCAGAATCCAGGACAGCTTGGTGGGCAGGTGACTGGACAGTCATACAAGGTCTCACCCTCAGAAGGACCCCATACTTGTTTTAATGTTCTACAGTCATTGCCTTAAAATTCTTAATTGTCATTGAATAAGGGGTCCTGTCCCACATTTTCATTTTGGGCCCCACAAATTATGTAGCTATCTCTGACAAATATTTATAGACGAGGTACACACACAGAACAGTGGGTGGGCCTTTTCTTTAGAGTGGTCTTAGAAACAGTGGCAGCAATGGTTTTAGTATCATTATGTACAAAGCTTTTTCATCAGGTGAGAAAAATGGAACTCCAGAGATGTGAAGTAATTGGCCCCAAGTCTCACAGCTCATTGGTGGGAGGGCCATTGCTCAGCACAACTCCAGGTGCCATCAGCCTCATTATCTTAGAGCTGCAGAAGTCACCATCTGCCAGATTCTCTAAGTGAATAGTGATCCCTAGAGATGTGTCACACTGACACAGAACCAAGCCTCCGAAGCAGCATACTCCCCACCTAGCACCACCCTAGCTCCTGAGTGCATCCCACCTTCCAAAGCTTTTGTTCTCTTTCCCATGTCCACTAGGAACGGGCACTTGGGCAGAGAAAAAGCAAAATTTTAAAAGGACATCTCTCGAAACAGGTGCGCAGAGAAATGGGGAGGATCCTAAACGGTGAAGGAAACCAGAAATTCACCAAGAAAAGGAGGCTCGGGGAACATTTTGTTGTTGTTGTTGTTGTGTTCTTGTTGTTATAAATTCAATCTCATAATGCTGGCAGGAGGATGAAAACACTAGAAAGGCAAAGCTGGAGTGAAGAGAAAGAATAGGGAGACCATTAGTGTAGCAGTGGGAAAAGGACCTGGAAATAATGAATGTAAAACCCTACTGAGGAGCGAGGTGACACAATTAGAGACACATGATGGGCCAGTAACACAGTGATTTAGTGCCTTTATTCTCTGCTAAAGGAGTTTTAATTTGCTACTAAGAATTTTGATGTGCTAACATGTACTTCCCAAGGAAAGGAACACACTGTTCAGATCTCAAGGTCATTTGAGCCTGGTTTTGAGGCTTCTCCAAATAGGGCATATCTGAGTGTGCCTCTGGCAGGAGGTTTGATTGAGGCAAGGCTTGCCTTAGAGAATAATCCTCTTGTGTTCATGTGCAGTCATTGTCTGGCCCCTGTGGATGCCTCTGGTGTTTGGGAATTCTCTCTCTGTTGGGAGATTAAAAGAAAATTCTAAAAACTTACAAACTACAACCCAGATTAAAGCTCAGCCCCAGGGGGTAGCATCAGATGGGAAATATGAATGTAGTATAAAAGCATCTGAACATTTGGAGTAAATTTGAAAACAGAACCATCTGTTAAATAATCAGATCCAGTAGACTCCGCACTTTGTACCACCAGCTGCTGTCAAAGAGGAGATTATGAAACATTGTAATAAATGCTCCACTAAGCCTGTTTTCTTGTTTCAGGGTTAACTTGGGGCAGAGCTGCAAGGCTGTAGGGATAAAACTCTGCAGTGCAGGTGTATGTCTTCTTTCAATTCAGTCATCCATGGTGGATGTAGAAAGGACCTCAAGCCCAGTATGTGAGGTTGGAAGAGGAGCAGAAGAAGCAAATTCCACAGCAAACCCACTTCTTTAGTGTAAATTCTGACTCCTCTCCCATATTCCCTAGTATGTGTCTACCCATCTCCCATTCTCTGCCCCTCCGTGGCTTCATGGGATAATCTCTGAAATGACATGGGAAGAGAAATAATAGCCAGCATTGAAATGAATGTAAGGATGAACATATTAGGGATTTTTCCCTGTACTTCTGGCTTTGTTCACAGATATAAAGGGGAATTATCAGGGCAGAGGAGCAGTCAATAATGATCTCAGTGAAAAGACAAGAAGGAAAGAAGCTGCGATATTCTGCCTACTTCTACACCTCAAGTTTTCTTACTGTTTTGGTCCAGTTTTAGTTCCCAAACTCTTATTCTGAGTAGGCCTTCCTCACTTTGATCACTGAACAATTCTGGGTGTGGACGAATGAAAGCTCCTTTGTTGATGGCAGTCTTACAGAAGAACCTATACTCAATGAAAATCTGGAGCAAAGAGTTTGATACAAGAGCTTCCTTGTATCTATAAAAACCTGGGCATCTTTCTCAGCTTTGTTCTCTCATACTGACATCTAATCTTTCAGCAAGTCCTTTTACCTCTATACTCAAAACGTGCCCCAACTTCTCTCCACTTCCTTATCACCTCTGACCTAGACAACTGTCTCCTGACTGATCTTGTCCTGCCACACTTGCCCCGTATCAGTCCTATCCCCAGTGAGTAGCAAGAGAGATCTTTAAGAAGCTTAACTCAGATGATGTCATCCTCCTGCTTCAAATCCTCCAATGGCTTCTTACTATCCTTGGGATAAAGCCAAATTCTACCATGCCCTATGTGACCTCTCCTGCATGATGTGATCACTTCAGCCTCATTTTTCAACACTCACAACACTGCAGAGACACTGACTTTCTTGTTTATTGGTTCCTACTTAAGGGTCTTTGCACTCTAGAATCTCTATGCCCAGAAATTTCTCTTCCTGGATATTCCCATAGTTTCCTCCTTCTTGCTCTGGCTGCCCATTTAAAGTAGCTGCCACCTCCTGCTCCCCAAGTCAGTCTCTACCCAACACATTGATTGTGTCCTTCTCAGTACCTAACACAGTCTGAAATTAGACAGCTTGTTTATCTGGTTATCTGATTATTACCTGGATTCACTAGAATGCAAAATCACTGAAGCCTGGGAATGTTTCTGAATTATTCGCACTTGTACCTTGGCCAGTTGCTTTAACAATGCTTGTGAAATGAATGAATTCCTGGCTGGAGATGCCACAAAGAGATTTAGGACTAAGATCATTCAACATTTCCTATCTTTTTAAGGCTTAAAGTTCAGTGATTTCAGAGAGTCATTTGAAAATTTCAGTCAAAATATTGCTTCTGTTCAACAATTATAATTGTTTTTTAATGGAAATTATTTACCTGGACAATATGCACTGTGTAGAATTCATTGTCCCACTGGTATATAGTTATGATCATGGCAACAACTCCTACATTTGTGAAGAGCTCAACCATTTTCAAAGTATGTTCTTCCAATAACTTCCAGGGAAGAATGACTCCCATTCCCCAGTGGGGAAACTGAGGCTTGCTGGCATTAGCTGATTTCCCACAAGGATTCATAGACAGGGAGAGCAATTTGGTCCCAGACTCTGGCTTCCAACTCTGCTGAGCTGCCCCTCATTATCTCATTCGATGGTCACAGTATTCCTGGGAGGTCAGAAATGCAGGGTCATAATCCCTGTGGCATTCAAGTGAAGTCTTCACATTATACACATGTGTGCCAGCCCTAGCTGGGGAACCTCAGTCTGAGCAGATCAAGTTGAGAGACAGGACTCTTTTAATGCCATTCAGATGGCAAGGCAGACTCTTCTACGTTGTCCCATGTGCAGCACAGATAAAAGATAGACCTTTGCTTTCTCCAGCACCACTTATACCAGTATCCAAGTCACAAACTTCAGGATCTCTGATCCTTCTCTCTCCTTACCATTTCCACCCTCCTACCACTAAGTCACAATGTAGAGTCAGTTCTTCATCCAACCAGTCACCCTCTGCTCTCTCACATCACTGTTCACTCCTTGGTTGTGAGCCAGACTGCCTAGATTCAAATCCCTGCTGTACGCTAAGTGGTATGTGGCCTTGGCAAGTTACTTAACTTTTTTATGAACTAATCTCCTCATCTGTAAGGTAGAAGTAATAAGTAGAACTGATTGCACAGGAGTCTTACAAGAATTAAATATGCCATAAAGCACTAAGAACAGGGCACAGAGGAAGTGCCATGGAGCTGTGACTTATAATTATTATCATTAGTCTTTCTATGACTTTGGTAATACTCTTTTGGATTCTCATTTTGTCTCCTGACACGACCTGTAAATGCTGTCTTGCCCATCTCATCCACTCTCCTTATGTAGAATCGACCACATTCTTCATAGAATCCTTGGCTTGGATCCTTTAGTGGTGTTCCACTGAACTCTGGATGAAATTCAGTTGTTTCACCCAAGCACATAAGATCTGGCCGCTATACCCTTCCCCCATCTCACTTTATGCCGCCTCTGCTGTTCTCATTTGTTTACAACCTTATTGGCATTCTGCCAAGTTCTAGAACATACTATAGAGATTTATACCTCTTGCCCTTTGCACATGCAGTTCCTGCTATCTTAAACTCTCTTCCCCTTGTTTTTCACATCCTTTTGGTCTCAGCTCAGAGCAGTCTTCTCCTATCTCATTTGAGAGATGTTACCCACATCCATTTCTGCCTGTCTTGCTCCTCAAGTTATTTCTTAAGAGTACTTATCACACCTCCTAATTCTTTTATATCTGTTTATTTTAGTCTGTAGACATGACCTCTAGGAATTAGTGGATGTGCCTATGGCTAACAGTATTTCTAATCCCATGGATTATACTTCTTTTATACTTTTTGGCCACAGCTTCTATTTTAGGAAAATAAGTAATGAGGGAAAAGTTTCAAGATGCTTGATGCTTTAACAAACAAACCTGTTTTAAAAATTCATTACTGCTCGATGTTATACACACATACATTTTTATGAATAAAAAAATAAAGCTTCCCAGAGGAAGAAACAAATAGAGAAGAGTGATAGTCATAGATATATAAATGGATCTGAATAATTCAAATGTCATCCATGAGTTTTGTTAAAGAGTAATTAAAGGAGATTTCATGAAATTTCTCTAAGTTTGAAGGGAAGGGAAATGAGGACTATTAAAATTAATTATGTTGCTCAAAGGTGAAGTTGTGGCTGTGTGCGTATTATGATGTGCAAAACATCATCAGATAGTGGTACAGCCCTGCTCAACGGCACATGCCCCTTGAAGATTTCCTTAAACATGTAACTATAGAAGAGCCAACTAATTTGGATGTATTTCCCTCCCTCCCTCCCTCCCTCCCTCCCACAAATATGGATTGAGTTTCTGCTTTACACCATGTGCCATACTAAGTAAATGAAGGTGATAAGACCTAGTCCTGCACTCAAGAGATCCACATACCTATAGAGAAGACCTGTATTACAAGATATAACTGTAGAGAAGACCTGTAGACATACCTGCACTCAGGAGATCCACATACTTGTAGAGAAGACACATTGTCTGTAATTAAGCAATGAGCCCAAGATATCACAGCTACAAAAGCAGGTACAAACTACAGTAGCAAGGGAATGAATTTTATTTAGAGGTAGCTAGAACACAAGATTATAGTAAGGAAGGCTTCTCTGTGGTGGTGACAACTGCACTGGGATTTGAAGTTTCCATGGGAGCGTATGCATGGTCAGATGAGGACAGAGATCCTGTACTGTCATCCCATACTACCCTATACTATATCTTTTAGTATCATGTTTATTCATCCTGTCATCAGGGCAGCCCTGCCCAAGCCTGGTGCTGGAAGGGAGAAAAATGCACTTTGAGAGTTAAAATCTCCTAAAGAAACAAAACAGAAATGGCTTTACATTGGAGACAAAGTAAGCAAGCAAAAATAAATATATGAGTAAATATAAATAAATAAGAAGAGTAAAGAGTATTAAAAGTAAATTTAAGGGGCGCCTGGGTTGGTCAGTCATTAAGCGTCTGCCTTCAGCTCGGGTCATGATCCCAGGGTCCTGGGATCCAGCCCTGCATCAGGCTTTCTGCTGGGCGTGAGGCCTGCTTCTCCCCCTCTCTCTGCTTGTGTTCCCTCTCTCGATGTGTCTCTCTCTGTCAAATAAATAAATAAAATCTTTAAAAAATAAAAAAAAAGTAAACTTAAGATCCCCCAAGCTCCTCTTTTCCAGATAAGAAAGGGGATTGACTAAGAGAGGGCATTAGAAGCAGTTCAAGTCTCTTTCCCTGCCACTCCCCTACCACCCTTCTCTCTAGCTCTGCAAAATCAACCCATACCCTGCAGTAGGAGAAAAGTACACAGTCTCAGCCACCAGGGAGTTCATGTGCAAGGTTTTATTGCTTCCTTGCTGGATGGCTTTACCCAAGCTACCTGCTTCTGTGAGTCTGTTTCCTCATTGGTAAAAGAGAGTGAAGGTATTCTAGACCCATTTGTAAGATCATTTCAACATACTAGTAGCAGATAGCAGAATGTGTAAGGTTGCACTTGCACTTGATAGATCTTATCGAGGAATTATATATTCACAACTGCAAAACAGCAACCAAAAGTGAAGGCCAATGCTGTCACAGGTAGCTGACACAGCTAGGTCATTCCTGCCTCCAACATTAGAAGGTCGAACACTAGAGTGCCCTTGAAAGGTGCCTGCTGTGCCCCCCAGACCACGCATGTGCTTTACTCTGACACAGACTTTTTGTGGACCAGTGGTCATGCTGCCCTGCCCTGGAAACGCATCTGCCCAGGATCACAGAGATGTCAGGGGAAGCTGCTCTGACTTGATCTCAGGCACAACCTGACACTGGAGTTTTCTTTCACCAGCCAGCAAGGAAACATGTGGGATGAATTAACAAAGCCAGCCAGAGAAAACAGCAGAGACAGGCTTCAGACAGCTCCCTGATGATGGGACAGGGTGGGCACTCTTCTGTCCAGCACTTTGAGGGCCTCAGGATGCACCCAATGTCCTCCCACCCCCAACATTGCCCTTTGGCCAACTCTCAGGCCTAAGGATGTTGGATTTGAACCCAGGCAGTCTGGTTCATGACTAAGGAATTGATGGTGGCAAGAGAGAGGGACAATAGTAAGATGGACATAATTGCAACCTCCTGGGCAGAGTAGGCTCAGATCTCAGCTTCATGTTTACAGGCCAGGAATGCTAGGGAGCCAGGCTGGGGAGAAATCAAAGGCCTTACGGCGCATCCTTACAGTCCAGGCAAAGTTGAGGCTGGGAGACCGTCAAAGTCCAAACAGTTGTAGCTATAAATGTTTCATTACACTCTATTATACTCAGAGGCACTTCTTTTTCCACCTGCCCTTGCTCACAGTTAAGGCTTTGTCCCTATAAGTTAAGCAGTAGCCTCTTTCCAGCCACATAGTCCCCAGGGGTAGAATTGAGTTATGGGTTTGCTACTACTCCCTCCTCCCCTCAGCAATGTGTCCTGGATCTTCAGCACCAACTCTTCCCCTCCACTGGCTGCTGTCACTGAGGGCCAGTTCTTCATGGAGGTATTTTATGCCTTGGCAGGTTATCCCTGGTTAGAAGAGTAAGGTTGGTCTGTGCTGCCAGGAGTCTGCTAGGTGGTCATGTAAGCCTTATGAAGAACATCATTTCCTTTTAAGGGACATGATGCAAGGTGCTGGTTAAGGAGAAAGGAGAATGAAAAACAGGATGCTTCGTACACAAGGTCCTCTCGGTGGAAGTGAGGAGAGTCCCTGTAGGTGCTTCTCCTAATGGGAGACTTCTCCTAATGGAAGACTTCAATCTTCAATCCTGATGGCAGATAACCACGGCTAAGGATTTTCTGACATCCTGCTGCTTTCAGCCAAGTAAAATGGATTTCTCTCCTCCTTGGGGAAAAGTGTTTATCTAAAGCAGGCTTAATGGGGGAAGGAAAGAAGTGAAAAGGAGGTTCAATACAACAGGCACTGAAGTGGAGTCTTGGGTAACACTTGGAAATTGCAGTGTGATTGTTAGCTCTACTCTCATCTGAGCTCCATACCCCTCTGTGCTGCCAGAGCCTGTTTCTAGCATTTTCCCAGCTCCATCGGGTTCCCTCTGAAGGCGATACTTCACAGGAAGGCCGTTTTCATGGTCTTGTCTCTGTGATGGATGGCCACTGCCATCTGTCCTCCCCTAGGAACCTCAACATCTGGGCGCACGCAATCAGGCTGTGGAAGAGAACAGGGCAAGGAACACCAGGGTTACTGCCAGCTAATTGATGCCATGAAAGGTGGAGCACAAAAGAACTGACCCCATTTTATAAAGGGTTCTAAGAGGGGACAGCCATAGGCTCGGGCAAGTTCTTCTTGGTGTGATCTTCATAGGACCCCAGCCGCTTCGAATGGTGGATTTTCAGTCAGACAAGTCTTCTTTTCCTTCTTTTTTTTTTCTTTTAATTATTAAAAAATACACACAACATGAAATTCACCTTTTCAGGCATTTTCAAGTGTACAGTTCAATAATATTTGGTACATTCACAGTTGGTGGTATATCGACCGCTATGATCCACCTAAAAAACTTTTTTGTCACCCTAAACCAAAACTCTATACTCATCAAAGGCTATCTCTTCATTTCCTCTGCCCCTCATTCCCTGGCAACCACCATTCTACCTTCTGTTCCTATGAATTTGACTACTGTAGGAACCTCACACACATGGAATCATACAATATTTGTTCTTTTGTGTGTTTAGATTATTTCACCTAGCATAATGTCTTCATGGTTCATCCATGCTGTAACATGTATCAGGACTTCCTTCCTTTATAAGGCTGAATAATATTCCATTGTATGTATAGACCCCATTGTGTTTATCCATTTATCTGATGATAGACATTTGGCTATTATGAATAATGCTGCTATGAAATGGGTATACAAATATCTCTTCAGGACCCTGCTTTTAATTCTTTTGTTATATACCCAGAAGTGGTGTTGCTGGATCATATGGCAATTCTATGTTAAGTTTTTTGAGGAGCTGCCATACTGTTTTCCACAGAGGCGGCACCATTTTACATCCCCACCAGCTATGCACAAGGGTTCCTTTCCTACACAGTCTCACCAGCAATTGTGTCATTTTCTGTTCTGTTTTATTTTGTTTTTGTAATAGGGCCTTCTTTCTTTTGATTTCTCTTCCAAATGGGCAATTTATCTTTTCAATGTGAAGAGACTCCAGTTCACCTTCTTTTGTTCACCATAGAGGACGGCAATGATCTCACCAATGTATTCTTCTACATGGTGCAGACACTCTTTTCATGAACGCCACAGTCCCTGCCAGTCTGAATTTGGGTCTCAAGTGCTTTTCCAGAGTTTAAAAGTCTCAGGAAATCTGTTTTCTCATCACAGAAAATCCTGCAGGTGATTTCTCTTTCTATTTTTGTTAAGAAAGTTGTTCCCCTTTAGGAGGAGGGAAAAATAGGCACAGGAATGAATAATGTGGGAATGAAGAAAAAATGCAGCCTGTAGAATCAGAATTCTTAACCCTTCCTCTGCAGTTGCTACATGGCTGTGTGGTCCTGGGCAGCCATGGAACTCACCAAGCCTCAGCATGAATAGTCATGCTTGTGTCATAGGATTGATGCTATATTTATATTAAAATTTCTTCATATATGTTTGTAACATATATATAACATATAAACTATATATCTATAAATTCATATGTATGTACACACACACACACACACACAGAGTTTTTCCCATAAATATTTAAATGTGATCAATTCTGATATAATGGATTTTTTAAGAGCAATCACTTTTTTAACTTGGTGTCTCCCTTCCTCTCTCTCCAACCCTTGCAAATTTATCCTCTCGTAATTAATTTATCTGTGAACTATCTAGTTTGTGGGTTCCTATAATTTTCTCCATGTCTATATAATCACATCAATAAATACTTGTTTGTATTGCAGATGGAAAGTTGTGAAAGCCCTTATTTTTAAAAAATGGGATGTTCATGCTTTTCTTTTTTTTTTAATTTAAATTCAATTAGCCAAGGTATAGTACATTATTAGTTTTTGATATAATGTTCAATGCTTTTCTGTATTTTGGCTTTCTCACTCAACATTTCCTCATGGAATTCCTGTAAATCAAGAGACAATAAGTCAGTCTTCATTATGGCTTAATCTGTGGTTTAACTGTGCTATCATTTATTAACCATTGTCTCTTGGTGAGCATTTGGTTTTCCTATGCTCCACAGCCTAAATGCCACTCATGGATTGTGACTTTTCTGATCAATGCCCTCCACAGGTGCCCTTTCACACCCAAAATGAGATCCAGAGGCATCACAATGGCCTGCAAGGTCCTGAATGATTTTTTCACCTTCACTTTCCCTCCACCATTTCTGGGTATTCTTGGCCTCACTCACTCTGTTCCAGCCATACTGGCCTCCTCGTCACTCTTCAAACCCATTACACACTCCTTCTGTCTCTGGATTTTTTACTTGCTGTTCTCTTGGGTCTACATTTTTTCACCAATATCTACATAGCTTACTTCCTCACCTTCTCCAGGACTCTCAGTTAAGACCATCTCTAGCTTCCCAGCCTAAATAAGCAACACCCCTTCCCCTTGGAATTCCATCTCTTTCTTCCCAGTTTTCCTTTTCTCCCTAGGACTTACCACTTTTTTATTTATTATCTGACTCTTCCCATTAGAATGTAGACTCTACAGGGCAGGCATCTAACTATTTTTACTCAATTCTGTAAATTCAGTGTCAACAACAATGCCTGGGCCTTAGTAGGGTTCAATAAATATTTATTGAATGGATCAATGAATGCATGAATAAATGAACAAACAAAACTACACAGATCAATGTGGGATGTGGGTCTTCACGGGACACAGAATAGCATCTAATCAGAACCATAACAGAGATGATTTTCATGGGCCTATTAAATTAAAGTTTAACCAAATTCCTAGCGAAGAGGAATTGACATAATGCTGGAATTGTACCACATTAAGGCTTATGTATCAATTACAGATACACACATACCTAGCTACTCATTGAACTATAGAGAGCTCATTTCATGGGATCCATCAGTCAGTGTTGCCTTTGTTAAATCTAGACTCAGAACCATCTGGTCTCAATATAGAGAACTCTGTGTCCAGTAGGTTATAAATGAGTGAACACTGGAGTAGTGTGGCACAGGAGCTGAGAGCACTGACTCTCGAGTCTGATTCCTTGGGTTTAAACCCCAGCTCTGCTAATTACCTCTGTAAAAGCTTGGACAAATTATTTAACCTGTCCGTGCCTCAACATCTTATGTGTCAAACAAAAACAGTACAGAGTACACACATCAAAAACTTCTTGTTGCATGGGACAAATGGATTAATATATATAAAACACTTAAAACTTGGCCCATAGAAAGCATTCATGTTATAATTACAGAGGTTAAGAACACAAACCCTTGAGACAGACTGCCTGGGATTAAACCCAGTCTCTGCTACTTAGTAGCTGTGTGACCTTGGGAAGGTCATGTAACTGCTCTGATTCAGTTTCATCATCTGTAAAATGAAGATAATCATATTCTCTTCTCTCAAGAGTACTGTTAAGAATTAAATTTGTTGATATGTAGAGAATTTAACAAAAGCAGTATTATTGAGCCATGTATCATACAATATGATGTTTGCTATCACCACCACCACCACCACCACCACCATCATCATCATCATCATCATATGTGTAGCTCAGATTCTGAACTACATAGGTAAGAGAGCAGTTAAAAAACATCTGTCTAATAAGAGCACATAAGAAACACCTGTCCTTTCCAGGCCTGCCATACATCACATAGGCAGTTCTATATTTTGCCCAGCAAACTGGTACTTGACATGTTTCCCAAGTCACTGCCCTTAGTTTTTCTCTTCATTAATAGAGTTAGTCAACACTTCTGTGTTCTCAAGGCACCTTGTCTCTGTCCCTAATTCCCCATCCTTGGCTGGAGGTATTCTAGGTGGCCCCTCCTCTGAGGTTCCCAAAACTGTAACCATCTCTCACTAGAACCTGCAGAGGAGACAAAGATAAGAAAGGCCATTGGAAGCAAAAATCAGAATGGGTCACCATAGTGCCAGAAATGCAGGCAGAGGTGGGGAGTGAAGTTAGCTGTTAACCTCTCCACCTCAATGTCTTCTTTTGTAAAGGTAGGTTAATAATAGCACTGACTCTGTGGAGTCTCTGAAGATTGAATGACAGAAAGGGTGAGGAAGTCTTGGCTGGCATATAGTGAGCAATGATGGGGAAGAGCACAGGTGTGGTAAAGGAGCACAGAACATGGGCTGCACAGGGGCAGAGATAGCAAAGTAAGTTGTGGGGACTGCAGTAAACTGTGTTACCTGCTTCTCATCCCTAGAGAGGATTGTATTTGGCACTCCATGGAGGCATTCTTGGCTGTGTGAATTTCTGGCCAGCAAAATGTGAATGAGGGATGTGTTACCTCTGGGCAGCAGCTTTAAGACTCAGTGCATGGTTTACTGTACTCTTTTCCCTGACTCTGCCAACCGGGAGCATGTTTTGGGATGGAGACTCCATCAGTCTGGAGGGCTGAACTTTCGCTCACTTGCAATGACATGCGACATGCTGGAGAAATAAGTTTTGCTTTAATCCACTAAAATATGGAATTGTCAGATACTGCAACCTGAAAGCACCATAGTATTTCTGGAGCCTGAAATCAAGGAGGAGAATGTTAAGAGATGTGTCTCATGGGCATGCTGAAGTTATTGAGCTTTGTCTTGCAAATCATTGGGGAGATGCTTTAGTCAAGCCCTCAGGCCTTTTAGGGGCTCACATTCCCATGACATATTCTCTGCATGGTGCCTGGACAAGGGTCACATAACAATAAATAAACCAGCTCCAAAATCCTTGTAATTCCTTCTTTGCCAAAAGATAAACTCACAAAACTTCCATCTGGCATTTAAAAACCCATATAAACAGCCCTGTTTGTCCCATCTCTTAGCACCATGAATCACCTTACTGTAACCACTTTACTCTCTGTGGAACATATATTGGCAATTCTATTTTTCAGTCTTTGCTCATATCTTTCTCTTCTATCTGTACTGATCCTCCTTTCCGCCCTATTTGTTGAAGTCCCAGTGGAAAGGCACCGACCTTTGAGGGATTAAATCTGGTTCTGGTTTGTTTAATGACACCCATAGGAAGCCTGTAAATAATTTTTGAAAAATTCTCTTAGCCACTCTGATTCACATCAGTAAAATGAAGGTTATTGTGCCAGATGATCTCAAAGGTGTTTTCAGTTTCTTAAATAACTATTATTTAAGATTAAGTTTGGTAGCAAATAACAGAAAACCCTAAATGACTAGAGTTTAAGTCAAATAAAAGTTTTTCCTTTACCTTTTGTAAATGAAATTCAGAGGTAAGCATTCAGGACCAGCATGGCACTTTATTACTATCTTAGCTTAAGCTGCTATAACATAATACCACAGGCTGGTGGCTTAAATGACAGAAATTTCTTTCTTACAGGTCTAGAGGCTAGAAGTCAAAGACCAAAGGGCCAACCAATTCAATTTCAAGTGAAGGCCCTCTTACTGGTTTGCAGACTGCTGCCTTTTCACTGTGTGCTCACATGACAGATCATCTCTGTCTTATCTTTTTCATAAGGGCACTAATCCCATTCATGAGGGCCTTCCCTTCATGACCTAATTACCTTCCAAAGTTTCCACGTCTAAATTCCATCTGTTTGGAGATTAGGGCTTCAACATGTAAATTTGGGGAGACACATTTGTTCCATAGACCTCTGCTCCCAGTGTCCCAAAATCCATGTCCTTCTCACATGCAAATACATTAATTCCACGTTCATTACCCCAAAGTCTTAACTCATCCTAGCATCAACTCTAAAGCCCAAAATCCAAAGTCTTATCAAAATATCATCTAAATCAGACATGGGTGAAACTAAAGATATGATTCATCCTAGGGCAAAATGCCTCTCCAGTTGTGAACACGTGAAACCAAACAAACTAGGTGCTTCAAATACATGAATACCTACAATGATAAAACAGGTATAGGATAGACATTCCCATTCTCTTCAATAAATGGTGCTGGGAAAACTGGACAGCTATATGTAGAAGAATGAAACTCGACCATTCTCTTACACCGTACACAAAAATAACTCAAAATGGATAAAAGACCTCAACGTGAGACAGGAATCCATCAGAATCCTAGAGGAGAACATAGGCAGTAACCTCTTCGATATCAGCCACAGCAACTTCTTTCAAGATATGTCTCCAAAGGCAAAGGAAACAAAAGCGAAAATAAACTTGTGGGACTTCATCAAAATCAAAAGCTTCTGCACAGCAAAGGAAACAGTCAACAAAACAAAGAGGCAACCCACGGAATGGGAGAAGATGTTTGCAAATGACAGTACAGACAAAAGGTTGATATCCAGGATCTATAAAGAACTCCTCAAACTCAACACACACAAAACAGACAATCATATCAAAAAATGGGCAGAAGATATGAACAGACACTTCTCCAATGAAGACATACAAATGGCTATCAGACTCATGAAAAAATGTTCATCATCACTAGCCATCAGGGAGATTCAAATTAAAACCACATTGAGATACCACCTTACACCACTTAGAATGGCCAAAATTAGCAAGACAGGAAACAACATGTGTTGGAGGGGATGTGGAGAAAGGGGAACCCTCTTACACTGTTGGTGGGAATGCAAGTTGGTGCAGCCACTTTGGAGAACAGTGTGGAGATTCCTCAAGAAATTAAAAATAGAGCTTCCCTATGACCCTGAATTGCACTACTGGGTATTTACCCCAAAGACATTCCCACTCCAAAAGTGAAATAGAAAATAAAGAAGGGATGATGGGTCCCAGGCTAATCTAAAACTTAGCAAGGCAAACTCCATGAGATGTTAACTCTCATGATTAATCCTCTTTAGCTCAATGCTCTGTCTTTCAGACCCAATGGGGCAATAGGCTCACCCTCTGGACTATTCTCAGAACCAAAATCTGTTCTAGTCAGGGTTCTCCAGAGAGATCAGAAAAAGAGAGATACAGAGATGAAGACAGAGAAAGAGATATAGAGAGAATTGGCTGAGAAGTCCCATGATCTGTCACCTGCAAGTTGGAGATATAAGGAAGACAGTGGTATAGTCTGAGTCTGAGATCAAAGGCCTGAGAACTAGAGGAGCCAATCATATAGTCCTAATTGGAGTCTGAGTACAGGAGAAGACTGATGTTCCAGCTGTGCGGGTCAGGCAGAGAGATCAGATTCTCCCTTCCTCTGCCTTTTTATTTTATTCAGGCCCTCAACAGATTGGATGATATCCACCTATAACTGGGAGGGGCAAGTTGCTTTATTGAGTCCACAAATTCAAATGCTAATCTCATTTGGAAACACCCTCACAGACAGACCCAGAAATTATGTTTAGCCAAAAATTTGGGTAGTCCATGGTCTGGTCAAATTGAAACATAAAATTAACCATCACGGTGGCCATCAGAAAACCAACTTTTTTTGCCCTATTGTTCCATCATTGTCAACATGTAGTTAGAACCTAATGGTGCAAGATGGCTTATTGCGTTCTAGTCATCACATCTACCTTCCACTCAGCAGGAAGAAAGGAAGTGATAAAAAAAAAAAAGAGAGAGAGAGACTTCCCTTGAAGGGCTATCTAGCAGTTACACACAGTGTTAAGTTGCATTGGACAGGACTTAATCAATCATACAGCAATACTTAGCTGCAAAGGAAGCTAAGAAATACGGTCTTTATTCTGGTTGTCTATGTGTCCCACTAAAACCTGGGAATTTTATTACTAAGGAAAAAGAGGAATTGGATATTAGGCCTAGCAGTCTTGGTTACTTAATTCATAACAGAAATCTTAGCAAACCCATCTCTCCATTGTTTAGACCTACATTTTCAGTTTATTAGTCATGAAGGAAAAATGTGGATCTCCTTTGGCTTGCCTTTTATGTGAATCTCTCAATTGTTTCAAACTCAGAAGTGGAAGAGGGGTTTTATTTACTGAAACCTAATACTATCAATGTATCACAACAAATCAGTATAGATGGTAAACTGAATATCTACCTCAATTTTCTTCTGGTAACAAGATACTGATATACCAAAGAAACACCTTCCTTACCCCCTTCAATAAAAACACTAGAAAAAATTACAGATAGTGTAAGTATGAAAATATGTACATTTTAATACATGAGACAAGCAGCTTATGAGAATAGCATATAGCAATAATTAGAGCTTGCTCTGGAGGAAGATAAGTGAGAAAATATGATCTTCTAATTTATATCCAGGATCCAATTGCAAAGTCAAAGAATAATGTTATCCATACATTCCCAAAGAGCAAGGAACTGGAACATGAAAACTTACTTAAGTGTCTTCATTAAGGTGAGGCCAGAGACAACTTAACACTGGCCTACCATGATTTTTTTACAAGAAGAATTTTACCTATTTTATGTTGATACATATTATGTACATAAGCATTAGATTTAAAATTTGTTAGATAGCAACGAAGATATCCATCACTTTTGTTTAAGGGCACGCATTATTCAAGAGAAAGCACTGCCGCTGACAAAACACATTTGGATAAATAAGATTCCTTCTCTTATTCACACAATGATTCATTTCATGTCACACACACTTCATTTTTGACTCATAAAGTGTGTCGCAACAGGCTTTGTAAGACTTATAATTATTGAGGCTATTTTTGCGCTGCTATTCACTGCCTTTTCTTAGCCTCTTTGCATTAATAACCAGTTTTTCCCTCCTCATTATTTTGTATCCGACCAAAGAGAACTGGTGTCAGCCAATCAGCATTTTGGACGATGACTCATTTGCATTCAAAAGCTTAAAAATATTAGGTCCTTATCAACAAAAATTAAGCCTGCTGCTACACACTACACACTGAGCTAGGATGGGGATACAGTGGAAAATAAGCTGTGGTTCTTGCTCCAACCCTCTCTTGCAAAAAATTTAAAGGCTGGATTACATACCAACTAAGAGCCTCTCCAGAAGAGATTCATATTTTAATACAAAATAACTACTACCACTGACTTTACAGCTAATAAACTGCCTTCGCTTGCACTGAGTTCATTTGAGCTATGCAGCAACCTCTGGAGAGAGGTGTCTTCATTATCAACCCCATTTAATAAATGAGAAAACTGAGGCTTGAGATTAAAAAAAAAAAAACTAGCCCCCACATAACTTTGACTTTCAACATCAAAATTGTATTTAAAAACCCCATGTCTTATGTTCCTCAATTTTGGAATCTTTACAGAACATCTGGCTAAAAAAATACGGACTTTTTTTCAAAGAGTGGTCCTCAAATTTCCAACTTCAGTATCATTTGATGCCTATCTAAAAGGAGTCTGATTCTCCAGCCCACTACAGTTTGAGTTCCACCAATGGAGGCCCTCTGCAGGGAAAAAAGAAAGGGCAGAACATTTCAGGCAGGGAGAAGTGTGCAAGCTGACGTCTGGAGTTATGGACATTTATGGAAAACTCAGAATCTGCAAAAATAATCCACTGCATCCATTTATAGATGATGTCATAGACTAACTGCTGAGCTGAAAATCTTAAAGGACTGAAATGCTTTTGGAATCCTCAGTCCCTGAGTCTCTGTAATACCTGTAGCTATTTCAGTCAGGTGTGGGCTGCAGCAGCTGGAAGGTCAAAAGTCTGCCTCTCTTGAAACCAGGGACACTTAATTTAATCTCTGACACAATCTGCCCCTGGCTGTAAAATTCTGCTTTCTTCCTCTGGGAGAAGATTTTTCTCACTAAGTCACAACCAGATCCTAAATAAACTGTGTATAGTAATCACCAGAGTACTGGAAGCCAGGGGACTTGGGTTCAAATCCTGACTCAGCCACTGTACTCATTATATTTCTTTGTTTGCAAGTCACCAGGATAGCTTGAACTAACAGGGAGATTTATCATAAAGACATGGGGTATTTCATAGATCCCAAAGGCAAATCCAGGCCTCTGGAAAGAATATGCTTTCTCTATTATGCTTCTCTACTTTGTTCAACACATCTGTTCATTTTTCTTTTCTTTGCCAGAGTAGATTTTTCTGCTGCCCTGTTTATGGAATGGAACACAGCTGTCCCTCTGCTCCCAGTAATAGCTAACAGTTACTATTCACATGGGTCAGATACAATTCTAAGCTCTTTATAAGTATTGTTATAATTAATCATCACATGGTAAGAATGCCATGAATGCCATTTTTGTACAGATAAAGAAACTGAGTCACAGTTTCTTTAAGTAATTAAGTAATTGGCTCAAGGACACACAGCTAGTTCTATTATGGACCCCAGGTACCCTGAAATCAGAGGCAATAGATTTGTGTCCTGCCTCATACTCTTTCATGTTACATAGAAAGGTTTAATGGCTATCTCTGTCTAATTTTCATATGCCCAAGTAAAACCAGATTGCTGAGTATGGCCAGGGTCTGGGGTCACACAACACTGTCAAGAATGAGAGGACTAAGCTCACCGAAAGAAAGGAAGGTTTGAGGAAGTTCCCGTTCTCCTTAAAGAAAGGCCCTCCACACCTGCTAATCCAACCAAGTGATTTTCTTCAAGCTCTTTCCTGGCTTTGGATTGCAGTTTCCTCTGACGATGGGAGCTCCATCCCCTTCTTGGACACTCACAATGGATTCCTGTGCAGTAAAGGCTCTGAAAACACCATCAGTGGAGATCATTGCTTGACCTTAACACAGTGTTTCCCAAATTTATTTGACGACAGAAACTTCCCCCTCCTCCATACAGATGCTGAGCCCTCTGTTTTACAGAAACCGTAGAAAACGGGCACCTGGGTGACTCAGTCATTAAGCACCTGCCTTCGGCTCAGGTCATGATCCCAGCATCCTGGGATCAAACCCCACATCGGGCTCCCTGCTCAGTGGGAAACCTGCTTCTCCCTCTCCCGCTTCCCCTCCTTATATTCCCTCTTTCACTGTCTCTCTCTCTCTCTCTCTCTCTCTCTCTCTCTGTCAAATAAATAAATAAAATCTTGAAAGAAAGAATGAAAGAAAGAAAGGAAGAAAGAAACCATAGAAGAGTTCAAATAAGAATGCTATCAACTTCCTGCCACAAACACTTCAAGTCCACCTACAGCTTTGTCCCTACTCTCCTCCTCCTCTCTAGTTATAATCGAGATGTGCCCCTTCTCCTTTCTAAGACTCATGGGTCTGGATGATTCCATCCCTTCCTCCCTTTTCAGGAAACTTATATTATCCATTTCCAATCTCTCTCGCTCTCATCTCTATTTCTCCTATATTTTCAAACCTCTGTTCCCTGGGACCCATAAGCCATTTAAACATGGTAAGAAGGTCTCTTGTCTTAAATAAAAAACTCTCCCTGGTTCTCACTTTCCCCTTTAGCTAATGTCTTCTCCCTTCTTCCACAGCCAAACTTCTCCAAGAAGAATCTACTCCTCATCATCTCTCAGGCATTGCTTGGGCCTCTCCAACCTATCTCCTGACCCCAATACCCTCCATTTCCCAAATGGCTCTTGCTGAGCTCACCAATGGCCTCCATGTCACTAAATCCAGAGGACAATATTTTGGTCCTTATCTCCCACTTTTCCCAATAGCATATACCACTGCTGATCTAGCCCTCCCTCTCAGAATGTTTTTCTCCTATAAGTTAAGGAATAAAGCCGTCTCAGGGAATCCCTTCTATTCTTCTGACTGCTCCTCCCCAAGACTCATGGTTCTCTACCTCACAGAGTACCCAAGGTGAGTTCTTATCACACACATGGTTCCAGTTATTATCTCCAGTTCTATATTCTCCCCTTAGCACCACATTTGTATCTCTTTCTGCTCACTTGACATTTCTACTTGGGCAACTTATACAGGCCTCAAATTCAACACAACCAGAACATAATCTCTCCACAGTCTAGTGGAGAGATACTACTCTAGTGTTCCTTATTTCATGAGAAATAATATAGTCCACTGCAGTTAGAAAACAAGAAACCTATGAGACATCCTTACTATCTTCTTTTCCTCACTCCTGATATCTATTCAGCAGAAGGTCCTACCTAGTTTAGCTCCTAAATAACACTCAAATATGTCCATCTCTCTCTGTTACTATAGCCACCATCCTAACTGAAACTGCCCTCATTCATTATCTGCTCTCATGCAATAACTGGTCCCACTGTTTTCCCTCCAACTCTTCTGTTCTTTCTGCAGATCCCAGCTAAAATCATTTAGTAGCTTACTGGTACTTTCTGGATAAACACCAAAGTCCCTCATCTAGTCCCTGCCCTCTGCCCACACTCACCTGCCCCTTGCTCTTTGTATTATGTGGGTAGACAAGAGGAATGCTGATAAGCAGTCTACAATGCACAAGAGACCCCCACATAAAGAATTATCCCTAAATGTCAATAGAACCAAAGTTGAAGACCCCAGTCCAAGCTAATCATTTTATACTCCTTACTCATGCTTGGCTTAAAATTCCTGCACCACACAGCATGCACCTGACCACTAGTACAGGTCTAGGAGTAAGCACTATCCTAAATTAGCTTGATTTGACTGCAAAGAAAGACTTTTTCCCCATGGTTGGAAGAGAGTCTCTCTTTCTCTTCCTCTGTCTCATTCTCTCTCCTTCACCTCCACCCTCTCCATTGGTTAGAAACAAGAAAGCATGTTGTCCCACCTGTCACTGACAAACATCTTATGACCATAGGAATAAAGCAGTCCAAGAACACAACTTATACACCAAGGATTACAGAGAAGAGAGAGAAAAAGAACCTGAACTTTAAGGCATCATCGAGCTATTGGATCAATGAAACCTGAAGTCCACCTTACTGCTAAACGTATTATATGAGATAAATAAATGTCCTAGTTGTATGAGTTAGGTTGAATCATATCTCCTGTTACTTGAGATACTGAAAAATTGATTTGTATGGTTCCTTTCAGTCCTTTATGATTCTAGATGTGACTAAGATCTAGCTGTAGCTTCTAGCCCTGTAAATATTCAATAAAAAGGCAAATAATTCAAAGAGGTTCTGGTAGAAGATGACAGCGAAGACTACATTTTTCACCAAATTAAAGAATACTTCTTTTCTTATTTACCACTTGGGTCATTACACATTATCTATTCCTCTCAGATCTATCTCAGACATATTCAGGACATGACAAAAGGCAGACAATTTATTCTACTAAGATGATGACAGGTGTGTTTGTGACCCCATCAACCTTGCCTTCTGCCTATTTCTCTGGCTTCAGTCCCAAACATCTGCTTCTTTCCCCACTTCCAATGTGCCGAATGTTAAGGAACTATCTATACCACAACCACCACCACCGCCGCCACCACCACCACCACCACCATCCATCACACCCCCCAGATGCTGTGGTCATTTTCCATGACAATTAGGTATTGACTTTAGGATGAACAAGTCTGAAATGCTGAGTTCTGGGTTGGGACAAAATTTGGACAATACCAGTGATAGCTAGGACGATTGAGTGCTTGTGATAACTGGTGTTTAGTGCTTTACACACCTTCTCTCACTGAATCCCTACAGCCATTCCATGATGCAGGCACCATCACTAACCCTATTTTCCAGATGAGATCATGGGACACAGAAAACTTACATAATTTGCCAAAGTCCACACAAGTAAATGAAGCCCTTTTTCTTGGATCATAGAAAATGAAGATAGAGTGGGTAAAGTTCTTATGATTTAATTTGTTTTCATTAAATTTGTCTTTTCTAAAAATTTCCATTAAAAAACTATATGTACACAAGATAACGTAACTGAACATTGTGTAGAGTGAGTAATAAAGTGAAAAGCAGAAATCTCTCTTCAAGGCCATCCCTTTCTAGCTTTCCAGTCCACCTCTGTGAGGGTAACAACTAAAGCTTCTGGAACATGTTCTGCAGAAATCCCCTTTGCATATGCAAAAAAGCAGTTCTTTCTTTTAGGTCACCTTTTCTTACCCTCCCCACCCCCCCCAACCGAACTTTCAGGGCAGTACTATCTGGACACAAACCATCCTTTGCCTTTTTCCTGTGTCTTTCCCACCTTCCTGCCCCACCTCTGTCCCTAGGCCTTTTTGCCCTCCCCTGGAGGGCAGGAGCTACCTTTGCCAACTTTTGCACAGTCAAGTCATTTTGAGCACAACCATGGAATGAAAGGATGAGAGCTCGTTTGCCAGACTCTTGCAATGAGAGAAAGAAAAAAAAAAAGATCAAAAAATTAAAATCCTGAAAAGCAGAAGGTTCTTGAATAGTCTTCCTGCAGCCCTGTGGGACAACTCTCCCTTTCTTATGTCACCCTAATTGGGCAGACTCTGCCTAGTTACTGAAATGTCAGAGTGAGCCCTCAGCTGGACAGTTAGATAAACACATGAGATCACTGGCAAAGATAGACATTCCCAAGGATCTGTGCTATCCTGGAGATCCCCAAGTTAAGACATTCCCAACTGTTAATCTAGGATTCTCCCCTTTGTTCTGCTTTCACCACAAGCTGCTTATATGTATATATATATTTTTTTTTACTGTTTTTTAAGTTAAAGTGCAGCTCTCTCAGAAAGACCATAAGATATAACCTTTCAAATAGGACCTTCCAAATGTATTCTATTCCAAATGCTTGCTCCGTCGAGAAGTGGCACACGTTCCCACCCACTACTAATCCCAGCTCACTCTCCATCTTTCCACTGCATTCCTCTAAAGTATCAACTTAAGTATTAGTGAGTGACAAATATTTCTTCCTTAGAAAACCAAATGGAAATTGGGCAGTGGGCACTGGAACTCTCTAGTGTAGGTCTCAGTGAGAAAGTGACAAAACAGGTGGCCCAGAGTCCTTAAGACAAGGTAATCCTTAAATGCTCATATGTGAGCAAGGTGCCCAGTACAGCTGAAGTAGAATGGAAAGGAAAGAGTGGTAGAAGATGAAGGAAGGAGTTACGGAGGGAAGACACTGTAGTATCTTTTACTTTAAGGAAAATGGGGAACCATTGAATGGAGACATCTGTTGCTTTGTTGCCTACCCAGCACCCGTTTCCCATCTGTTACCATACTTCCATTTTCTCTCTCCCGTTCTCAGTCCACGTGGTTTAGGTGGAGCTGACCAAACCTCATGATCCTGGTTTGGACATCCAGGTCTTGCAAATCCTGATCACTGGGGTTGGTTCAGAGGTAGACATTTGACCTGATTAAGCCTAAAATTCAATTCTAGGATTTTCACTGAACTAAAGAAAGAGACGTGCTTTTTCTGCCTGAGTTGCCAAGTTGATAAAGTAAATCTGGAGTTTTCGGAAACCACTGTGGCATCATGAAGCAATAGCTTGCCTCAGAATGATGCCAGTGCACACCCTAGGAATGGAGAAACACAGAATCCTATTGACATCATTTGAGCACATGGGTCCAGCCCTACCTGAAACTGGTGTCCCTGGTCTTTTTAGTTATGCTAATAATTTCCCTTCTCAGCTTCAGCTAGTTTAAGTTGGATTTCTCTTACTTGAATGGGAAAAGTACTGACTACAACACTGATGGATACAAATTAGTTGTCATTTTATAATGGCCTTAGGGCCTTACCTCTTCAACCAAAGGAGAAATTAATGGCTGACAAGGTGGCAAGGAGTTCATGTGAGTTGTGCATAACATTTAAGAGAACTTCAAACCATATGTCTGGCCTCTAATTTTCACAGCTGAGACCATTAAAGACCTACATGTGCACTCACTTTTACCTCAGTTCATGAGACCTTTTCTAGACAAACATGGAGGTATTGGAATCAAATAGGCCTCATATCTGGGTCCTTCCAATGCTTGAAGCCTAGCTCCCCAGGAACTGGCCTCCTGCTTCCCTTCCCCCTGTGTCTCAGTCCTTTTTGGCTTTGAAGCTGCAAGACACTTCATTTCCTTCTCCTGTGTCTCACTTTCCCCATGTCTGCCTATAGTAGATAAAATCATCAGACCCTGTTCTTCACTCCTCCTGCATTCACAACCTTGCCATGGCCTCTTCATGGGAACAATGTACTTCCCTACTTCTTGACTTTGAGTTTAGCAAGTTTATGACTTGCTTTGGCCCATGGCATGTGGGCAGAAATAACAATTTGCTAGCTCCAAGCTAGGCCTTAATAGGACTCATATATCTCTATTTACACTTTGCTATCACTGGTTCCAAGAAGAAGATGGGAGATTTATGACACCCTTTCCATCTGCAAGGGTATTCAAATTGGCAAAGAAGAAGTCAAACTCTCTCTCTCTGCAGATAACATGATACTTTATTTTATATGGAAAAACCCAAAGATTCCACCCCCAAACTACTGGAACTTATACAGCAATTCAGTAAATGTGACAGGATACAAAATCAATGTACAGAAATCAGTTGCTTTCTTATACACTAAAAATGAAAATACAGAAAGGGAAAGTAGATAATTGATTCCATTTTTTATAGCACCAAGAACCATAAGATACCTGGGAATAAACCTAACCAAAGAGGTAAAGGACCCGTACTCAAGGAACTACAGAACACTCATGAAAGAAACTGAAGAAGACACACACACAAAAAAAATGGAAGAGCTATCCATGCTCATGGATCAGAAGAACAAACATTGTTAAAATGTCTATACTGCCTAGAGCAATGTATACTTTCGATGCCATCCCAATCAAAATTCCACCAGTATTTTTCAAAGTGCTGGAACAAACAATCCTAAAATTTGTATGGAACCAGAAGAGACCCCGAATTGCTAAGGAAATGTTGAAAAAGAAAAACAAAACTGGGGGCATCACGTTGCCTGATTTTAAGCTTTACTACAAAGCTGTGATCACCAAGACAGCATGGTACTGGCACCAAAACAGACACATAGTCCAGTGGAACAGAGTTGAGAGCCCAGATATGGACCCTCAACTCCATGGTCAAATAATCCTCGACAAAGCAGGAAAAAATATACAGTGGAAAAAAGACAGTCTCTTCAATAAATGGTGCTGGGGAAATTGGACAGCTATGTATAGAAGAATGAAACTCGACCATTCTCTTACACCATACACAAAGATAAACTCTAATGGATGAAAGACCTCAACATGAGGCAGGAATCTATCAAAATCATAGAGGAGAACATAGGCAGCAACCTCTTCGACATGGGCCACAGCAACTTCTTTCAAGACATGTCCCCAAAGGCAAAGGAAA
Source organism: Enhydra lutris kenyoni (assembly GCF_002288905.1). Lineage (NCBI taxonomy): Eukaryota > Metazoa > Chordata > Mammalia > Carnivora > Mustelidae > Enhydra > Enhydra lutris. Next base: position 2,278,810 of record NW_019154091.1, read on the forward strand.
CAAAAGTGAAAATGAACTTTTAGGACTTCATCAAGATCAAAAGTTTCTGTAAAGCAAAGGAAACAGTCAACAAAACAAAGAGGTATCCCATGGACTGGGAGAAGATATTCACAACGACACTACAGACAAAGGGCTGATATCCAAGATCTATAAAGAGCTCCTCAAACTCAACACACACAAAACAGATAACCGCATCAAAAAATGGGCAGAAGACATGAACATACACTTCTCCAAAGAAGACATACAAATGGCTAACAGACACATGAAAAAATGTTCATCATCACTGGCCATCGGGAGATTCAAGTCAAAACCACACTGAGATACCACCTTCACCAGTTAGAATGGCCAAAATCAACAAGACAGTAAACAAATGTTGGAGAAGATGTGGAGAAAGGGGAACACTCTTACACTGTTGGTGGGAATGCAAGTTGGTGCAGCCACTTTGGAAAACAGTGTGGAGATTCCTTAAGAAATTAAAAATAGAGCTTCCCTATGACCCTGCAATTGCACTACTAGGTACTTACCCCAAAGATATAGATGTAGTGAAAAGAAGGGCCATCTGTACCCCAATGTTCATAGCAGCAATGGCCACAGTCACCAAACTGTGGAAAGAACCAAATGCCCTTCAACAGATGAATGGATAAAGAAGGTATGGTCCATATATACAATAGAGTATTATGCTTCCATCAGAATGATGAATACCCAACTTTTGTATTAACATGGACGGGACTGGAGATTATACTAAGTGAAATAAGTCAAACTGAGAGAGTCAATTATCATATGGTTTCACTTACTCATGGAGCATAAGGAATAACATGGAGGACATTGGGAGATGGAGAGGAGAAGTAAGTTGGGGGAAATCAGAGTTGGAGATAAACCATGAAAGACTGTGGACTCTGAGAAACAAACTGAGGGTTTTGGAAGGGGGTTGGGGGATGAGGTGAGCCTGATGGTGCGTATTATGGAGGGCACATATTGCATGGAGCACTGGGTGTGGTGCATAAACAATGAATTTTGGAACAAACACACACACAAATTAAATTAAATTATATTTTAAAAATAAAGAAATAAAATAGAAAATGAAATTATAAAAAAAAATCTGAATATTATTTAGTGTTACTATATTGTGAGCAATATTTGTAAATATTTATCTAAAATTCAAATTTAAATGGGCATTCTATACTTTTTATTTATGAAATCTAACAACCCCTCTCTTCTACTACTTACTTCTGGCTGGAGCTAAAAAGAGATGTTCCTCCTGCACAACACACATAAACACACACACACACACACACACACACACACACACTTCAGACTTAGGATCACCTACTCTATCACTTCATAGAAGAATTATTTGCAGTGAAAGTTCAGAGCATTTTTTTTTTTTTTTTTTTTTTTTTGGTTTGAGGTGACTGCCCTGTGAATATTCACTCCAAATCCCAAGGTGCCAAGGTGAGGGAAAGAAGACATTTGGAGTTGTTTGTACTCTATGTTCATGCAGCTAACTGAATCAGTGTAAGGACTATGTTTCTCCTCTATTTTGAAAATCTGTCCATTCTTTACACATCAGAGGCGAAACATAGAGTTAAATTCCAGCAGCCACATATTGAGATTGCAAATGGTTGCTTATCATTCCTCAATTCATAGAAGGACCATATCTTTTATTGTCAATTTGATTAAAGGCTTCAGCTTCAAAATAAAATTCATGTCCAAGGGTCTTTCATTTTCCCTTTGATAAACGGGCATAATTCACTTTTCTTTAATGTTATTCCAAAGAGCATTGTGTTACAATGGGGTTTTTGTGATGCCCCAAAAACATTTTTGAAACTGTTCTTATCTTTCCAGGCTCTTGCTAACAGCCACCACAATACTCTCTTGGGCATAAGTGTGCCCAACAAAGGCTCAAGGAATAAGTTTATAGACTCTGGAAGTTGGATCTCCTGGGTGGGAGGGAGAAAAGGTTGCATATAAATTCTTTTCCATAAAAGGCTTTATCAAATGACTGAAACAGAACATACCAAGTAACTAGTTCCAGATTAATTTTCAATCAGCATTTTGTGAGCACTTCTAGGTACCCGGTGGTTCATAGTGGTTCTTAACCTTGACTGCACATTAGAATCACAGAGGGAGCTTTTTAAAAAATATTGCTCCCTGGGGACCACCTTGGAGATTCTAGCTCAGTTGGTGTGGGGTGGGGGCTGAGCATTAGTATTGTTAAAAGCTCCCTAGTGATTCTAAGGTGGAGGCAGCAGTAAGCAACGCTGATATATACAATTTCGTTTATTCTCCCCTGCAATCCGGCAAGGTTGGCAGAAGTATCAGGTATAACACATGAGGGGATCGATCATACAAAACAGCTTCAGTGACCTCCTCCTCAAGCTTGGGCCTATTTCATGCTCAATTTCATACTATGACAGCTCAGGATACCAAGAGGCTGCAAGGGATTTTTTTTTTTTTTAATTGAGTCCTCTAAAAGATATAAATGCTCAGAGCACCTCAGAAAATTAAACTCAACATACCCAAACACGATAGATGTATTTTCAACTTTGTATTATCAAGTGTTTAAAATACATAAAAGTGAGGGAGCAGCGTGATTGAGCCCCCATTACTGATCTCTAGACTTCAACAATTTGGAAGATTTTACCAGTTCTGCTTCCTCTCTGTCCTCCAGGGTTTTGGTTTGTTTTGCTTTGTTAGATTATTTTAAATTAAATCCCAGTGGTAGTACTGTTCAGCTGTACCTACTCCAGAATTTATCTCTAATACTGAGGACTTCCTTGTTGTGGTGGTAAAATAAAAATGACATAAAATTTACTATTTTAACCATTTTTCAAGTATATAGTTCAGTGGTATTAAGAACATTCCCATTGTTAGGCAATCATCACCACCATCCATTCCTAGAACTTTTTCCATCTTCCCAAACTGAAAGTCTATCTCCATGAAACACTAACTCCCCATACCTCAATGTGGTGGCAACCACCACTCTACTTTCTGTGTCTATGAGTTTGAGGCCTCTAGATCCTAGTTACAGTGGAATCATATATATTTTCCTCTCATGTCTGGCTTATTTTACTTAGCATAATTTCTTCAAAGTTCATTCATGTTGCAGCATGAAACCCCTGAGGATTTTTCTCTGTAGCAAAATTCAGTGCCATTTTCATCCTTAAAAAATTAATATGATATTATTAAGATAAATTTCCTTTAATCCTCTCCCCAAAATTTGGCACAATTTTGTGACATTTATTTGTTAGAGAAACCAGGTTATTTGTCCTATAGAATTGCCCATGTGAGATATGGCACATGCTTTCTGGAAAGGATATGTCAGCCTCCTCAATCCCAATATTGCTGAAAGCTGGTAGTAGGACCAGAAACTTGACCAGACTTGAACTAACATACAGTTTTTTGGCAAGAATTCACAGAGGGTGGGACATACATTGTATTGTGCCTTTTAAGAGACCAGTAACATCTGATTGTCCTGCTTTTAGTGATATTATGGTTGCTCAGGCGATGTCACTATAATCCTTCTATCTGACTTCTTTGTGATAGAATTTCAACACTGGAAGAAGGCACTCTGAGGGGCACCTGGGTGGCTCAGTCAATTAAACGTTTGCATTCAGCTCAGGTCACAATCTCAGGGTCCTGCTCAGCGGGGAGTCTTCTTTTCCCTTTGCTCTGCCACTGCCTCCTGCTCGTGCTCCCCCCCAAACTCAAATAAATACATAAAGTCTTAAAAAAGGAAAAAGAAAGAAATCACTCTGAGTTTATGACCCCCTAACCAGCTTTTTTCATCTGTACATAGGAAGAACCAGGACCAAAGAAGTTTAATGATTTGTTCAGCATCATATATCAAGTAATATTTATCGAGTTCCCTCTCCTGAGAGAACCCAACCCTTTTTCCATGTAGAGATCCATTGTTCTTCCCCATGCTTCCATGTGGCTCAGTTCTTAAAGAACTTAGTATGCTATGAAAACTACCTAGAGGGGCTCCTGAGTGGCTCAGTTGGTTAAGCATCTGCCTTGGTCTCAGGTCATAATCCCAGGGTCTTGGGATCAAGCCCCCCTGTCAGGTTCCCTGCTCAGTGAGGAACCTGCTTCTCCCTTTCCCTCTGCCACACCCCCTACTTGTGCTCTCTCTCTGTCTCTCTCTCTCTCACCCTCTCTCAAATAAATAAAATAAAATCTTAAGAAAATAAAACTTCCTAGACTAGACCACAAGCCATAGGAAGGAAGAGAGCTTATGTATTTATTCACAATTTAACTCCTTGGATAGATGGCACAGAACAAGGGACTAATACATATTTGTTATATAAAAGAAATACAAAAGTGAATGATTAGTTGATTTAATTAAAAGATGCAAGAACTTTGGGATCACTTTTCTAAACATATGTTTCTATAGATGTCTTCATAAAAGAATGTCCCAATAGATTTTAACAGATCTGGCCATGATTCCATCTCAATATAAATTTTAGATACTTGTAAAAAGCAGTGTAATCCTTTGCCAAGTGCCTTTTCTGAGAGATCTCACAAGGGGTAAAGGAATGGCTTTGATTTCCCCATAGGGCTTTGAAGTCTCTTACCTGGGTGCTCTGTTGTGCCTCTACAACTTCCAGACAGCAACCAGGGTGAAATTTTTCAAATGCAATTCTGATCATGTCATTCCACCAATGAAAACTCTCTCATGTTCTTCCATTGTACTTAGAATAAAGCCTAAACTCCCACAAGGACCCACAAGTTCCCACCCATACTACCTCATATATATTTCTCCAGCCTCATATCAGCATCTCTTCTCTTGAGCTGGCCTCTTTTCATTTCCCTGCACCTAGAACCTGCAGCCTGTTCCCACCTAAGATTTTGTACCTGTTTTCCCCTCTGCCTGGCCTGTTCCCCTGCAGGTCTTCCTAAGGGTGGTTTATTTTCATCCTTTGGGTCTCTAATCAACTGTCCTGGAAAAACCTTATTTAAAATGAGCCTCCTCCATGGTGTTTCTATTCCATCACCCTGGGTATTTACTTCATAACACTGCATATAATTATTTAATTAATTACTATATTAATTATTTTATTTATTTGTTCCCTTGTTGACTATCTCTCTGCTCTGTTAAAATAGAAGTTCCATGAAGACAGATAATTTGTATTTTTACCACTCTATTCTCAACAACTAACACAGAGCTTGGAACAGAATATAAGCTCAATAACTATGAGGTGAAAGAAGTAAGGAAAACCTTTAAAAGCTTGTGAATGAAGAATGCTTGGATTCTTGCATCAGCCTGCCTGCTCCTCTACCCTCAACCCAATTCACAGCCTGGTCTTTTGAGATACTATGGCTCAAATTGGCCCCAGACTCTAGGAAATGTTGAAGGAGCCCTGGTTTGCTTGGATCTCGCATATAATCCCCATCATGTTGGGCCTGACTCTACCTTGGGCCTGAGATCTAACTCCTAAGGCTGTGGCTTATTCCTTGACCTAAATATCCACATTATTTCTCAGGCCATATATAAACTCTGCCTTGTTCTCCCTCCTTCACGCCTTCCCCTTTCCTCTTTCTTATTCACTCACCCTCTATCTTAGGCATTAGATCCTGGTCCATATCTCATCCCTGTGCTGGGACCACACTGCTGTTGACATGGTGGGTCTCCTCTGGATCTATCTCCATATCCCCCATCAAAACCTTTCACTTTCTCCTTCCACCAACTTCCACCAACTTTTGACCAAAGCAGCCAACACCCAAATGGTGGGTGATGTTCAGTGCTGGTACATTAAGATCAGGCAAACTTGGCTTGCTTTTCCTCTATGGAAGATGGAAAGGGTGTCCCCAAGATCTTGAGAAGGAAGAGGAAATAAGTCCGTTATTCTCATAAACACTTAGAATAAAAAAAACATCAATAGTGCACACTTGAACTATTAAGGCAAACCACATGAAATTGCCAGTATGCTACCTACCAAAAAAGAAGACTAATTCATTCAGCCTAACACATTTCCTGCCTGCCTCTCCCACCCATTCATGGCACCCAAAGCTATTGTCAGTTGTTTTAGAGTAATCTGGAGTGAAGAAAATATGGACCATAATTAAAGGGTGAAGTCTGGGACCAAACAATTCTATGGAAGGGATAACCTCCTAACCCCTTTGCCATTGCTTAAGATACTTAAAGCCAAGGATAAGAAAGAAATATTAGTCATTCATTCAATTCCTCAGCACAAATGCATTCAAGTCCTATGTGCACTAGGCACTATGCCTTTTACTTCACATTATCTTTATATTTTATGTTTAATCCCAGCCTTATTCTCGTTTTCAAGGAAGATCTTTATGTTACAACAAAACAACTCTTTTTAGGGTCAGAAAAATCAAGCTTTGGCTCCCAGATCTGTCCTTAATTACCTGCATGACCATGGGACAAATCTCAGACTCTGAGTTCTGAGTTTTCTCTTTGATAAAATGGGTATAAAAAATACCTACACTATACTCTGAAAATAAAATAAGTTGATCCATATGACAAGTACACTCACTATGAGAAAAGTCCCTCTTTTTTTTTCCCATAAATGCTTTTTTTATCCTCAAATTTTCTTGTGGCAGCCATACCCTCTGGTTCCAATAAGCTTGTACAGGTTGAAGCAAACACTTATATTAAGTGGGATAAAAGTCTGGGGTAAGGTTCATAGACAGCAGGTTAAGAATCCCTGATGTATGTTTAGGTGCTCTAATACTCAGTGTCTGACTCTGACCCCAAATGATCAATGTTGCTGTTTGCTTTCCTGTTCTATTTTTGGATGTTTGATAAACACACTAATATCAAAGAGTAATATCAGAGTTTGGCTATCACACTGGACTTTGTCACTGCCCAAAGCCCTTGGCCAATGTGATCATTGGTCATGACTAATTGTTGGCAAAGCTGCAAGGAAGAGTCACTCTTCTATCCTGCTATGGGAAGTATAAATTGAGGATGCTTTTTGGAAGACAATTTGACAGTCCATGTTAAAAACCCAGAAATGTATATAATTCACATTCTAGAAATTCACCACTAAGAACATCTGGCAGGAAAACAATATATTAGATGTTTGTTTATAAAACCTTGGAGGGGAACTCCTCAATATCCAACCAGAAACCTAATTAAATCAAGTATAGCTTCCCATAAAATGGAATAAAATGAGCCACTAGAATTTTCATGATGAAATGAGAAATTCTAATCTATTGATAAGTGAATAAACCTGATTATAAAACAGTACAGTATATTGAACACTACATCAAAAACTAATGATGTACTATATGTTGGCTAATCAGACTTAATAAAAAAATAAATAAATAAAATAAAACAGTACAGTACAATGGGTTTTTGTTGTTGTTGTTGTTTTGTGTCTTATTTGTTGTTTTTACCAAATACAGCAAAAGTTTAACAATGGTTACATTGGCATGAAGGGATTATTAGTGGATTTTGTCATCCTCTGTGTTTTTCTATATTTTCTAAATTTTCTGCAATCTATATAAAGTACTTACATTGTTTTCAAAATTAGGAGGTGGGGTGAAGGATGTGTCTTTTTGTTTTTAAGTAGTAGATTTAAAAACAACTCTAAATAGCACTCCACCATAGGAGAATGGAGTAGAGAGCAGTGACTTCTGAGAATGAGGACAAAAATAGCCATTTATGGTCATGAAAGATTTAAGGATCAGCCTTGTTGACACTTCCCTGTTCTGTATTGTTACATGTTTAAAGGATGTTATAACTTTTCCAGGCTACATGTAGAAGATTGTCTTGACCAGTTGCATTTGACTCAGTGAATAATACAATGGAATTTCAGGGCAGAAAGGAATCTTCAAAATCAATTTGTTTTGCTCCTTTTCTTAGATGAGACATCTAAGCTCAAAGGAGCCCAGTGACTTGTCTTAGGCTGCAGAATTAGTCATGTCCTTATATGACACAATGTAGAAAGTACATTGAGGTCCATATGATGAATGGGGAAAGATTATCAAAGATTAGAAAAACCCATCACAAAACTATCCATTTGCCACAAGGTGGGTACACAAACAGTAATAAGACAAGAGGAATACTGTGTTTGCCAACATTCCATTGAAGGAGAGCACAGTGTTTGTTTCAAGGAATGTTGTGATAAGCTTACTTGGACTGGAAGTTGAAGCCTTGGGGCCATGAAATGGTTTTGTGCCAAGGCTTCAGGAAGACGCATCAGAATCCCTCTCCATAAGAGGAGAAGATTGTATGTGTTCCTTTAAAAGGGAAAGATGAAGAAAGAGGAGAGAGCGAAATGTTGGTCATGAAATGTTGGTGAGTAGTTGGTTTTTTGGAAGGTCCATGAAAGAACTGTGTTCTGCACCCAAGTTGGGGCAACCAGTAGGTTGACGTGCCCCAAATCATCCCAGTTTACCTAAGACTTTCCCAGTTTAGTGGTCATAGTCCCATGTCCCGGGAGACCCCCAGTCTTGGACAAACTAGGGTAGCTAATCACTCCAGGGCAACAACTCATTGTCCTCACAATGTTTTAATTAAATGAGTTGAAGACCTCATTTAACATCTAGTTTACAAAATAGCTCCCTAAAAATCCAAAGGACTGTCAAATTTTGCAAAACACTGTCAAGTTTTGCAACAGGTTAAATGACCAAAAGGGGAAAGAAAATGTATCTTCTCACATACAAAGAATGTATAGTTTTTCAAGCTGCTTCCCAGGATAATAGTAATGCTTTAAAGTATTTATGAATGTGAGAATCTTAATTAGAAAGCTTCTCTCTTGCCAGTCTTGTGCCTGATGAACAGGGATTAAATTCCTACCCTCCCAATGGTGCAGCACACCAAAGTTCTGTGATACATGTAGAAATCACATCTCCTATAAATAAAACCAAACTTCCATATGTAAAAATGGAGATGCAATTGTTGTACTATTTCAATGTTTCAAGGTTTCAATGAGCTCTTGAGTGTAGTGATGACTTAAAAAGTTGTTAGTGTCTTTGACTTTGACTGGTTAGAACTGTTATTGGCATTTCCATTCCATTTTTAGATCCTCTGCCAATACACTTAAGATTAAAAGCAGAAGAAAGCTGAATGTAAAAAGCTCCTCATCATAGTTCTAGGTCGGAAGTTGCTCTCCGGCCTGTAGAAGCTACCACATTGCCCTCTCCTAGTTTTTCCCATTTTTTCCTTTCCTACTGTAATTCTCCACAGTGACAGAGTGAGGATTTGGTTGGCCATTACCCATGCTCTTCCTGCTTCAAAGGAGAACTTGTCTTAGGAAAAAGAGTCAGGCCAGTGGGAGAAAGATAATGCCTTCTTCTGGTCATGGCATTAAAATCCTCCAGTGTTGGGCACAGCAGTCATAACTGTCTTTCTCATGGTCTCTTTGTGGCCATAATGGTAAAATGGAGTAAGGAGGAGGTAATGGAAAGATGTGAATTGAACAAAAATACTATCCATTGAAATCCTAAATAAGAGTTAGGAGGACCTTGTTCTAGTGAGTAGGGAATAATGGTTCTCAATCTTGACTGAGCATCAGAATCACTGAAGATATTTGTTAAAAACAGAGATGACTTAGGTTCCATCATCGATTTCCTCAGTCTGTAGGTTGGCCATGGCCTGAATGTTTGTGTCTCAGAATTCATACCCTGAAATCCTAACACCACAGGTGATAGTATTAGGAAGTGTGGCCTTTAGGAGGTGGTTAGGTCATGAGGGCAGTGCCCTTGTGAATGGGATTAGTGCCTTTATAAAAAATGTCCCAGAGAGATCTCTTTCCCTTTTCACCATGTGAGGATACAATAAAAAGTCTGCAACCTGGAAGAGGTCCCTCACCCAACCATCCTGGGACCCTGATGTTGAACTTGCAGCCTCCAGAGCTGTGAAGAATAAATTTCCATTGATTATAGGCCACCTAGTTTGTTGTTATACCAACCCAAATGGAGTAAGACAAGGTTTATATTTTTAGTGGGCACATATATATTTAACTACTTCTGAGAACTTTGAGTATGGCATATGTGTGGTGCAGTGGATCTCAGACTGAGGGTTCTGAGACAAGTAGAAAGAAAATTTCACTTTGAGAAAGGCAACTTCAGTGGTTAAGAGCACAGGTTCTGAAGTCAGGAAGACCTGGGTTGGAATTCCAATTCTGTCTCTATGTAATCGGACAAATTACTTAAGTTCTCACTTTTCTTGGGTATAAATTGGGAATGAATATAAGACCTTCCTGTATAGATGAAAGGAGACAATGTTTGTAAAAAAATTTAGAAAAAGATTAACAAGGTATACAGTAGATAGGAAAAAATGGTCATTACTTCTCACTAGTCACTTGGTCCTCTGTGAGTCTCAGCAAACTCATCCATAGAATGGAGCATGCTCAAGGCTATCTCTATAGTGACTCTCAGTTCCCATTCTCTCTGATTAAATAGGATGTAAAGTAGTCATTGGCAAACTTGTTCTCTAAAGGAAAAATTGTGAATATTTTAGTCTTTGCAGACCATATGGTCTCTGTTGCAATAGCTGGCCTCTGCCATTATAATGTAAAAGGAGCCATAGTTAATACATAAGTGAACAAGTGTGGCTGTGTCACAATAAAAGTTCATCAACAAAAACAGGCAGTGAGCCAGATTTAATCCTGGGCTATAGACTGCAGAACCCTGATATAAAGAACTAAAGGATAAGGCGAGTTCTCTCCACTCCCCAGCAGTGTGTCTTCTCCCAGTAGTACACTTTTGAAATATATTGAGGCACAGAGAGGTAACATAATATGCCTGTAGCTGTTTATATTTTTCAAATATAGTCATAACATCTCCCATTACATATGCTATCCATACAATAAGACTTTGACCACCTCTCATCAAGAGGTAGAGTTAACACTTCCTACCTTTAACACTGGGCAAAATTATGACTATGGTATGATGGCATATATGTCTTTTGAGACAAGTTCATAAAAAGCGATATAGCTTCCACCTGGTTTCCTGGTTCCCTGGTTGGGACATTTGCCTTTGTAACCTAAACACTATGCTCTGAGGAAGATAAGGTCTCCCTGTGATAAAACCCACATGGAGAGAAATTGTCAGTCAGCACAAATTGTCAGTCCTGTGAATACGCCATCTTGGAATAATGAATAAGTCATCTAATAATAGATGGGCCACCCCAACTGGGAGAAGCAGAGATGAAATGTTCCTGCTGAGTACTGTGCAGGTTGAAGGTTCATGAACCAAATAAAATTTCAAAAGAACAGTATTCAAGTGACTGTACCTGGTGCCATATGAGATAAGATTTGGGGATCTAGAGAGGGGTATAAGTATATTTTGCATAAAAAACAAATGTTAATTATTGTGACCAGAAAATAAATTACAGAAGATTGTATTTTCTTTAAAAAAAAAAAAAAAGGTGGTATAACAGTAGCTCTACTCTTACATGTTCTTCTTACAATGTAGCCTTGGCACTCCTCTATCAAAATATGATGCTCTGTGACTTCTGAGGAGGTCATAAAAGGTGATACAGCTTTTGCCTAGTTATCTTAAAATGCTAATCCTTGGTGTTCAGCCACCAGGCTGTAAGGAAGCCCAAGTTCTCCTATGGAGAGGTCCCTGTTGAAACTGCCAGCCATGTAAGTGAGCCATCTTGGAAGTAGATCTTCCAACCTTAAATGTGCCACCCCAGGTGACACCATGTAAAGCAGAAATAAGCTTCCCCACTGAACCTACCATATTGAAGATTTATGCTATAAATAAATGATTGTAGTTTTAAAGCTATTAAGTTTGGGAGTAGTTTGTGACATAGCAATAGATAATTGGAACACTAGCAAATGGTGGAGCTCACAAATGAATACAGGTATTCTAATTCTAGAGTCCACATTTGCAGTTTATACAGAGTACTGCACTGCCCAGATACCCCTGCAGGGAAGAAGGTTATATTCAGGTGCTGGGTGTGCTGCTTACCAATAGCTCTCAGTCCTCAGGCTTCCAGAGTAATTGCCCTTGGCTGAAAAGAGACACCTTGCCCTAAAGTCATGACTCCCTCCAGGGACAGTTTGCATCCAACATCTGTTTCATGTAGAGATATGAAAGCTCAGCCTCCTTCCCCAGTCTGGGCCAATTCTGAAGGGCTTCCCCAGCTTCAGAACTCTCTAGGGTCAGCTAAGGCCTTGCTGCTGCCATGCGACAATACATCCTCTCTCCCAATCTGCTTCTTTCACTTCCTCCACAGGTGCAGATCCTGAGAAACATCCACCAAAACTTCCTGCACACAAATCTCCACTTCAGAATCTTTTTCTTGGGGAATGCAGCTTGCAACACTATTCTTATCCATCATTAAAGTAGAATGAGATGTCCATAAAGGATAAGCTGAAGGCATTCAAGCACAGACACTTGATGGGAATAGTTAGTCTATGTAAATAACTTGAATTGATTGCCTACTGAACATCTAGTCCAGCTTGTGCCAGAACTTTCTTTACCTAGAAAATCTTACTGTCTAATAAAGGATATACACAAACAAACATGAAATTGTAATACAGTGTAATAAGTACTATGAAAGAAAAGGATTCTAACACATCCATGGGAACCCAGAGGACCAGGAAATGTGTCTCTGTATTTTGAAATAGAGGAGAATGTAAGCAGAATATAGGGATCTGTAGGCACTGCTAAAAATACAAAAGGATGGCACTGGTGGAAGGATGGTAAGTGGTGTAGTTAGAAAAATGTTCACAGGCTGGACCATGAAAGATTTCAGTACCAGGGTTATGGGATGTATTTTACTTTATAGAAAAATAGGGTTCCACTGAAGACTTTCAAGAAATGGATCATCAGAGTTATATCATATATTCTGGAAAGATCACTGTGGCCACATCTTGGAAGATGATTTTTAAAATGGCAAGACTGGAAATAGGAAGAGCATTTAAGGTTTGCTGTAGCAATGATCTGGACGTGACTCTGATCTTTTTTATTCTTCACTGGTATCAACTAAGAAAAATGGGAATTCTGTACCTCTCCCCTAACTCCCTGCCAAAGATGAAACCACCTAATCTGGGCAGTCTATGCTAAATGTGGATGCCTGTACTGATTCAGCTGAGCAACTAGCTAACTAATCCTCTTTTCCATATAGAAGCTGAGGAGGCAGAAGAAACTATAACAGTTCACCAGTTTCATTAGGGAAAAATAGTTCCTCTAGCCCTCAGTACTCCAGAGAAAACACCAGTTACTCAAAACGAAGATCTGTATTATACACTTCTGTGACATGCCACTGCCTAGCCAAATGTTGAGACATTCTGGGCACCCCTAAGGAGTCACTTCCCTGCCCCAGAGTGTCATGACCACTCAAGGGACTTCCCTCAAGGATGAGAACATTTCTGCTGGAAATGTATTATCAAGAACATCTAGTCCAGCTTGTGCCAGAACTTACTTGTTTGTGTTTGTCTTAAAACAGTTTTCAGCTACCATTTCATTGGTTCACAGGAAAGCAGAGACCTGTGAAACATGCAACAGCAAAAGAAGTCTGGAGGAGGTTGTTTTCATGATTGGCTGGGAATGGAGTAATCTCAGCATTAGGACATCTAAGACTTCCAGAAATTTTCTGGAATCCTTTGAGATTCGATTCCCTTGTGACTAGAAGGTGGGAATAGAAGTAGGGAGAAAAGTGTCTGTTTTGTTTAATTAACTACAATATACACATACATACACACACAACTCCAATTCACTTAGCATTTTAATTTCTTAAAATAGGTCTTACTTGAGCATATTAAAAAATTACACAGTACAACATATTATAGTAAGAAAATAAGTTTTTTCTCTTTCACCTTGTCTTTCTCTCATTCTCAATTTCCGTGTCAGAGGGATTATCACGTCCAATTTCTTCAATATCCCTCTAGCAATATTCTATGCATATATAAATATATATACATATATACACATACATGTATATGCACACATTTTTGCACATATGGTAACATACTATTCAAACCATTATTAATCTTGCTTTTCTATATTAATAATACATGTCAATGATTCTAGAGATAGAGCCTTCTTATTTATTTAGCAGCCACATAGAATTCCAATATATGGTGGTGCAATAATTTGTCTAATCAGCCTCTTACACTTATAGACACTGAGACCGTGTCCAAAAGTTTGCTACTATAAATAATCTTGCAACAAATATCCTTGTATGTATACATGCATGTATTTGTGCAGATGTGAGCATTTTACAAGTGCATAAACTTATAGAATTGGAATTACTGCGTAGAAGAGTATAGGTTTAAAATTTTGAAAGATTATGCCAGATAGGCTCTGTAACTTTGCTCTTGATGCTCCCACCATACCCCTTCCTCAGTCACTAATGACTTCCTATTGCAAGCCTGCACCTCGTTTTCTGAGGTTTTTTCCTGGCTATAAAAGTGTGCTTTGTGCACTCACAAGGAAGGCCAGAAAAATTGGGGACTGAACATACCCAAAAAAAGTCTTCAGTCAATGACAAATAAATGCCCCCACTTTCTTCACCTTTGGCAGGGAACAACTTTATACAGAGGTCCCTAGTGGAACTGAGCTGAGCCTCAGCTATCCACAGTGATAACTCTCTCATTAACATACCCTTTTGTTGACTTCTTTCCCTTTCCGCTCCCTTACCAGTGCTATATGGGATCATCTTCTAAGAAAACTACTTGCGCTCAAATCTTTGTCTCAGGGTTCTTCCTTTTTTTTTTTTTAATTAAACTTTTTACATTTTTAAAAAATTTTTATTTTATTTTATTTGTGTGTGTGTGTTCCAAAATTCATTGTTTATGCACCACACCCAGTGCTCCATGCAATATATGCCTCCTTAATACCCACCACCAGGCTCACTCAACACCCCACCCTCTCCCCTCCAAAACCCTCAGCTTATTTCTCAGAGTCCACTGCCTCTCATGGTTTGTGTCCCTCTCTGATTTCCCCCAACTCACTTCTCTCTGTCTCCCAATGTCTTCTGTGTTATTCCTTATACTCCACAAGTAAGTGAAACCATATGATAATTGACTCTCTCTGCTTGACTTATTTCACTCAGCATAATCTCTTCCCGTCCTGTCCATGTTGATACAAAAGTTGGGCATTCATCCTTTCTGATGGAGGCATAATACTCCACTGTATATATGGACCATATCTTCTTTATCCATTCATCTGTTGAAGGGCATCTTGGTTCTTTCCACAGTTTGGTGACTGTGGCCATTGCTGCTATGAACATTGGGGTACAGATGGTCCTTCTTTTCACTACATCTGTTCCCTTGGGGTAAATACCCAGTAGTGCAATTGCAGGGTCATAGGGTAGTTCTATTTTTAATTTCTTAAGGAATCTCCACACTGTTTTCCAAAGTGGCTGCACCAACTTGCATTCCCACCGACAGTGTAAGAGGGTTCCCCTTTCTCCACATCCTCTCCAACACTTGTTGTTTACTGTCTTGTTGATTTTGGCCAGGAAACACAATTTAAAATTACCCTCCATAAAGGCTGTTGTAACTTGCACTTCCACCAAGACTGTCTGTTCCCCATCGCCACCACAATTCCATCCCCACCCCAACTCACAATCAGTTTTATTGTTAATTTATTCATTTTTTCATTTTTTCATTCATTCAAAAGATAATTTTTGAGCATTTTCCTTGTTTCAGGCACTTAGCTGGCTCCTGGATACAATACAAGGCACTAGAGATCAGACATACTTCCATTACCTGTATTTCTCCTCCTTTAAGTTGAAACCTAAATTTCTTTTAATAAAGGTAAGTCCAATATTACCTCACAATCAGAGCAAAAGCATGGAAAATGCCTAATCTTGTTTAAAGAATGAGGCATTCCAAAAATCTGTAATCAGCAACAGCAAGACAGATTATCAAATCCTCCCCAGGTTTGTAGATGTTTAGGGTTGAAGAGAACAGGAGATGTCAGACCCTTGAAGTAGGTCAAGGGGACCTGGGACAGAAGATATTCTTCAGTGATTTCACATGGTGATCTAGACTAGGGCCTGGTCCAGGACAAAAAGAAACTGTGTAGTGAGCAGTTCTGTCATACAGCTACAAATGTTCTGCTTTCATGATTTATGGACATGTTTTTGTTTTTCAGACTGCCTGTTTTCATAGTAAAGAGCTTTATTCCCGGGGCGCTAATTAATGGAGGTATTACTGTTCTTAACAGAACAAGAAGGAAAGTCACCCCTATCCTGGATAAATGCCACAATCTGCCTTCTCTGCTCCTAAACCAGGCTGCCAAGCTTTGCTGGGAAGTCCCTCCATTCCATAATCATGGACTCCAACCACAGCTGGGCCCTGGATAATTTGAGTAAAACTTGTACTTGTCTGTGATTAACTTTCCCCCATTTTTTTCAGCAGTTATTTCCAACTTTCTCCTTTCTCTTTAAACCCTTGATCTTCTACCTGTGGCCTTAACCTAAGTACATGAACCTTTTCCCTATTTTAAGGGGAAAAAATAGATAATCCAAACATGGGCTTCTCTATCCACAAATCTCTCCACATCTGCACCAACTCCTGCTCACTATTACTGAGAGGACTCAAGAACCTCACCTATTTCCCTGGTCCTCTCCAACCTGTTACTCTAGGGCTCACCTCCTATACCTCTTGTATCAACACCTTCTCAAGGCCTTACAATAGCCCTTTATTTTAAACAAATAAACATGTCCAGATCTTTCCCATTTTTAAATAAAAGGTGCTTTTTCTGTCATTCTTTCTAACTGGTTCCCTCTCATTTCTTTGATAATTTGATGCCTTCAAATAATTGCCTATCCTCATTGCCTTTACTTCTTCTCCTCCCAATCATTCCTAACTCCCTACATCTTTATCCACCCACCATAAACACATGTACTGTTCTCCTTTTCCACATTTTCAATTCCAATAAACTTTTTCCAAATCTCACCTTCTTCAAAATCTCTATAACAATGAGTCTCAAAAGTGGTCTCCAGACCAGCAAAAAAAGCATCACCTAGGAACTCCTGAGAGACTTAAATTCTTGGGCTACACTCAAGACTTACTGAATTAGAACTGCTTGGGCTGGGCCCAACAATCTGTGTTTTAGTAAGCCCTCTAGGTGACTTTGAGTTTAAGTTTACTACTTCCTCTTCTCTTCCTTTGCAGAATTCTTTCTTCACTTAGTTTCTGTAAGCTAGATAGTGCTGGCTCTTTTTTACATTTTAAGCTATTCTTCTTAGTCTCCTTCTTCCATTCATCCATAAATATGGTTTATCCTCATGCTCTATTATCTCATAATCTGTCCTGCCGGTGTGATGTCATCTATTTATAACACTTTAGTTACAACCTGTGTTAATCAAAACTCTTGGTTATAAATGGCAGAAAATGCAATTCAACTTAAGTGATGTTGAGCAATGTTAAACAAAAGATGGAATTTATTGGTTCATGTAACATTTTTGTCTTGCCCCAGGATCTTAGATAATCTTATCAAGATTTGGCCTCATTCTCTTTATCTCTTAGTTTTGCATACATCTGACTTAGTTTGGTTTCCAGTCCGGGCCTCCTCAGTGGGGTCTCTTGAAGCTCCAAAAGTACAAATTCTCAGTTTCAGGGCCATATTAGTTTTATGTTCCCATCCTAAACCAGCCATTGTCTCCAACAAAGTAGAATATAATTACTTCCTTAAGCCTGAGTCATATCACCATCTCTGGTGGTAGGAGTGAGGTCAACTTTAAACAAACTGACCTTTATTTAACATGCATTGAACACTTACTATGTGCCCAGTACTTTTCTTGGCTCTAGGAATGCAACAGTTACTAACGGAGTCAGTCCCTAGGCTCATGGAGCTTATATTACAGAGGGATATATAGTCAGTAAACAAAACAAACAAGCAGATAAATATAAGCATAGGAAGATAAAGGGGTGGAGAGTGATGAGACTGCTGAGGGGGGAGTAACTTCCCACAAACTATCGGGATATTAATAGGAATAATGAATCCTAGGTGGGTAAAAACAATAGATACAATTAATTACCAGGTCTACATCTTTAACAATTATAACCAAACTGCCTATTGACCCTGTCACTTAATAGTAAAATTAAAATGTCCCAAACTAAAATTAGCACATTCCCTACTTTTAACTTTCTGCTTGGTTTTCTTTGAATAGATTTTTCTTTTTAAATGAATGACTTTTTAAGCTAATAAGAATCAATTATTCTCTTTATCCCCTCAAATTGGAGGTTGTAAATGACAAAGGATAATAGATTGGAAACCTCCCCAACAGGAATGGATAGAAGCTACAAAGACTATTTTTTTATTTTAATTTTATTTTTTATAAACATATAATATATTTTTATCCCCAGGGGTACAGGTCTGTGAATCGCCAGGTTTACACACTTCACAGCACTCACCATAGCACATACCCTCCCCAATGTCCATAACCCCTCCAACCCCCCTCCCCCCATCAACCCTCAGTTTGTTTTGTGAGATTGAGAGTCACTTATGGTACAAAGACTATTTTTGAGAAGTCTTAGGTAGGAAGCTTGTGGAAGGATGGTCAGAGTGCAAAGAAATGAAAAACCCATGAACAACAGAAATGAACAACTTCCTATGAATAACCTTCCTATTAAGTCCCTTCCAATCATCTAATGAAGTACTCTGGGTAAAATCTTAAATCTATAATTATTTCATTTGCCTGTTGTCTTCAGCTTCTACCCAATAGTTCCTGATATGAGCAAAGCTGATTATTTAATTTCCCAAGTCATGTTTCACTCATCAAATAATGCCAATTCTGTCTCCTAAATGTTGCTGGAAAATATTCCCTGACCCACATTCCTGTGACCTCTTCTCTAGTCCATGGCTCATCATCTCTTTTCTCACTCTCTCATCTGAATCATACCCAGTCTTCTTCTTGTAGTCTTATCCCCTCCCCCAACATTCTTCACATTATTTCCGAAAGTCATGGATTTCCAAGCAGTACTGTACAGTAGGTTGACTTGATGTTTCTGGTAAAATCAATCAATCAATCTAATATGAGGCTGCTTAGCCTGATTAAATGTTTTCTTCAGCCACATTCACCTGCACCAGGTACTTGAAAGAGATTCAGAATTGAGGTTTTGCTTGACAGGTATGATGGAAGAGTACTAAAAGAAATGAGCTGGTAAGATAGAAAATGGTATGCAGGGAGTAGTATACTTAAAAGGAGGATTTGGGAGATTATTCTTTTTTTTTTTTTTTCCTTTCCTGAAAACACGTTTATCTAGCATATTCTGAAAATAATGGAAAAGAAATGGATCAAATTCACTTTAAAGTGGAAGCATGGTTCAGCAATGGAATTTTAAGTGATAATATTTGGTAACCTAAGTAAGTGGCAAATGCCACAAATCCCCAAAGAGAAACTTGAACCCAGAACTCTCAGATTAAAAGTCTGATACCCTACCAATTGAGAGATCCAAGATAGTGGTAATTGAAATAGTAATGTCTGGGGTATAGTGTGTGTGTGTGGAGAGGGCGTGATAGCTAAGATAAAGTGGAGGAACAGAAGATTGGACACAAGGAGGTCAACGTGTTCAAAGGTCACATTGTCAGATGTACTGTTCATATGGATGTTGAAGTCCTCAAGAAAGGTGACAAGAGCAATGGTGGAAGGAAAAACAATGATCCAGACAACAAATCTTCAATGCATAAAGGGGAATGACCAAAAAGACAATCAGTAATAGCAATAAGGTGGCAGAGAAGGTGTCATATTCTGAGAGTCTGTGCTCTCAATGAGGTGGAAGTGAAGTAGCTTTGGGAAGAGAAAGCAAAAGTCAGAAAGTAATCATAGGGAATAAGGAGGATACCTATCCATCATTCCAGACCCTTTTGTTTATGAAATATAACATGAAAAAAATAAAAGAATCTCAAGAGAAGACTGGGAAAAATTTACATCCTCCAGAAAGACAGATGGGTTTCAGTTAGAGCAAAAAGGGGAAGCAAAAGAAGATGAAGTAATGGGGGATTTTGCTGATGACATGTCATGAGTTCTAGAGAGCACAGCAGAAGAGTTCAGGGAAGGAATACAGAAAACTAAGTCAGATTAAGGAATGTGTAGAGAAGGATAAAGAATACTCACAATGAGATATGACCTGGAATGTAAACAGGGATCAAAAACATGATGGGTTAGTCCATGTGGTCTTTTAGAGAGAAGTTAGTAACCAGCTCTGACTGTAGTCCTTTTTCTGAGACTAGTACCTGAAACAGTTTTCAGTAGTGAATGGGAAGTATGGAAAGCAACATGGTCTTGCTAAAAAGCATGAGAGAATTCTTTCATGTGTTTGTTAGCCATTCATATGTCTTCTTTGGAGAAGTGTCTGTTCATGTCTTCTGCCCATTGTTGACTTGTTTTTTTGGGTGTTGAGTTTGAGAAGTTTTTTATACATCTTGGATATCAACCCTTTATCTGTACACTTTATTATTTACAAATATCTTTTCCCATTCCATGGGTTGCCTCTTTGTTTTGTTGACTGTTTCCTTTGCTGTGCAGAAGCTTTTTATCTTGATGAAGTCCCAAAAGTTCATTTTCGCTTTTGTTTCCTTTGCCTTTAAAGATGTGTCTTAAAAGAACTTGCTGTGGCCAGTGTCAAAAAGGTTACTGCCTATGTTCTCCTCTAGGATTTTGATGGATTCCTGTCTCACATTGAGGTCTTTCATCCATTTAGAGTTTATCTTTGTGTACGGTGTAAGAGAATGGTCAAGTTTCATTCTTCAGTATACAGTTGTCTAATTTTCCCAGCACCATTTATTGAAAAGACTGTCTTTTTACCCTTGGATATTTTTCCTGCTTTGTGGAAGATTAGTTGACCATAGAGCTAAGGGTCCATATCTGGGGCCTCTATTCTGTTCCATTGATCTATGTGTCTGTTTTTGTGCTGGTACCATGCTGTCTTGATGATCACAGCTTTGTAATAGAGCTTGAAATCAGAGAACATGATGCCCCTAGCTTCAAATCAAACCCACAGTGAGATACCACCTTATAGCAGTTAGAATGGCAAAAATTGACAAGGCAAGAAACAACAAATATTGATGAGGTTGTGGAGAAAGGGGAACCCTCACACACTGTTGGTAGAAATGCAAGTTGGTACAGCCACTTTGGAAAACAGTGTGGAACTTCCTCAAAAAGTTAAATATAGAGCTACCCTATGACCCAGCAATTGCACTACAGAGTATTTACCCCAAAGATACAGAGGTAATGAAAAGAAGGGTCACATGAACCCCAATGTTCATAGCAACAAGAGCCAAACTGTGGAAGAAGCCGAGATGCCCTTCAACAGACAAATGGGTAAAGGAGATGTAGTCCAATTGGGGAAGGTATGTGCTATGGTGAATGCTGTGAAGTGTGTAAACCTGGCGATTCACAGACCTGTACCCCTGGGGCTAATAATACATTATATGTTAATAAAAAAATAAAAAATTATAAAATAAAAAAAAGAAGATGTGGTCCATATATACAATGGAATATTACTCAGTCATCAGAAAGGATGAATACCTACCATTTGCATCAACATGGATGGGACTGGAGGAGATTATGTGAAGTGAAATAAGTCAAGCAGAGAAAGACCATTATCATATGGTTTCACTTATTTGTGGAACATAAGGAATAGCATGGGTGACATGA
Source organism: Enhydra lutris kenyoni (assembly GCF_002288905.1). Lineage (NCBI taxonomy): Eukaryota > Metazoa > Chordata > Mammalia > Carnivora > Mustelidae > Enhydra > Enhydra lutris. Next base: position 2,300,357 of record NW_019154091.1, read on the forward strand.
GGAGAAGGAAAGGAAAATTGAAAGGGGGGAATCAGAGGGGGAGATGAACCATGAGAGACTGTGGACTCTGACAAACTGAGGGTTTTAGGGGGAGGGAGTGGGGTTTGGGTTAGCTGGTGATGGGTATTAAGGAGGGCACAGAGTGCATGGAGCACTGGGTATTATACACAAACAATGAATCATGCAACGCTACATCAAAAACTAATGATGTACTGTATGGTGACTAACATAATGTAACAAAAGAAAGAGAGAGAGGAAGGAAGGAAGGAAGGAAGGAAGGAAGGGAGGGAGGAAAAAAGGAAAGAAAGAAGACAATTGACACAGGAAGGGAATGACTGATTTTCTTTACTAAATATCTGGATGGGCAGAGAAAATTTTGACAGTCCTTGACAGGTGATGACATCTAAAATGATATGTCAAAGTGTTAAAACAAATGAGAAATGAACATGTGATTCAAATTTATTATAAATATGTACAATAAAAATGTTTCATTTTAATGCAAAAACAAACAAACAAACAAACCATGAGAGGCCCTGTTAGCCTTATAAGGAACCCCAAAGAAATTCCTATTAAGCTCTGCATAAACTGTAACCTTTTCAGGGAATGTTTGTATTTTTAAGTGAGGCTGTTTCCTTAACTGAATGGAGGAAGAGATTTGAGCCTCTGCATCTTGCTTCCTGTGACCTATTTTTATGTATGTTCCCCAATTCACCTCAGCTAATTGTCTAGAGAGTTAATAATGCAGAACAAAGATTACAGCTGCTATTTTCCTATCATCAAATCATCAAAATAAAGTAAATACTAATACTTACTGTAGTATTTTTCTAAATTAAAGCTAACAAATATGACAGAGAGATCAATGTGACTATTTGTGGTTTGAAGAAATTTCAGAATCTGAAATTTTTTGGATAGCTCTTAGGTTGGATATTTAGATTTGGTTTCCACTGTGGATTAATAACAGGGATGGTACATTTTATAGTAGGTTTATAGTAGTATTTCCTAAGAGGTTTGCAATCATTCATGTTAGCTAGCTTATTTATCAAGACTTACATAAATTTGGGAATACCCAAATCAGTTTGAAACGGGTCACCTTGAACTTGACCCAACTTTTCTGCTAGAGAGAGGCCATCAGAAAACTCTGTATACAGATAACACAAAGTAAATTCCAAATTGGAGAACTTTATGTTAGTGGTTGGTACTTTTTGTACTAAATATATACAAGCATTCTCATACCAACAACATCTATTCTATTAGCACTTTTTGTGTGCTCAATCTGTGAGGTAGATATCCATATCCTCATTTTATAGATACCTAGCCCACAATCACACCAACAGTTAATGATGCTGCTGGGATTTAAGTCTCAGTCTGTTTCAACGTGGGATTGTAGATAGGAAAGCTCAGAATGAATAACTTGTCCAAGGCCATAGAACTAGTTGGCAATACTTCTGGGATTTTAAACCCAGGTCTTGTCTCAACTTCTGTGACTTATTTTGGAGGGCTATCATTTACTATTTCCAACATGATACTTCTATGCCCCAACCCGGACCATCTTGAAGCTTGGCTTATCCACTGAAAAATCTAAGTCTAAACTTCCTTTCTTTTTGTGTTACCTCTCTTTCCTGAGACACACAAGTCTAGAAGAAATATTTTTCCCAGGCAAGTGCCTACCAGTGTGTCAAAGAGGTCATCCTTACCATTTGCTTCTTCTACAAAGTGCCACACGAGTGAATATATGCAGCAAAAATACACATTTCTTCCTTCTTGTTCTCTTGCCCAGTTGAGATCACTGTACCTCATTATTCTGTACATATCCTTCATCAGATCTCCCTTTCTCCATTTCAGTAAGATATCGAATGAATAGGCAGTTGGACTTGAGGTGGTTTTCAAGGTCCCTTCCAATTCTAAAATGCCATGAGTCCCCCAATCTGTACTTCTGATTCTTGTCTTGAAATATAGTACATTAAGCACTGATAGTAGATATGTGCTTTTGCTGCCACCACCCTTCCTCCCCGACTCCAGCAAAAATATGCATAGTAATTATTTTAAGTGTTGGATTTGCATTTCTGTAGTTTCTTCTATGATGTCAAGTAATAAAGTTTCGTCATAAAGATGAAAGGTGGTCATGATTTTCTGTACTTGCCATCCACGTTTTCAAATACTCAGCAGTAAGATGAAAAGATGGCATTGATTAGCCTGTCTTTGAGGCTGAGAATAAGTATATATTTATCAAGTTTTTTATGTTCTTCATGTAGATGTCTACAGATTGGCTGTTTTAGAAATTGTCTTGGCAATTTACCAGTTGAGCTTTGTCTTTTGCAGCTTTTGGTTTTTCATGAGTCTTCACAAATAGCTATCCACCTACACCTAACACAATTTTGGTACAGTTCTATGAGATAGATTGAATTATTTGCTGCCTATAAACTAAAATTATCATAGTTATAATTCAGTTATATAAGGAGCAATATCTAATTCAGAAATGTGTTCAAGATGTTTTATGTTCTAAATGTTTATGAACTCCAAGAAATCATAGCTGCATGAAGAAACTGAGGCATGTAGACATTAACTCACTTGCTAGAATACTGGCTATGAAGTCACATTATAACACATAAACCTTTACTTTTATCCCAATTTTCTTTTTATTGTACCCACTTTTGAGAAGTGCTTTTTTCCTAAAGAAAATACTTCATTTGTATCCAATTGGAACCAGACCTTTAGAAATTCTTACCACTGATAAACTGTGATTTCCCCTGCTCCTGGGAAGGTAGAATCAAGATGGGAGAAAAACCAGCATATTTATGTGCTGGTGAGAATGATGCAGGATGAAGGGCTAATTGAGAATACAGGAAAGGGGAAGAATTTCTGGAGTGAGGTCCTTGAAAAGGCAAGAGGGTATACAAATGGTGGTTAGTGTCAACTAGGAGCAAAGATATTTACACCTACTAATGGAAAAGAAAGCAATACATGTAGCAACAAAAGTGAGTGGATAGAAAAGTACTGTCGGAAGAGCATGGAGGAAGTCTCTGGTAAAGCATCTATCGTTTTGATGAAACAGGAAGTAAGGTTTTCAACTAAGAGTAAGGATGGTAGAGAATTTGGGAGAGAAATGTAAACAGCCATCTACAAGAGGAGGTGAGTGAACAAACAAGGAAAATAAAGTATGATTGCCAAGATCAAAGGCCCATTCTCCCCTTTCTGCTCACATAGCAATAAATACATATCAATAATCAGATAATCTAGAAATTGATCACATGTTCAGTTTAATATTTCATGATTATATTATCTCTAATCTTTTTTGTATGTGTTTAGTGTCTCTTAAGCAAGATAACAAGCTCCTCAAGCCCATCAGAGATCATGTTTCTTCTTTCTTTGTGACCCTATAGTGCCTACCAAAGGTGCTGGGCATGTAGCAGAGTTTCCATGAATGCTCACTGCATTCAGTTAGAACCATAACCACTACCTCTCTAGAATCAGAACTGACCTGTTGTGCCAGAGTTCACAAGTCTGATCGCAACACAGGAAAAGATGTGGTTCATAATGGTTGATTTTGAGCTCCTTGGCCTTTGGGGCTTGGGGATTTGAGCTGGGCATAATGGTTAGGAGGGCACCAACTGAGACACAAATACTGGAGAATGGTCTGCTATGTGGAGACTTCAGACCACAGAGATGGCTTTGGAAGACTTACTGTGTTTAAGTAATGTCATGAGGAATGCATGACAGAAGTTTATGTAGCCCATGGCAAATATAGTAAAATCTTTTTTATATCTGTAACATTTAGGTGAGTTTACTAATATTTATTCTCAATCTACTTGCTTGCTCATTTTTTAAAAACATTTGAATATTTGTTTCTTAACTCTGTGCCTTCAATTTATAGAAACTACAATTTCAAATAAGGAGGACATTTGATTCAACTTATAGTACTAAGCTTATTCTGCCAGCTAAAAGGTTTAAGCAACTTGAGATTTTAGTTTTTGTTATTGCTTCTTGACACCATGATCACTATAACAGGTGATTTCTATATATTCAGGATTTTTTTTTTTAAGAACTACCTCTTGATTCTATTTCTAATCTTATTGCAACTTTAAATTGTCTACCAACTCTTGAGTCCAACTTATTTCTACCTGCATTTAAAAAAAAGTTACTTTGGGTTCATGTTGTTTAGTTAAAGCCCACAGTTAGTGCCCACAGCACACTATCCCTTTGTGCTTCTAGGAGGCCTTTTTTCAAAGTGGGTCACTGACACAATCAATTAATCTACATACTGGATATTGGACTACAGCTAGAAGAATACTGGTTGTATTTCCATTTCTTAGCATGTTGTCTATTATGCTCAATGACTGCTTTATGAATGAAGGAAAATATATACAAATAAGTGTCTACATGCCTACATAATGCATACAAGAGACGGACACGAAAAAGTGAAATGGGAGCTTACAGGGATGAGTCATCTCTTCTAGCTAGCGCAGGGGTGAGGAGGGCATGAAAGAAATGCCAGGAGGATTAGGAAGGTGGAAAATGTACCAGAATTTTCAAGCTAAATGTGCTGGGATTGAGACAGAGGTGAAGATACTTTAGTAGGAGCTACAGGTACAAATGGAGCAAAGCATGTTTAGAGTACAGCAAGTAGTCTAACTTGGCCCAAGGGACAGATGAAGTTATGTAACAAGAGGTACATTTGTTTGCAAAGATCAGTTCAGGCTGAACTGCAAAGGGCTTGGAAGTAGAATTAATTTCATAATAACTTAAAAATATTGGTGTGATTCAAAACATTACCCTCCAGGATAGAGAACTTTGTGAAGCAGATATCTATAATCTAAAATTCTAAATACTTTTTAAGATGACCCTTTAGAGGTTGCTTAAAACTCCTCCTTTCAGAGACTTTGATATTTAAGCAAAACAACTAATAGAAGACTCTTGCTCTGATCATGCAGGATATTGAAAGATCTGATTTAACAAAGGTTGGTTACTGAGTGATAGTCAAGCTGATCTATACCTGCATTTGTATTTCATGCCCCTAGACCTTTCCAGCAAAGGTTCTGTTTGACCGTGGAAATGAGCATGGCACCATGAGGCTAAACTGGGAAAGATCTCAGAATAGAAAGGTCCTTCAGTATCTCCTTTGCTTGCTCTTTCTTTTCTTTTTCTCTTTATTCCCACTGTTTTTTATGTGTTTGTTTTGTTTTGCACACATACACTTACTTAACTGGAACTATGGGATTTAGCATTATAATTCCACACATATCATATTTCAAGTGTGTCTCCGTCTCAGTTACTAAAATCAGACTTCCCGGGCAAGGAGAAAGCCTCCACTTTGCTCCCAGCAGATGATTGGGACATAATGAACATCTGGAACATATACTCGGCTTCTTTACATGATTACTGATAGACCCAATCCTGTTGTGTTCTTCCAAGACTATAAAAACGTGTTAACATGGTTACATCACACACTTCAGCTGGTTTGTATAAGGCATGATTTTGCCACATGATATTTACTTTAAAAAGTAAATAATAGTCTCGTTCAAAGTGATGCTGTAACTTGGGGCACCCATGTCAGCCCTGCCCTGGCATTTCTTGCCCACTTTCTGGACTGAATGAACTTACTTGACAATAAGCTATGTAAGCATATTTTAGTGTTAACTACTAACTAAAGCAGCATAGTTTAGTAGTTATTGGAGGATGTTTTCTCCAGTTTGGGGTAACTCCAGCTTCAGTGTGGGTGGCTGGAATACCCCCATCTGATGAGTTGTATCTTCTAGTCCTATGTTTCAGAAATAGCTCTCCTTTCACAAAGAAAATCCCTTCTGTGTAGGATAACACAGCTCTAGGTTTGGCATGTTTGGGACATGGTTGTCACTAAAATTTTTCAAAAGGGCTCAGTGAGAATCCTGTGGAATTGTTATTTATAAACTGCAAAAAAAGAAAATTTATCACCACTGGTGCTAGATGCTGACAATTGCTATTGTCTGGTTTTCCTGACTGCACTTAGCATCTGTTCTTGGTTCTTCTCTCCCACTGAAAAGATTCCCTTCATTCCCCATCCCATGAACATTGGGTTTATGCTTTGTCTCTTTTGTATTTGGGTCCTAAGAGTTGGCCAGGTTTGGATCACAAGAGTCCTTTGCCCCACTGAGACTGTCCTTGGGGGTAACACCTGGCAAATTGTCTTTGATTTGGCAACACTTGATTCATCTTAAAAATTCACAAAAGTGAGTGGATAGAAAAAGTTTAGATGTTGGAAAACTTGACCTAGATAGCCTCTTAGGGGAAACAGATGCCTTCACTTAGCAGCCCCAGCCTCTCTCCAAACCCTGCAAATGCTACAAATGCCTCTGGATGTCTCTTGCTTTCCAAAGTAGTGGAGTGAGTTTAACAACCTTGGCACCTTGCAGAGAAGTTAGCCATTCCAGGATATGGGATTGCTACCTTGATGGGAACTCAAGCCGGGAAGGAGCCTGCCAGTTGGATTGGCAGTGATCTAGCCCCAGCAAGATCCAAATCTGAAGTCACCATCTTCCTTGTGGAGAATCAAGGATGGAAAGCCAGAGAGCAGTTGATTAAAGGGAACTAGTTCAGTTAGCATTCATTAGCCAGCAAAAGAGTGGAAAGAAAGGGGGATATAAACAAACACAAAGCATAACTGGGAGCAAAAGGCCAAAATACAAATTAGTAAGCATACAATCTGGTCAAACCATCCTACCTTGAATTGAGTAAAGTCCGTAAGACTTTAGGAACTGTTCCTAATCCACCCTGAGCTCCACTTGGGAATTGCTAGACAGGTAAAGTCATAGCTTTCTGAGAACTGTCAAGCGGCACTGGTTCTAAGGCAGGTTGAAAGGGATTTGCTATGTTTCTTATCCCAGGACAACCATAGATGTTTCCCTAAACTTAAGAAGTACAGAAACAAAAAGACTGAGTTTGCCTAAAGATTGAGTTTGCCCTAATCTCTAAGTGTCTAAGAAGTTGAGCATAAATAACCCTTAAATAGGAAATGTTAAGGTGTTTGTGTCTCATTGAAACAAAATTAATATAAATCAGAGTAGGATGCAGTAGATAGATGCTTGACAGCGTGAGTTGCTTTACTACAGCTGCCCTCATCTACATCCTAGAAAATCTATACTCTGTTCTTATGGCAATTGTAAGAGTTAAAGTGGTTTTCTGTCTGAGGCAAGTTCTGCCTGATTTTCTGCCTTGGACTCTTGCACCTTTTGCATCTTGAGAGTAATTGTCCATTTAAGCAAATTTGGTTACTTGTTTTGCTTTATTAGAAGGACCATAGTATAGTGAAAAATCTGAAGGGACTTTTTTCTCTATGTTTCTGAAGCAGCAGCTCAGGCTGGAAGTAAACATAATCTTTCTTTGTTGGTTTCTCCTAAAATGCTCCAAACATGGCTATACCCAGACTCCACCCTAAGGGCTCATCTCTGAACTTTTCAGACTAGCTATTTCGGAAATTAGTATTACTGTTATTCTAAATTCATGTTTAGAATTAATCATCTCTTTATTGAGCAGCAATGTGAGTACAACATTTTACAATGGGGGATGTAGGGGTCATATAACAAAATACTGAAAAAGATCATTCAGCTACCAAAGTTGTGCAAATCATGTAATGTTGTATATTAGACCAGCCTGAATTTGAATCCTGGCTCTGTAGTTTACCAGCTATGGGGCATTAGGCAAACCATTAAATTCTCCTAGCTCAAGTTTCTCTTCATTCATCCAACAAATATTTTTGAGAATCTGATTATGTTCCAAGAACTGCACCAGGCACTTTGAAATGAAAGTGGAAATAGAGTATTTCGTTGAGGTAAGTGAGAATTAAGTGAGACAATTAAGGTAATAATGGAATAAAAAATTGAATATAACATATACTCAATAATGTTAATGATTATCATCATCATTAACTAGCAAATATATATTGAGAAACTATTAAAAAGCAAGCACTATGCTGGGGCTAGTGTTATACTGATGGACAACAGGTTGTGAAGAAGCCATGATAGGCATTAGAAAGAGAAGAGGTTGCTGAAGAAGGGGGTGTTTTGGATGGGAGGAGAGAGACTTAGATGTGGCCAAGGGACTTGGAGGAGGTGTGAAATACATGAACATGGCCTTTGAGGATGGAAACCAGAATTGGCTAGACTGACATGAGGGAAGACTGTTTAGAAGCTCATTCAATAAACCAGGAATTCATTAATTCAATCTAGAACAGTGCTGGGCAAGTTGAGAGAAAGAGGCTGAACCTTTTTTAGACATTATAAGGGAGAGTGTCAGAATGAGGGTGATGTTTGATGAGTGCGTACATATACATGTCACATAAGTAAGCCAAGATAAGACAGTAATCGTAGAAGTTCAAAAGATTTGCAGAGGTAAACTGAGTTACTAAATATACATCCACTCCAAAAACACACATATATGCTACATATTAAGTCAATACTAGGAACAGATAACACCTATCAATGATGTCTTCAATAATTGTTTGGACTTTTCCTGATTATAAAAGTAATACCTGCTGAATATAGAAAATAATAATAATTGGAAAATGCAGAAAAGTATTAAGAAGAAGGTTAAAATTACTTGTTGTCCTGCTACTAAAAGGACCATCACCCCCATAAAGCCAGGCATGGAGTCAGTCTCTGGAGGCACAAGCATGAGGAAATTTCTCTCTCCATTTTGCCAAAAGGCAAGATATCACCATAGGCCTGAAACTTCTCTCCAGTGATATAAACAGCTATTTTTAAAATAAGGGAATGAATACATTACCTACTATCTAGAGAAACTAAGCGCAAATATTTATGTGTGCATGTGTTTGAGGTATATGAGTGCATTGTGTGTGTTATATGCACACTTGTCCCCCTTAGTGGTAGGGGAAAAAACAGGGTTATTTTGGGCACTAATGACTAGCATCTTCATAAAATATAATGACATAGTCAAGGCAAGTGCCTTGTGACTTCCTTTTATAAATAATCAGGGAATAGTAAGTACAGGAGCCAAAGGTTTAAGGAAAATGTATGGGAGGAAAACTCAGAATTGGGAAATATAATCCATTAACTTGAGTTTTCCTTTCTGAAACTGGGAAAAGACTCTTATTATTGTTCAATTTAAGTGAGGGAGGACTATTGAGTATACCTTTACAGACCCAGGGGTGTGATGGTTAATATATACGTCTTGGCTAATTTTGGTCAAATTCTAGATGTTTCTGTGAAGACAATTTTTAGATAAGATTACCAATTAAATCAGTAGGCTTTGAGTAAAAGCAGATTATCCTCCATAAAGTGGGTGAGCCTCATCCAATTAGTTGAACACCTCCCGGGAAGGAGAGGGAATTCTACCAGCAGACCACCTTTGGATTCAAACTGCAACTCTTCCCTGAGTCTTCAGCCTGCAGGCCTATCTGCAGATTTTGGACTTGCTAAGCCTCCATATTCACATGTGTCAATTCCTTAAAATAAATTTAGATAGTGATAGATAGGTATCGATAGATGCTATCAGCTCTGTTTCTCTGGAGAACTCTGGTCAGTACAACTGTGTTTAAATATTTATTTTGAGCTCTGAAAGAAGCTGAGGACTACACCATGTGTTGTGAAAAGGAACAAAGTATGTTCTAGACACATCTGAATGCCTGCAAGGTGTCCGCAGCTGACCTTCACTCCGGGATCAGGGGTCTGTGCTTGGCAGAGGATAAGGTACAGTTTCCAAGGGTACATGCTTACCAAATGGATCAGTACCAAGAGTTTCCCTAGAATCTGTATCTCTTCTTCAATTGATTACTCAAACTGCTATTTATGCAGGGAACCTTGGCAGGAAGCAGTCTGAAATATTCCCTAGCAGCCATCTTTAAATAAAGAATTAAGGCTGGAGGCTGTGTTCCCTGCTCTCAAAGAACACAACAACAATTTTCTAACCGACCCACATGAAGAGTGGGAAGCTCTGATGAATAAGTTTTTCTAGCAAGTTCAGGGCTCATCAGAAACAAGACCTTTTTGCATCAACCTTTATTCTGCAAAATCTTTATCAAGTATAATTATTTCATTTTTCTACTAAAATGTACTTACCAAAGTAGAAACAGTTCAATCTTTCAAAATGGAAGCTCTGGAAAGACCATTAAGTGAGTGATAGACACTTCAGTTCTTCTTACCTAGCACTGCTCTCAAATTGACCTATGTTGTAATGTAACCCAGGTCTGTTGTTTCACATGTACCTCAAGGCATGATGCCATTCCCAGAATTAATCACAGATTTGTCTACATACAAATCTTTTTATACTAGGGGGTCATGAGAGAATTAAGATTGTTTTCTAGTCTTTTAGCTAAGCAAGGGCTAACTGATGGGGCAAGGAGAAAACCAAAGGGCCTCCACAGTGCAGGAATCTGAGATCATGGCTACAACCTCATCCCCCACAGCCCGAACCCTGGGAACTTCCTCATTCTTATACAACTTTGTCCATGCTGTTCCTTCTGCCCAGAACAGCCTTTACTGTTTTCCTGTCATCTTGAAGGTAAACTCATACCTCAAGACCTAACTCAAATGCTATTCACTCCTCCAAACTTTTTTCAACATCTTTAAACTCTATGAAAGACTAGAATAAAAATGAGTGTGAGCTTAGAAGGTATTTAAATTACCAAGATACATAATTAATACATATAAGTGTGGTATTTTTCTTTGTTCCCTTCTTTTTCCTTGTGGCTATGTACTTTTTTCCCCAGCGCACAGCATGTCTGAAACACCAGACATTCAAATACCAATTATACTTTTTTTTTTTTTAGTCATAACTCTTGGCCACTTGTAATAGTATTTACTTACTTAAAACAATTTTTCTTAAATTGGTTTTTTAAGAGTTATATATCTGCTTCAAAAACAGCATCACTTGCCTTAAATAGAAGTTATCGTTAAAAATAAATATCATGACAATAAAACTGTATTGTTAAATTCTGGATAAAACCTCTGCATTTTGTTTCATTAAACAAGTCACTTTTCTATCCATCAATGCCCCACCCTTCATTTTTCTTTTTCACTCTCAAGAGAGCTTATGATAGTTTTCACGTGAAATAGTTTTATTTTTAACATCACTTATTTTCCAGACTTTCATTAAGTCAATAAAATGTTTTGAACTCATACCAGAAGCTCAGCTTTGGGACTGCAACCACGGGGAAGACATTTGCACCCTCGCTGAGTTATCATCTTTCTTTCTCCCCTTAGCTCTCTTCCCCTTTTAAAAATTACAGCAAATAAAATACCCAGTTTATTTATTTCAAACAGATGAAAAGATTAAACATCAGTGAATCTTAAAGTACATTTGAATCCAAAGTTTTTCAAACTTGAATCCAGTTTTTCCTCCCATACACACATTAACTATGAAGATTGCCGTGGCAGTTTCCCCGCAGGCCACTAGGCGGCGCGCACATTTTTTCGATTTCCAAAGAAAGTGCGTATCTATCTAGGTCCTACCCCTGAACTTTGGAATTGGTGTCTCCTTTCCCCACTTTCTGTTCAACTTGGGGTATTTGTGGCGAGCCCTCAGGTTCTCTCACTCCACTAAACCATCCTCGACCCATGCAGTGACTCCTTCCTTGTCTGCCATTACGAAGAATTCTTTCACTCCCCAAACCACAACAGTTTTGCTTCTGACTGTTTTCAGCATTTGCCCTTTTGACATTTTAGAAGAAATAAGATCCAAGTTTAATGTTGAAAAGAAAGCACTGATTTATTTAGTGAGAAGATTTCTTCTCCCTATTACCGTTTTCCCTAGCTGTGGGGAAAATGCTCATCTAAGGATTTAAAGCAGCTCCTTTGAGCTAAAGATCTTTCTGAGGAATAACAGAGCTCTTTATGAGATCTTTCGGAGCTGACATTGGTGCCCTTGTCAGCAGCACGTTGTATTTTTGAGGTCCGGCCTTTTTCTCTGAATTTTACATTCTGACTTAACAAGGCCTTGATTTCGAACGCTGCAGAATACACTCCCAGACCAACTGTCCTTACAAATCATAATCCAAGACATACATCCAGGAGTTCCCTACATTCTTTGCCTTGTGGATGGCCCTAGAACCTTAGACCTCACCCTTTATCCCAAAGTCCCCTTCCCTCTAAATATCCACCCTGAGCTTTTCTTGGGAGTCAGCAAAGACATTAATGAAATAAATTGTTAGTATATACACCCTGGTGCCCATAGATATGAAGTTGCCTTTTGGATGAGCTCCTCTGAAGTTGACATGGGGACCTCTGGGAACAGGGCTTCAGCAAAAAGAGTGAAGGCTGGGCCTTGCCCACCCCTTTCTGTGAATCTCAATCAGCCTGTTCTTTCAAGAGATGAACAACTTTCTTCCCCCTTTCTTTCTTTCTTTCTTTCTCTTTCTTTCTTTCTTTTTTTCTTTAACAGAGGTGTCAGAAGTCTTCTGAGGCTGCAGTTTCTGCAAATACGCTACTCAAGAAGCCGGCTTTAGGGGAGAGTTATTTATATCCCACAGGCATTACACATGCAAAAGGTGAAACTGTGAATCTCTGAATTTCCAGGAGTGGATATTTTCATGATGAACGCATCCTTGCAGTTAGCTATTTTGGTGGTACACAATTCCCATACCTAACTGTCAGATTGTTCTGGGCAGGAGACTACATAATGATCCAGTAATTTTAGAATGACCCTGTATGTTTCTCTCCCAGTGGGACCGCATGACCTGAACATTTTCTGGGATTAGATTTATTACCACCTTGGTCTGTCTAGTAATAGATACATTTCATTTCTTTTTCTCCTAAACAGCTACAGCTCTCAGTTATTAAAAGGTAATCATGTGGCACATTTATTGCCCCTTTCCCTTTCAGACTGACTCCTGGAATTAGCAAAGAAAATGGTTATGTCTCTAGGAATTATTGCCCTGCTCTGTCGCCGGCTCACCCTACCCAGAAATACAGACCATTCTCCACATCGAAGTCTACAATAATCACTTCAGGAAATTGCTTTCCCTATTGGAAACTGAGAGCTCACTTCGGAATGTTTCCACAGCACAGCTGATGATAATTACGACTCACTGAAATTTCAGTTTTCTTTGATTGTGACATAAAAACTGGGACATAAATTAAAACCCAATTATCCTTTAAGGGTAATTGGGGTTATAAAACCAAGAGACTGTGAGTCAGTGTGTCGATATCGCAGGAGCACAATGTCTGATGGAACAATATGTGTTCTGTATCCCAAACAGCCTTTCACATGAAACGGTTGGGGATAAGGTGATCTGTGCACAGTGTATACCAAGAGAGTACATCAGACTGGGTGACAGCCTTGGAGAAATGCAGTGAGCTTCTAGGACATCTTGGAGAGATTAAAATATGTGAACACTGCAACAGGATCCTCCTGGCCTTCACCTGTGAAGGTGCACAGCAGTGAAGCAAGGCTCCCAGCACCAAGACTCCAGCCAACACCTGAGTGCGCGCTTGGAAAGTGCGTTTCCTTCTACTGGGACAATAGGTACAGTTCTTTGGTTTAACACAATCTATGTCATTATAGTCCACGAAAGGATGGACTTTGTTTTTCACAAAGGGCATGATCCACAAAGGCTGCAGAAAAGATTTTTGGTAAATCAAGTCATAAATTAACTGCATGAAGAGGAGCTCATTAAAGGAAGATTTGGATTATTATGTAAGGACAGGAAGTGCCCACATACCTGTGGCTCCCTACCAAGCCACCTCTTGAAGATGCATATGTGTATATGCTTCGGATCAAATCATATCCACCAAAACTTCCCAACCATGTACCCCAAACCCTCTCATGACACATCCGTCATTCTGGATTGCCCAAAGAGTTTCACTTCCCTGTCTTTCTAGAGAATTTCTTATTCCCTTTCATGTGCAGTGTTCACATTTTTAAAAGAGTACATACCCACCACATGACAGTGACATTTTCCTTTCTGGCTCTGCCCCTCAGCTGAAAGCCCTTGCAGGGCTTTGACTGTGATGCAAGTGTTGGGCACATAGCAGACACCCACTAAATGATGTTGAATTTAATGCACCATCAAACAGCATAACTCCAGATTTTTAATTCTTCTTTTTGGAAGGTAAACATTGCCGTAAGTTATTAACTACACAGAAGACTTGACCAGCCCCAGCTCCCTTTCAAAACCAACCAGGTTTTACTTTGAGGGCACTCACCTCTGCAAACAATTTTCCGGCCACAGGACAACATAAAGGTCCAGACTAGGGTATCCAGCAGACCTCTGTTTTCAGTTGTTGCGTCAGTCTCATCAAGTCCCCTGAGAATCACGAGAGAGAAATGCAAGGTCCAGGTTATTTCCACCAACCCTGGGAAACCAAGCTTGGATAGACATCTAGGGAAAGTGTTATGTCTGATCTGGGCTTTTGCAACCTTATTTCATAATCCACTTTCTTATCTACTATCTCACAAAACCAAAGAGCAATTGGTACAAACTGTATTGATAAAAGATCAGAACTTGATTCTCAATGGCAAAGGCAAGTATACATTATAAATAGCAAAACAGCTGGTTTGGACCATGTTGCCGGCCACTCATCCAGTTGAGGGATTTGAATGACATCATAACCCTTGAGAGGGTATTGCTAGCCAGCTGGTGTTACTTAGAATACACAAAAATTGGAGAAAGAAAACACACACATACACAACACACACATACAGGTTCGAGTTATGCAGAAAAATATGAGCAATGGAAAAGTAGTTTGCCCCTCAGGTGCCCTCCCCCTTGGTGGGGCGGTGGCAGGGTGGGGGGCACGGCACTGGTGATAGGAAGGCTAGTAGAGAAAGGAAGAAAAAGATTTTACTTTTTTCAATTGGCTTTACAGCTTAGCAAAGTCTTTGCCCTGTCACGGGCAAAAAGCATGAGACAGTGTCCTAAAGGGAGCCAACTTCAATGCTGCCTGCCCCTTTTCTAGGTTCTAGGAAATGAGATCATTCCCCTTGCTTGGCAACTAGGACAAGGGGTCACCCCAGTGCTGTCTTCCAACCTACTTTATCCCAGTCGTTTCAGGGTTAAAATTGTGAGGTTTGCTCGAGATGGTTTTTTCTTCATTTCTGTTTTTTAATTTTGCATTTGCCCTGGAATATTAAAATGCTTGCCCATCCTCCATTGTATGTTCCTTTAATACCGGTAAGGTGTATTAGCAGATGTGTTGTCTCTATGCCCAGTAGAAAGTTAATCAGAGAACAGATCCTTATTTTCTATGGCAGCATCAGTATATTAATGTCTGCTAACCCTGTCACTAACACACATTCTTTTAAGGGAAAAAAATGCTTCTGTGCTCTAGTTTTAAAATGCAAAGGTATGATGTTATTTGTCACCATGCCCAAAAAAGTCCTTACTCGATAACTTTGCCAGAAGAGGGAGAGAGAGAGAAGGCAAATGTTCCCCCAGCTGTTTCCTGTCTACAGTGTCTGTGTTTTGTAGATAAATGTGAGGATTTTCTCTAAATCCCTCTTCTGTTTGCTAAATCTCACTGTCACTGCTAAATTCAGAGCAGATAGAGCCTGCGCAATGGAATAAAGTCCTCAAAATTGAAATGTGACATTGCTCTCAACATCTCCCATCTCTCTGGATTTCTTTTTGCCTCATTATTCCTGCTAACCAATTCATTTCCAGACTTTGCACTTCAGAAGCAATGGGAAAAATCAGCAGTCTTCCAAACCAATTATTTAAGTGCTGCTTTTGTGATTTCTTGAAGGTAAATATTTCTTACTCTTTGAAGTCATTGGGGAATTTTCTTTAAATTGTGTACTGTTTGCTTCTGCCTAGAAATGTTATTCACTTTAGAATTTTCATTGTTTCGGAACTGGGAGTTATTTATAAATTGCTGAATATGCAATTCTGTGGGATCTGAAAAACTAGCTCCGGGAGATGGATGCTTTTACACAGATATCTGTATGAGTAGAAACTATTGCAAGGTACTTATGCTAAATCCTCCACTTCTGCAGGGCTTCCGTGGTATCATTATAGACGATTCCTTTAAATCCTATCTATGGTTAAAGGCTATAGAGCATGGATATGAACTTTTAGATTTTTTTTTTGCAGGTGCAGATGTTTTATTTTTAAGACCGTGTTCATGTGTATGCATGTGTGTGTGTGTATGTGTGTGTGTGTGCTTTAAGTTGTCAGGACTTTTTATTACAAGCATGCTACATACGAAGAGTTACCTTTTAGGTGATGTTAAAGCTTTTAAATATGATCTTTGGAGCTAAGGTCCCAGAACTCTCTGCACTTCTGCCCAGAGAGTCAAAGTTACAGAGAAGTTTAATATGCTCTTCTGAAACAGAACTTGACAACTCCTGCTGACCCTGCATATTTGTATGATTTAAACAAATGCATGCTGTATATATGGAAAGCGGAAACTTTCTAGCAACTGCATGTCCAAGTTTTCTCTTTGGAAGGGGACTTTCATAGGTGAAGTTTGGACTTGGGATTTTGTGTTGTAAAACTCTGATTTTTATACTCGGTGTTGTAAAGTCTCTTTAGGTAAATTTGGCTGTCGCTGTTAATGCCAACTTCTCGTTTCCAATCACTGGCCCTAGTTCAAGTTTCCATTCTCAGCAAAATTATATCCTTCAAGACTTGTGTTTTTCCAGTTTGCAAGCATTTTTAAGCCGCTGTCACTGGCTCCTCAGTGCAATTGCCTAAGAGCTCAATTCATAAAACGTCCCTGCCACTTAGTACAGCATTCATTCGCTGCTTTCAAATACTCCACCACTAGGATTTTTCTTAGTCAAGTAAGTGGCTTAGGAGTTAAGAATACATCTTTGTCGGGCACCTGATTCTGCTACCTTCCAGTTACCAAGACACATGCTGACTATCTTGCTTTTTAAAAGAAATGAATTCTCTCTATATACTATATACTATACTATATATATAATATATATATGTAGTCTGACAGCTCAGGTTTTTGTCTCACTACTTAGGTGATCATAAAAGGTGTTGTTGAGTGTTATCTCTGCATTGATTACAAGTTCGGAAAACTGTCTCCAAATGAATGTTTCAGAAATAGTACTAGCAATGTTGTTGCTTTTCCCCTTTACCTGGAACAAGAAGTGGCTTGAGGGAGCTGCATGGTCCTTCAAATGTAATTCAATTAAGTAAAGGTGTCTTGCCTAGAGGCAGAACTCACAAGCTGATTGTACTGTGAGTCTTAAGATATTTCTAAGTGTTTGGTTCAGAGGGAAGGGGGTAAGGCAGAAGACTAGAGCTTGGGATCCCTGTTCCAAGCAGCTACAATAGGCACACAATGTAAATTGGTGCCTTGAGCTGGCAGGGGGTGGGGGGGGGGGGAGGGGGGGGGGGGGGGGGGGGGGGGGAAAAATGGACTCAAATCCCAGCTGTGCAATTTGTTCATTGTTTGAATAGACAAAAGGCAGTTTACCCAGGCTAATGGCATACCTGCCTGGGTCTCCAAATGTAACTAGATGCTTTCACAAACCCCACCCACAAAGCAGCACATGTTTTTAAGTCCTCAGTTTTCTATTCACATCAGCTTCATAATACCCACCCTGACCTGCTGTAAAAGATCTGGAACACACAAAAAATGGTTACACCTACAGTGAGTATTTTCTTATGACTATTGCCCTTCAATTTTGCTGGGCATTTTCATTGTAAGCCAGACATCTGGAATCAATTGATATTCCATTTACTTAAGATAAAAAAGAAAGGTCTCTTAAATTTTGAATTTGTGAATGATTTTTGAGAAACAGTGCTCTGAATTCTTTCTTTTTTTTTTCTCTTCTCCTTCTGGTTCTTCCTTCCTTTCTCTCTCTATCTTTCCTTTCTCTCTCTTTGTTTCTTTTGTGCCTGGCAAAATAGACGAACAAGAAAAGAACGGACATATGGGGCCACTTGTTTCAAACTTTTAACCCCTAAGCAAGTTTGTTATTGCTTTCTTTGGGGGGAACATAATGTGATAAAATTCTCTGGTTCTCTGTGGGTATGCTGGACTGTTCCCTGAACTAAAGGAAAATGCAGTGGAGGTTTTCTCTTATTCTAGAACTGTAAGTGCTGATATTTATCTACCAACATAACTCAGCAAAATAGAAAGAAAAAGAAAAAGAAAAAAGAAAAAATTATAAAAAATAAATCTATATTTTGAAGTGCCAGTGGTCTATATGTGAGAACTTATATGTGTTATGCCAGAAATAACTATGTAAAATATAGTTCTGACATCTCACAGAGTTCTTAATTCACTAAGGCTACCTCTTTCCACGGATTTCATGAGAACTGAAGAACTTCAAGCCATCTACAGTTACAGGTGCTTGGCCTTCAGCATTACTATAAACTCAACAAACAAGGGAGGGATGGAGAAATAAGATTGGCAGAATAGCATGCATTCTAGAACTGGCCCATTGCCAGAGTGTGGGATATGTTCTATAAGATCAATTCGGAGTTTGTTCTTTTGAAAAAGGCAATGAAATCCAGACAGGTTGGAACTGTTTCGATTTCCACTGAAAATACTGAAGGGGAAAACCCCCATCAATTATTTTATAACTAAAAAAAAGTGCAGATTGGATGAGAATCTGTTTCTATCAGTCTTGGTGGCTTTGGCTCTGTGGGGGTGGAGGGTTTCCATGCAGAGGTCCTATTTGAGAAAATGGAGGAAGTGTTCATTTGAGCTTTTACCTCCTCTTCTATTTTATGTCCATTATTTATGATGGTTTGCAAATGGAGGGCACTTTTCATCTTAAACTGTTTTACAAGCATTAACTAAGTATTTATGTTGTGTTAACGAGAGTCAGGGATTTAAGGGTTTTTTTGTTTTGTTTTTTGGTTTTTTTTCCCAGTTGCTGAGCTGGCCACAAAAATGGAAATCTTAATTAAAATGATGGAGCAGGGGCACCTGGGTGGCTCAG
This sequence comes from Enhydra lutris kenyoni, assembly GCF_002288905.1. Taxonomy (NCBI): domain Eukaryota; kingdom Metazoa; phylum Chordata; class Mammalia; order Carnivora; family Mustelidae; genus Enhydra; species Enhydra lutris. The sequence goes on from NW_019154091.1 coordinate 2,319,188, forward strand.
TGGATTAAGCCTCTGCCTTCGGCTCAGGTCATGATCTCAGGGTTCTGGGATCGAGCCCCGCATCGGGCTCTCTGCTCAGCAGGGAGCCTGCTTCCTCCTCTCTCTCTGCCTGCCTGTCTGCCTACTTATGATCTCTATCTGTCAAATAAATGAATAAAATCTTTAAAAAAAAAAAAAAAAAAAATGATGGAGCAAACTCTGCCACTGATGTAGAGAGCCATTAGGTTCTGAGTTCATGGAGGGCCAGGAAGGCGAATGACTGAGTCTGTTTCACCAAAAGGGTTGGAGTTGAATGGGCCTGCCACTACTGTGAGGTTCAGAAAAGCCTCTTTTTATAATGATCACTTCCAGCGTAACTCCATGACCCTTTAGATAAGGTCCCTTGCTTTCATCTGGCCAATGATTCTTCCAAGACCACTGAAAGTAAATGTATCTGAGGGAAGTGGCTACTCGCCTTGGGAGGCTTCCTGGAAGAAGCCACATCCTTGTGCCACAAGGAGGGATATGGAAAAGTTAGTGATCACCTTAGCGACCTTAACGTTGTTTCTACTACTTTGAGAGAGGATGAAGCCCTGAGCCACAGAAATTCTGCCTTCAGCCAGGCTGCTATTTGGCTATTATGGGGGTCCCTCAGTATATTCTGCTATAAAATGGTTACAGAGACACATAAGTCCCTCCAAAACATAAAGTCAGAATTTCTGTGACAAAAAAAAAAAATCTTTTGCAGGTTTTGAGCCCAATGCCCTGTTCATGGAAGGCAATCTCTCCACGTATGTTGATTTGATATTTTACTTGACACAGAAGGCTTTAGAATACAGAAGATGTAGGGTCTACTTAGCATGAGCCAATTTGATTCCTAAATCCTATTTTTCCTGTTTCTGGTTTTTTGTTTTGTTTTGTTTTGTTTTGTTTTCACTTCCACTTGTGGTTTTATTAACTGCTGATATTCCCCAGGTAAGAAGTTGTTCTGCCTCTCTGTCTTCCTCTCTGTCTCTGTTTCTCTCTTTCTCTCTCTCATTAAATGAAAAAAACAAAAACAAAAACAAAAACAAAACCCTGTAGGGATGCCTGGGTGGCTCAGTTGGTTAAGCCGCTGCCTTCAGTTGAGGTCATGATCCCAGGGTCCCGGGATCGAGTTCCGCATCGGGCTCCTTGTCCAAGACGGAGCCTGCTTCTCTCTCTGCCTCTGCCTGTCACTCTGCCCCTGCCTGTCACTCTGCCCGCTTGTGCTCTCTCTCTGACAAATAAATAAATAAAATCTAAAAAAAAAAAAAAACCAAAAAAAAAACCCTATAATGACATATAACATTTTCGCAAAGACTTTTTTATCCACAGTGAATTATCTTTAATCAGTAGCTGGAAAACGATGTTCTAGTTAACTTAATATTCTGGTCCATAATGAATGCCTATGCCATCTGTGGATGACAATCTTTAGAGAATTTAAATTAATAAAATATATTTGGCCCCAAATCTGGAATGAGTGTAGTTTAACCTTTGATAATTCAGAAGGTTTATCAGGATCTCTGAGTGCTATAGGATTCTACTGTGATAATAGCATTTTCCACTTATATAGTGAATGTTTCTAGATATTTTATCTCATTGAGTTGCAATGGAACTTGTAAAGAAGAGGTTCAGTGAAGTCCAGAGTGGCAAGGGGGTTAAAAAGGTGGTTTGATGCCAAGCCATGCTCAATCCACACCACCCTGTGGTCTGTCATGCACTCCGTTGCAATTCTGTGCAGGGTAGTTCTAACTAATGGCAATAATGGAATGCTAGGGCTGATGCACCTTTGCCTCACCCCCACTGCCCTTGCAGGGACCAAGGAGCAAACATGACCATCCTTCTATTTTTTGGCAGGTAAAGTTGCACATCATGTCCTCCTCTCATCTCTTCTACCTGGCCCTGTGCTTGCTCACCTTCACCAGCTCCGCGACAGCTGGACCAGAGACACTCTGTGGGGCTGAACTGGTGGATGCTCTTCAGTTCGTGTGTGGAGACAGGGGTTTTTATTTCAGTAAGTAGCCCCCCACCCCCGCTCTGTGGATTTACAACCGCAGGGAGTGTGTGAATAACTGAGTGACTGCCCATGGCTGGCCTCCTTCCTCCGCTTCTGAGATTCCTCACCTTAAACTAAGCCTAGTGTGTCAGCGGGGCTGTGACAGGTTTTGCAGATTTGGGATGGAATTTTCCTCCTTAGCAGTTTGTCTTTTAACTACTTCCTGCCGAGCTTTCTCAAAATTATTGTACTCTACCCTCACTTTCAGTAAAAGGAAGGGGACAGAATGACCCTGGGGAATTGAAGTTTTTGTTTTTGTGATCTGTGGGTGCCCATATAAACATATGGAAACATCGAGGCCTGTTTTAAGTGCTAGGTAATTCAGAGTAAAATAGTAAGGTGGACTGGGAAAAAGAATTAAGGGGCAAATCCCAGATGTCACCATGCAATACGAAAGCATCAGGGACAGAAGGTGAACTTTGCTCAAAGGCACATTTGCAAAAACATAGCCACTCTCTAAATGCAAAGTGAAATGCCATATTAATTTGTCCTCTATGCAAATTGACCTTGATGTTTTGTTATTGCCTTCCTTTTCTCTGGGACTCTCCTGTGATATCTCCATCTGGAAACGGGTTTCTGACAAGTGTGGGGTTACTTATCCCATAAGTAGATCTCAAGTGATTAAAAAGCTGACAGTCAATAAAAAATAGACAGCCCAGTCAATGTTTGCAAGTAATAAACACAAACATAAGTCAATGTTGCCTGGGGGAAATGAGCACTTACAGAATCTACCTCAGAGGCATCTATCTTATTGTATAATATATCTTATTGTCCTTATTGTATAGGACTGTGAAAGATTTAAAGCCAATTGCTCATTCTATATAATTATTTAGAATTTTAGAGAGTTCCAGGAAACTGATGTTCAGGTCCTCAGTGATCATGAATCATTCTTAGAGGTTCATTATCACTCGAGTGTAGACAGCTTACCTCAGTTGCCCACTAAGTTTTGAATAGCTCCTCTGATGACTCACATACTTCAAGTCTTTCTCATCTTCTTCCCAGGGAAGGTGGTGTGTGCCTGTGTGTTATGTGCAGTGTATGCACAAGTGTGAGCATGTGTCGGGGAGGTGCTGTATAGAGCAGACTGGGATGAGTAGGGGAGATGGGAAGGGAGAAGCCAATGGGGGACTGATGATTTGCACTCACCATAGATTTGGCAACAAATAGTTTTTAAACAACTGGTGACAGAGAATGAGAAGTGCTACCTGAATGGGCAAACACCCTTCTCTGTTTCCAGCTAATGCTTTAATAGAGTGAATTCATTTATTTTTCTGGCAATAAAGAAATTCTATCCAGTTCTGTATTGTAGAGTAGATGAATAAGTTCACTGGGTGAGTACTTTTCAAATAGCAGACTTCTTTTACCTTTGAAATATACAATGAAAGGCAAATGTATTACATCAACATCACCCAATGATGAGATGTCATTATTCTTTACTTTGCTGCTACTGATCCACATATAAAAAATGACTAAGTTATTCTCACATATTATGTCCAAGAGGATTTTTTTTTTGCCTTGATAATCTGTTTTTGCAATTTCCTTTGATCCAAGGATCAAGGTAACTGCCAAGCCCACAATTGTCTTCTGTTATGTGCCAGGATGAATTGTCTTGTTCAACTTGATGTGTTCCAGGATTTCCATGTAGAGTGCAAGAAAACTGGACATTCTGTGCCTGTGATGTTTGCATTAGATAATGAAAAATGGGAATGTAAATAATGATTTGGTCTCAAGTAACCATATAATACTGATATATGTGCACACAGATGGTTAAGAGTATTTGACAACTAGGATGAAAACCAATTTCAAGGCACCAAAAAGGTTCTTTCATTGTTACTACAATGATCAAATTTTAGCAAATATTTTTCGATTCCATTCGAATAACTTGAAAGGGAAAGGTTATATACAGCAGCTTTTGATGTTCAGAGTATGACATTGGATCGAAAATGGTTTCATAGATTGTTGATTGTTGTCAGTATTGTCACTGAGACCATGTTTCATAAATTCTGCCTTATAGAATTCCATGACTATTGTCTGACATAGACCAAAAGTATTCTTTTTAACTTTCTAGTGAATTGGACAATCCTTTCTGCCCAAAAGAAGTTAACCCCTTTAAATTTTTTAATTCAAAACATCAGTGTAGCATCTGCTACATGTCAGACATTGTACTAGGCATGAATGAGATGCCTAGAAATGAATGAGAAATTGACTTTGCTTTCAAAGAACTCATAGTCTAGTTAGGAGATTAAAAAAATACACATAAGTATTTTCAAGTGTCATAAGAGAAAAATAATCATAGGAGAATAGATTATAGTTCTTTGCCCTTTTCCTGAATATTTTGTCCCATTTGAAATCACCTAACCAGGATCTACCCTCTCAATGGGCTTCTTGATGCCATAGACTATTTACCATGGAATCCCAGTATCTAGCTCAATGCCTGGCTGAGATAGTAGAGTCTCATATCTGATCACTGGACTGACAAGCTTGAATTAAACTGTATCCAACTGAATCCAGTTGAATGGAATGGAATTACTTATTTGGGATCTTAGTCTTCAGAACCATAAAGATTTAGGTTTGTCAAGTACTTTGGATAATTCCTGCCTCCTACTTACCCAGCTGTTGGATAAAATTGTTTTTCTTTTATTCAACTGAATATGGTGGATACTAACAATGACTTAGAGTCTGCATTTTGGTCATAATCCTTAAGCCTACATTGATGGTCTGTTTTGTGTCTGAGCCAATTATCCTAACAAGCATTAACTGTTGTCAACAAATTTTATTGAGTTTCCTTTTTGTCCCCTGAGATTTAGTGTTTGTGGAGAAGTCAACTCTAAGCATTTATGGGTCTTTGAGATACTTTTTAGAGGAAAGCAGTGTTCTTCACCTCTATTCCCTGTCAGTTGACTCTTTTCATTGTTTTTACCCTTACCTTCCAAGTTGTATTGTGGTTGTGCCTTTTATTTTAAGCTGCTTCAAATACATTTTGAAAATATAGTTTCGTTGTTGTTTTCTTTTTTTAAGAGTGGAAAGCAGTTTCTGATCTTCGTTTAAAATTCAAATATCTAAAAGAAAATTGCCTCAATATTTATTTTTTTTTGTCAGGTCAGAGTGTTTAACAAGGGGAGTTTTTTTTAACCTATTAGAAACAGAACAGTTCTGAATTTTAAAAAATTAATGTTTACTTTGTATAGACTGACCCAGTGTGTGAATGAGCTCATATTTCTCTATAAGCACAAGTTCCACTACAACATAGTGGAGGCAACCTTCTAGATTATCTGTTTTGTGAACAATTTTTCTAGCATAAGTAGAACAGTTCCTCTATAATTAATGCAGCTTCCCCAGACATTTTACGAAATGAAAGTTCCAATGAAGAGCTAATTACTAATTCTTCCCTTTGCATCATAGTAAGAGAAGGTATCAGCCAGTCTTGTGCTCTCACAGTCCTGTGAGAAAAATGGTGGCGTAATGAAGTGGCACATTGGGAAAGAGCTAGCTATTATCTCGCCAGATTGATGGAGCCCTCATAGAGGAGGGCTTGTTATAACCTCATTTTGCATGAAACATAGCAAGAGGAACAGAGCTTCAAGTGAAAAAGAAGAAGTTAAGCTTGCCATAGATATAATTTTTTGACAGTCATGGTGATTAAACATTTTAACATGTACTTTAGGGGCTTGTGGAATTTCTCTCTTTGGAGATACTTAAAAATTTGACAGACAACCAACCATCTTGGATGGTTTCAATTAAGAGCAACCAAAAGAAAGGAAGTTTCTGGGGTCCTTTTTAGTTTTAAGAGTCTATAAACAGTCCCTTAAATAAACTGTATATGCTTTACCTCAGTGGTCTGGGAAAAAGGAGAAGTAAATCAATTAGAAAAGAAAGTTGGATATCCTTTCAGCTATTCCAGATTTATAGGTTTTGTAAAACATGCTTCCAATGCATAGTTATTAAGAACAGGTCTGAATAAAATAAGGCCATTCTTCACGTGTTAAAACATACTGCTTTTATAGAGTTGAAGTGAAACTTTGCAATGAAATTCATGGTTATTGATTGTAATAACCTTCCTAGATCTAGGTATTATTATTAACTCAGGCTTCTTTCATTTGAAATATAGTGCTCAGAAAACTGCTCCCAGACCTGTCACTCATTAGCTGTATGACTTTGGCAGGCATTTAAACTTCCTGGGTCAAAATGTCCTTGTCCATAAAACAAGGGGATTTTGTTAAAGCAAATGACTTCTTCTAATTTTAACAGACTCATAGTCCAGGTTATAATGAGCAAGGATTTGGTGCTATTCAGGAAAGTCGAACCTTAAATTTAAGTAGTGACCAAAGAACATTTAGTGTTCTTTATCTTCCCTAAAGAGTTTTTGTTTGCCCCCAAAGATAGAAGATTCCAGTACTTAAAGAAAGAATAGCCAGCTTCTTTGTTTTGCTTTATTTTGTTTTAAGCTGGATTTCAACCCCTCAGGAATGGAACGGAAGTTCAGACATGACCAAATACACAAAGGTCATCTAACCAAAGGAGCACATGCCTCATGCAAGCAGATTGCTGGGTTTCTTTGTGAGGAACGACCAGATGACAGTTCTCATCTTTACATTTTCTCACTCTCTTGGATGTGAGAACAAGGGAGTAGGTCAATTTTTAGTTGCCCTTTATTAAACCAGAAGGAGCAAATAAGAATCTATAGGCTTCTAAATCTTGACCAACCTCCTTTTGCCAGGCCTGTTGAAACAGCCTTTCCAATTAAAGAAGGGAGTATATAGTTCAGGGCATTCAAAGATATACACCATTAGCATTGCTTTGAGTGGGGCTGGGGTTGAGCCACACCATTTGTATTCCATGGCTTGGTACCCATGCATTTGTATGACAGCTGGTCAAAATTAAGGGTACAGTCTCTGGCTGTGGAAAAGCTTTTCTCTTTGAAATTATTTGGCACTTGTGCGGTTTGACCTTATGGCCCTGCCCTCATTAGCACCACTAAGTTACTAGGCCACAGATATTCTTAAAGAAAAGTAAGGAGTTTTTTGTATTGATGTTAAATGCTTGCTATTACTCTTTAAATATGCCCAAGAGGACCAGTCTATGCAAACAAAGGACCACTTAAAAGGTGATAGTTTCTGTGAGAAATTAGAAGATAATTTGCGTTTTTCTGAGATTTTAATATTCTTTAAGACTATCTCCCTGATGGAGAATTATAAGAAGCAGAAGAGTGAAGGGTTCAGGACCAAGAACATGGTCTCTACTGCCAAGAATTCAGAGTCTGAATTCTAGTTTACTTGGTGGGTGGCCTTGAGCAAATTACTTAACCTCTTTGTTCCTCAATTCCTCATCTGTAAAATGGGGCCTACCTCATAGAACTGGTGTTAGGATTAAAGGAATTAATGTATTAGGACATATTAACTTAGAATACTGCCTGGCACACAGTAAGCACCGTACACGTTAGCCGTACTTATGTACTTTCTTGTGGGGTCAGTTGCAGAGTCTATTGCAAAGGTTGAGGCATCTGAACAGCCCAATTAGTTAGACACTCATTTACTCTCCTTAGGGGTAGCTGATAAAACCTATTATTAGTAGTAATAGCAATATCAATAGAAAGAAGAATGTCTTGTGTTTGACTAGTATATTTACTTTTTCAAAATTCACTTGTATCAGCTCTCTCACTTTGGTTTTATCCCTGGAAGGGAAGAATTATTTCTTCACTGGACAAATTAGAATTATGAGAAACTGAGATTTTGTGATTTACCTCACTGGACAGATCTAGAACAAAAGTCAAGGTCTCTTGTCTCCAAGAAGCATGTTCATTTGGCCATTTACATTGTTCAGAGGCCCAAAATGTTATGGCATAGGGAGATGCTTCCAAAAATCCTATCCTCTTCTGAGAGAGAGTAACACAGTTGATTCTGAACACTTCTTTGAAAAGAGGCATGAGGGAGATATTCATGTGATGACCCTACATTTTATCTTCCAGAAAATTTAGGAAATACTAATTGAATATCTTCAGGGTGCCCAAGAAAATCTTTGATTAGGGGCTGTTGCTGTTCAAGAGACTGGACCCTACTCAGGGTAAATACTGCAGCTCACCTGTGAGCACCAGGATATGCAGTACAATCCGGGGGAACTCTTCTTCTGGACAACTTCACATTTTCTTCCTTCTCTGCTTGCAAATGTCAAGTGCCTCATTTCTTGCAGCTCTTAGTTCTGTTGTTTTTTCTCAAAGACCAACTGAAAAAGGGCTGTTTGTTTGGACTGGGAATCTTTCTCTGGGTGTTATGGAAGACAGGTGTAAAGGAGAGGTGAGCACAAGGTGCCATAATCCAGATAGTGTGCCAAGCAGAAAGAGACTTCTCCAGCTTGACTATGGAAGGAGTTATGAGACAGCCTGGGGTTTGGATGTAAGGCTTTCACCTGTGCAGATACCATTCAACCAGCTGTTTGACACTGTTGGTTTTGGATGTATTGTTTCTTAAGTGGCTAGTGAGTTAGGAACTTTGGATCCAGAAGACAGTTAAGACTGTCTTCTCTATTTTTCAAATTCCCTGGGCTACCATATGCATTTTCCAGACATCATGTACCATGCCAGCCTTCCTCAGGGCCTCTGTAAAGAGCCAACCTCACCCCTCTAGCAGCCTTCCTTCCCATTTCACAGTCTATAACAAAAAAATCAGACACTGAAAACAAGTACAAGATTTCTCTCAAGTAGACTTCTCATTGTTTTCAATAATGGGCTACAAAGCCTTTGCTCTTTCATGAAGCCAGATGTCTTTGACAACCATGGTGGCAAAAAAATTGTTCTTGCCCGGAGCTGCTGCCCAGCCAGAGTTCCATCCTACACCTCTCTCTGAAACATCAGTAAGCTCTTACATCACAAATAATTACTTTTGGTTGCCTGGAAAGTTCAAATCTTCAGGCCTTATTAGCTGTTAGACTAAGAAGATGACAACACAGCATTTTGTTTGTCTTTATCTATATGTGATATCATGTTTAAAACAGCAAAGAGCTGTTATTTGACGTGTGATTCCTTAACTGCAGTAAGTTGTCGGCCATTTAATGCATTGTTTAGTCTCACATTGGCTAAAGCCACTTAAAGAAGCACTTGGCAAGCTCTGGCTTTTCATTCTTGGCATAGCTGCCCCTCTTACTTTTTCACTGAACCTTAAATACCGAGAAAAACCCTTCACTTACTTTATATCTGGCATATTGCTTTATACAATTGGCCAGAACTTTTGCATGTGGCCCTCTGCATTTGTCCTAGGGTAATTAATGGCTTTGCAATATTTGATCAGCAGCAGCATGGACACAAAGAAAAATTGTGCAACCCGTAGAGACCACACACTCTTTTAAATTAAAACCTTTTGCATTAAATGCTCAGGCATACTACAGGATAGGGTCTCCATGCCAAAAAAAAAAAAAAAAAAAAGAAAGAAATGCCGTGCTGAAGCATCTGGAAAGACACCCAAGGACCTGATTATTGATTAAGTATATATCTCTCTAGTACCTGCTTCTTAAAAATACCTGATTATTCAAAGGAAGTAAAATTAAAGACTGCTACAAGGTTGGAACCCCTTGAAAAATAGTCATACATCAAGAATGAAACTCATAGAGAGGTGACATGTCCAAGGTCACACTGTTACTTAGTGGCAGAAATAGAAAAAGGTACTATTGATTCTCTTTTCTGATTCCAATGTGGTGTTTGTCTTTTGGCAGCAATGAACCGTGCCCATGTCAAGTTACCCAGTATATTAAAATGGGCTGGGACAGGCCTCCAATCAGGCTCACCGAAATGAATATAGATCTTGGTGGCTCTCTCATTCCAGTAAACTCACCTGAAACTTAAGTTTAACACTTTCCCTTGGTGTAGAAATTTGCACAAACTAAAGTAATTCCTTGCCTGTTTCTTATACATTACACAAAATCTTCAGATGTGCTTTAGGCATTCCAAGTCCACTTAAGGTCATAATTTAGACTATTATTGTATATTATATTATTCTGACTCTTTGGTCACTCTCTCCAATGTCAACTTGGGTAGAGCTGCTTTGGAATGACTTAGCAAAGCTGTGCTTCTGGAAAATCTGAAACAGACTGACGAGTTGTTGGATCAGCTTTTTTTCTGGAGATTTCTCTGACAGCCCCAGGCCAAAAGAAATTTACACCTGATTTTTTGCAGACTTCCAGGCAAATGCTCTATGAATCTCTTCAGACTTTCTTTTTAATCTGTGGTCTTTATGAGATATTAAAAGATTATTGGAGTGGTCTTTTTAAACTTTGAAATTGGGTTAGTCATAGAGTCAATTCTGTGAATATTGCTGGGAAGATGGTACTGCCTCTTTGCCATTTACCCTGATGAAATGGCTCTTTCATCAGAGGCAAGTGATTAAGAAAGTCTGCATTGAGCCAACGCACATACAGCCAACAACTCCTGATTATCTACGAAACTGGGGAAAGGAGCACCAAGAGTTAGAATTCTAGATTATACTGCTTTGAGGACACTATAGATTTTGGCCTCCTCACTTCTCCTTCTTCACTGCCCCCAGCTCCAGCCCCTTTGTGAGACAAAGGGACATGTTTTTAAATCCTATTTTATTCTTATACTCCCCACTCACCTCCCTCAGCAGTGTCATTGGCAACAGTTTCTCAACCTCAACACTACTGACATTTTGGGCCAGGTAACTTTTTACTGGGGGAGGGGAGTTCTGTGCCTTGTGAATGTTTAGCACCAGACTTGGCTACTACCCTCTGGATGCTAGTATCCCTCCTCTGAGTCATGACAATCAAAAGCATCTCAACATTGCCTGATCCCCTCAGGGTAGGGGTGTGGAATCACCCCTAGTTGAGAACTACTGGACTAGAAGTCTCCAGAAGAGAAGCAACTAGAGGGATGGGAAAGCCACAAGTGAAAGAAACAGAAAAGCTCATTATCAGTCACTGGTTAATCAGGAGTTTATGTTCCATCGCCCAGAGTAAACAGTGAGAACATTCACTGTGGCTTTGAAAAATTTTTTCTGAAATTAAAAAATTGTTCCTATCGGCTATCTAGAAGGTATTTGTAGGCACTCCTTTTTGTGTTATAGCTACAGAACTCATTTATTTTAGTAACATCAGTAAAGGAAGGTAGAAATGGTATAAAGCAAAACTTTGTGCTTAGAATTATAATGAAAAAAAAAAAAAAAAGAAATATGATAATGACCACTGGAGCAAATGAAAAAGAAGACCATTATCTATGACCTCAATATTTATGGCATTTTCCCTCTTAGTCATATAATAAATAGCTGTCAGTGTCCCATAAGTGAAAAAGCCTGGCTCAAATATGGTGGCCACAATTTTTCTCTTTCTTTCTGTGTCTTTCCAATCTAAATATCACCAGAGGCATTTTATTGCCCAGAAACAGCCCCAGCAGAAAACAGAAAGATCAATGAAGTATTGCATAGGAAACTGAAGTTCCACATTTAAGTCTCACCCAGTTCCCCTACTTAATAGCATTTCTTCCCCTTGGCGCAGTTACTTAATATCCTTGGGTCTTACATTCTCCTCATTAATAAAGTGGGAATTAAAATATTACACCTTGTTTTGAGGTTCAACTATAGAAGGGCTTTGAAAACCTAAGAGGCCATCCAAATATGTTACCGTTAATTGAATGAGTTGAGTGCTTTGCCTTGTCCCTCTAATCATCACCACGAATTATTTCAGTGGTTCAACTTCAGTTATTAATGATATTGACCCATCAGTTCAAGTGTTCTGCAATAATTATAATTTAGAAAAGTTAATTTGGCAGTTAATTAACCTTATTAATCAGAAAGAAAAGTATATTGGTATCTTCTTTTAAGATATCACTTTGCATTTAGATGGCCCAAGAGTTAACTAACGGATTTTCAGAATGTTCACCCAGTATTACTATTCATGTCCTCAATGCAGGAAGCAGGAAAAAAAAGACAGAGCTTATCACTTTACCACACTAAACTTGCTTAAAGATTCTGTCTCCTCAAGGTGGTTAGGTAGTCACTGAGGTTTCACATGTAGGCAAAAGATTTCCATTCTCCCAAGCTATTGGTGATTTCTGCTCAGCCTCAAACGCAGTGTTCAGCAGAGGGAATGTACTCACTAATCAGAAAAGTATCTCTGCACTCTCAGGTTGCTGACTGTAACTCCTTCCTTATCTCAGGCTGACTTAGGACAATTTAATTTTTTTGTTTGGGCATGTCTTTGATGAGATAAAAATTGTGAGTGTTATCACCATATGGCCCAGTGACCGCGTGGCAGGTGGTTCTTCTGTTTCAGAGGCTTCACATCCAACGGCTCTCAGAAACATAATATTTGACTTAGCAAAGACACTTTTGAACCTCACAATCAAATACTGGTCACTGCTACCATGAATTTTTATTCTCTCTATTTTGAACTCTTTCAGAAAAATGAAGTTTTAAGTTTGTTTGTTTTTTTTCTGTCCTCCACAGCATCTGGGGTTGGACACTTAATAAAACTGTTTGATTTGATGTTGACAAAATCATTCCACTATTTCCTTCTACCAGTCCCCAGAATATATCCCAAGGACTTTCCATTTGTTACTGCAACCATTAAGGATCTGAGATTTAAGGTATAGGATAAAAAAGCTTATCTGTGGGGCACCTGGGTGGCTCAGTGGGTTAAGCCGCTGCCTTCGGCTCAGGTCGTGGTCTCAGGGTCCTGGGATCGAGCCCCGCATCAGGCTCTCTGCTCAGCAGGGAGCCTGCTTCCTCCTCTCTCTCTGCCTGCCTCTCTGCCTGCTTGTGATCTCTCTCTGTCAAATAAATAAATAAAAATCTAAAAAAAAAAAAAAAAAAAAAGCTTATCTGAGATATCATTTCTTGGGACCCCTTCACTACTGCCCTGGTAAAAATTTCTGCTAGCTCAACAGTAAGCTAATTCTAGTCAACAGAGAATTTTCAAGGTCTACCAGAAGAGCCTTCACAAAGAAGTTCCATCTGTGGAAGTGGCTTTGAAAACAGAACCTCCAGTCAGTTCCTCTCTGTTTCATCTGAGATATTCATACTAAAAGGAGTGACGGTAGTCAAGGGAAGGCACATAACAAATGGTCCATCTCTGGCAAATAAACCCCCAATACAAGTATAACAGCTAGAGCCCAAGCCCTCGGAGAATAAGTAATTTTTTATTTGCCACTGCATAATTGAAGAATTGGAGGTCTAGAAAGAACCATATAGAGCAATCTGGTTCAGTGCTCTCACTTCCCAGAAGAAGGAAGCAAGATCCAGAAAATAAAATAATAGGCATGAGGTCACAAAGCACACTGGTGGGAAAGCCAGAACTGCAATTCAGTCACCTCACTTAATCTAGGGTTTTTGCACAGGACTACACTGTAAACTTAACCTTGATAAACTCACATAAAGGTAGCACTAGCAACTCAGGATTACTGTCAGTCAGTCACTTCTGTTATAGTGCATTAGAACAGTGTTTGAAAATCTGAGCCCTTAACCAATCAGAAAACTTTTTCTTTTCGAACTTCTGTCACCCATTGGATAACATCATCAAGTCTCTTTATTCCAAATCTTATCAACCTTACTGTAGGACTAATGGATTTTCATAGATTCTAGTAGTTTGATGGATTAGAAATTTTAAGGAAAATAGTAAAGAGTTAATTTCTTTTTAGAGATACCTTTAATTTCAAGTCATGTCAGTTGGTTGCCTAGTTTATGCATTTTGTATTGCTTATTAACTCAAAAGCCACCCAAAACAAAAGGTATTGTCGATGCATTATTTCTGTCTCCACACATTCCTGACTTGCTAGCCTTCCATGAAGGTCTTCCATGAAGAAGCTTAAATTTTCCTACGTATTTTGAGTTTTATGTTTCTTTCCATTAAAGTTTCCAGCCGTTCATAGACATATTTAGTTTGGCAGAAGGTAGTGGTGACTCATGGAATGAAGAAATTTGAAAGCAAAGCTACTGAAAATCGATCTAATGTCTTTTTGGGGTAATTTGGGAGTGAGCAATTGATAATTTGTCTAATTTTTCCTAGTTTCATCAGCTGCCATACTGCCAATATTTGTTCCATATGGGTGCTTTGTTATGACTGAAACATATAACAAATTTCAGCTGCAACTATATCTAATATGGTCAAAGGCTAAGACTATTGTTGGCTCATTTTCTCATTGTTTTTGGCTGGACACCCTCAATCAATGGTTATTGAGTGAAAAAACAGGATCATATTGAAACCATTTTCAGCATGTTCCTTCCTATGGATCCAGCCATTTCACTGTGAGTTTGTCAAGCACAGCAAATGTTCCTTATTAAAGGGATGATTATGTTTTCGACATAGATGTGACTGCCAGTTAACTGCATTCACCTTATAATTCCACTTTCGCAATTTGGTGTAGAGATGTTTTTGGCTTTCCAAAGATTCCTTCTTTTCAGCTGATTCTTGCCTCCCACTATGGAACAGATATTTGGGGATAGATTCTGAGAAGATCAATGACATACAATAAGCATCATTTCAGGCTTACCTTAAGATAGACAGTCTGTGGGCCCTGAGTTATTAGAATCACAAGACTTGTAAAAGGTATTAGTGCCACAAATCTGGCTGGCATTTCTGTAGATTACTAGTGCTTTGCATGCAATTATGGAAAACTCCCTTACCAGAGAAACCAGACCAGGGTTTAGTAACATTGCATGAAAACACTATGCTGTGTAAGCTAAAGACACAGAAGAACTTACTTCTGGCTGGTTCTAAAGTAGGCACTGATCACTGACATCCATCAAGTAATTTATTTCAGTCAATATAAATGATTTCAATATCCTCCTCCAACAACAACAACAACATAATGGCAATAATAAAGAACAGAGAATTCTCTTAGAAGAAACCAGACGTTTATTGAAGACCATCGAAAGTGGCAAAAAGTAGTCTCTTGTTTATGATAGAAAAGTTTGGTTTGATTAACAAATGTTCTAAGATCACACATATCACATAGTAAAAATACAGTTTAGTGTATGAAGACTACAGCCTTGCTACTCGAAGCAACCTGATAACTTGTTGGAAACACAAAATCAGGGGCTCTATTCCAGACTAATTAAAACAAAATCTGCATTTTAAACCAGATGCCCAGAGGATTCATATGCACATCAGGATTTGAGGAGCCCTGGTCTAGGGAATCACAGAAAATAACAGGTACATGTTGGTAGGTGACTCATCTGTTAAAAAAGAGAACACAAGCTAGTCAGGGCTGAACTTCCACTGAAGATTTGAAAAGTGTTGGAGCCAAACATGCTTGTGATCATTAACAATATATATGCTGATTCAACCATATCAAGTCCCCAATTCCTTCACGTTGGTAGAGACTTTCCTGGGAGGAAGTATAGAACTGCTCCAAGGATAACCCCAAGGGCTGACCTTCTGTGAACTGGAAATTGGAACTCCTAATTGCTGTGGCTGCAATTTCCAAACCCATCACTGGGGCCAGGAACTGAGATCCAGTCCTTTAGATCTTGCCAGCTTCTTTTTCAATAGTTACATTTTATAAGAACAGCCAAGCGAGAGTCCTTAAAAAAAAATATTTCTAATTGCATTGAGTGGACAAATGTGTGTTTTACTCATATCAAATTGCTTCCTTTGTCATGTTTAGCCAGGTTCTAATATTATTTCTTATGACTCTGAGTTGATTAGTTCCATTAGGTTTGCTATTGGAATTTAAAAGAAATTGTTTTGAGCTAAGAAAACTGGGTTTCTGTCTCCTATTGGAACATAAAGGGTAAACTTTAAAACTGCAGCTGGCTCCCAGTTGAAAGCCTTCACTAGACCCTTTCTGGAACTAGACAAGTTCCCCAGACTGAACCAATTAATGAAAGTCCAGATATCTAAAGGACGTGCTTGTTCAGAAAGACCTCATCCTACAGTAAGGCAGGTAAAAGTGAGAGAGGTCCAGTTTATAACTTCTTTTCCTTGAATGACACGAGAAAAAAAGAGGGAGGGCTTTGAATGAGGGACTTTGGGTATTTTGGGTTTACCCAGAGGTTTACCACTAAATAACTTGGTAAATTTGGTGAATAGTCCCATGAGTCTCAAAACCTGTTTCCGTTGGAACAATAATATTAAGTTGAACCATGACATTCCACTTCTGAAATGGGGTCACTGTGATCTCTTTTCACAATTCTCCAGAAGGAAAAAGTAAGTCATAGATATAGTTTTCAGAATTTTTTCATATACATTTTCCTTAAATTTTAAGTATCTGTCACCTCCTGATTGTAGTCAATTCAATTGGTAGTACTGGACTTAGCTCACAATTATATATTTAATTTATTTAGACTTAGTCCTCAGCATTTTAATGCAACATCCCTTACTCCTCAGCACTCTACCCACTGAAAGAATGTTGACCAGGCACTCTCTAGAACCTTTTCCAAAACTAACTTTTACTGTTGTTTCATGAAAATCTCTAAAATCGTTTAAGAAATCCAACTGGATATAGAGCTATTATTGTTTCTTTACTAGAATTCTTCGTTCATTATTTTTATTCAGAGCTTTAGTAAAATGTATGGAAGTAAAATTATGGCATTAATTTATTTAATTATAGCATTTACTGGGCACCTGTTCTGTGCTAATAAAGAGGATAAAGCCATGCCTTCAAAGAGATTTCTCACTTGTATGTGAGAACCCATTAAATATCAATCATGAACCCCAAGCTTGGATCAGATAGAAATGTTCCTCCCCTATATTATTCCAACCTACACCATCCATTGAGTTCCCTCTTGTTAGCAAAACATTAATGATGAAAGGCATGAGTAAAGATACCTACTACCCTCACAGAGTTACTTTAAAGCAGATATCACAAAATTGTGCCCTATTCCCACCCTACCTGAATCTAGGCCACAAACATGTTTTGTTTGCACCAACAAATATACTTTTTAAATTTTGGAATTATAAAAACCGAGAGATTTTTGGGAAGTTAGTTGATCTAGTGGTACTAGTCAGCATTCCTGAGTAGCTGCTATTAGCTAGAGGTTTTTAGGTGGGCTATATGCCCCTTTAGCCCACCACAGTGCCTTACAGGCTTGCTTTATTCATCTACATACCCATGGGGCCTCAGCATACATGGACCTGTGCCACCCCTTCCCCAGATATACAAGATATCTTTGGATATTAACCATACACCTTTCTTCTTTATTCAACACAACATTCATTTATTGCCTTTGCACTATCACCCACACATTAGACTAGCCACTGCTGATTCCATAAACTTTTCTTTAAAGTGTTTCATTTTTCTCCTCAAACATAGCAAGGGTATAGCTCAGATAAAATTTAAGAGATGATCAAGTCTTCCTAGTGAAGGAAGAGCCCAAGTATGAAAAACTGAACATTCAATAATTTAGAGGCTATCAGAGGGATATTTCTTCAAGAGTAAGTGAGCTTTTGGACAGTGACCTTGTAAGGAAGGAAAGACCAGTTTCCCAGCCAACTCAATGGACAAGTTACGCAATCACTCCAAGTGTTTAGGACAATGGAGACCATCAAACTTAACTCTTCAGACAAAGTAAGTTGTAGCATTGTAGTTTGTTTTGCACCAAGATCCAGAACAGCTGTTACCAATTCACTGGAAGATTACACATGTGTCCTTCCTTCCATTCCCATCACTATTTAGGTCCTCCTCATCACTCACCAAAACTATTGCAACAGCCTCCTCAATGATCGCTCTGTGTCCAATATTGCTTGACACCAGCCATCCCACCCATGAAATTAATCTTTCTAAAGCACAGTTCTAATCACTTTATTCCTTTTCTAAACAACTTCAGTGACCATCCATGGCTAAGTAAATTGAATCCAAATTCCACAATTTGATAGTAAGGCATTTTATATAAGACCTCTATCTAACTTTTCAACTCTATTTTCTAACATTTCCCTACAGCAAAGCTCAAAAACTGGCAGTCTGTAAATTGCATCCAATCTTCAGAAGTATTTAGTTTGGCAAATGCAGTGTTTTTACAAAACTTTGAATTATCTGTCTCTTACATCTACATTAGTACCAAAATCTTCACCACTCTCTATTGCATTAGTGTGGCCCACTGACTCCTTTACAGGATTTGCTTGGCTGTTATAGGCATTTGAGTTTACAAGTGATCCCTACATATTCCAACATCTAACCTAGATGATTTCCTACCATATATATTATTTTCCTGGGTTTTCTTCCTGTTTTCCTTTCAAATGTCACCTCTTCTGAAAAATCTTCTACCAGATGTCAACTCTCTTTCCTCTGAATAACAATACTATTACTCTTACAACACTTAAAATCTATTCTATATTGTGTTTTTTTGGTGAGTGTTCATGCTTTATACCATCTGGTTGGCTATAAGCTCCTCAAAGGTGACGACTGTTTTATTAATCTTCTGTAAAATCCCACATACTCCCTTGTACACAACACAGTCAATTTCTGCATGGAATTAATTAAGCTATCCATTTTTCTTTAGCCTCCCAGGCCTAGATTGGTAGTGCATGCCCATAATAAGGTAGTAACTCATTTGAAATGCAGACATGGCTGAGTTGGAAGGTCCCCATGGACTCTGAAGCATTTTCAAATAGAGAGTGAGAAATGCTGTATCTAAAGGAAACTACTGAGGGAATTTAGGTAAACAGAACATGATCCTTTCTGTTGGAAGCTGGCTGTGATCTTCTGATTAAATCCCTATTGCATGTCTCACAAGGAGCATCAGCAAACCCTTTAGTATGCTTAACTTTGTTAGAATTACAGAAGTCAGTCTTTTGGTGGGGGGGCGTGCTGAAATAGTGAGTTTAGCCAGTGTCAGGTAGAGCACAAATACCCTTGAAAAAAATGAAAGAGAAAGAACTTTGCACACTGCATTCAAAGATATCCATTTCCAGAGTTACTGAACACCCAGAAAGGCACTCTCATTCCTGTTTGCCCTGGCAGAAGGAAGAGCCCATCAACAAGTTTCAAGGTTATAGAGTCAGAACTTAGTGGCTCCAGGGGTCCCTGGGTGGCTCAGAGGGTTAAGCTTCTGCCTTCGGCTCAGGTCATGATCTCAGGGTTCTGGGATAGAGCTCTGCATCAGGCTCTCTGCTCTGCAGGGAGCCTGCTTCTCCCTGCCTGCTCTCTAGTTCTCTGCCTGCCTGCTTGCGATCTCTCTCTCTGTCAAATAGATAAACAAAATCTAAAAAAAAAAAAAAAAGAACTTAGTGGCTCCAGAAATGGATCCAACTTAACGAATTTTGATCAGAATGACCAGTTGTAAAATATGAACTAAAAGGCAGAAAGCCACTCTTCTAAAATAGAATTCAATTAGGCAGTGTTTTATGGACTAATATGTACCCCGGATGGTGCTAGAAATCAAGAAAAAGCTAAAACAAGAATGAAAGTGGGGACAACTAATATATTAACAAGCACACACCATGTTCTCCAGATATAACATAAAAGCCTGCCTTAAGTTACTTCAGTCTGGTTAAGAATGTAACATTTACCCATGTGTAGAAATTATCATCAAGGTAAACTGAAAGCATTAAAAGAAATAATAAAATATAAAAATGACATTCTTTTTTTTTTTCTATTCCTCCTGGACATGGCAGATGTCAAAACATGCTTACTAAATTTCCAAATGAATATTGAGAGTTTTCATTCTTCTCTCTATATGCATAGTCCTGTGAAGTTTTCCATTGATGTTTAAAAGGAAGTGGAATTTGTCACCTTCATATACCTTCTGTCTGCCTGGGTCCTTAACTAGGTAGAGGTATGGATGTGTTCTGTTCCTTGAGAGAGGCAAGAAATACTGGGCAAACAAGCTGCTTTGACTTTGAGTTGATGAGAAGTACGTGAAAAAAACCCTCCCTTTGTGAATTTGCCAGGCCAGTCTTTCCAACTCAATCTCAGTGATGTATCCAAATTCAACCTGGAGTCATGAGGTTCCCTTTCCATTTGATTCTCTGTATTTCCCTGTCGAGACATGGTCTGACACAGAGAACATGCGCAGCATTGATTCCTTTTCTTTCAGCACAAGGAGTCCTCAAAACAGATATTTTTCCAGATTAAACAGAAATCTAACTGTGCATATCTGGGTATATTTGAAATATCTTTATATTTTTATATAAAAATATATATTTATATGCTATATTTTTTAACCAAAGGGACAATGTTAGGTATCAAAAGGGGTTCTGATTATGAGGTGAGGAGACCTGAACACCCTGAGAAGACTTTGATACTTATAAGCTGAGTGCCTTTAGGTAATTCTCTTCCTTGTAAACAGGGTACTATCAAAACTGTTCTGCCTCCAAAAGGGGGGGTTTGTGAGTATCAGGCAAAATAATACCTCTGGAGTCATCCCATAGTTTCTAGGTAATTAAGGCCTAGGTTTCTAGAGATAACTTGAATGAGGTGTTGTTTGAATTGATGGAGTGCCAGGCTAAAGTACATTCTAAAGTTGCAATTGGGTTAGCCAAAATGACATTCAGGCACCTTTCTCTAGAGGTTGGGACAGCCAATCCTTTTTGGGTCATGTATCCCTTTTTGCTGGAAATACAAGGGGAAAAGTATGAATACCTGTATTATTGGACAGTGGTTCCCATATTCCACCATCCCATGAGTAGGGATAAGAGGTTAATTAAATATATCTCTCGGGCAACAGAAATGATCAAGGCTGTCTCTGGAACACAGTTGCTTCAAAAAGTAGGCTTTTGTTTCAGGGAAAATCTCCCACAGAGAAACATGGAACACCAAAGAGAACTATAAATAGGACTATCATTTATGTCAATTATAAATAGATTTGTTCCCTTTTGATTAGAAGATTAGTTCTAGCTGAAAGTCTGTAGTTGAACTGAAATGAGGGAAAAAACTCCTGACAAAATATTATTACATGCTAACTGTTAGATTTGATACCTTTTCCTCCCTGGGGTATTTTCTCTAATTTTCCCTAAATGAAGACATTTGTGTTTAGAATCCACTTTTAGTCTTTGAAGTACACTTATTCATACTTCATCACTTCCTCAGGATCTCTCTTTATCTTCTAGATTAGAATACACACACACAGAGCACTTTTTAAATGGAAAAATTGAATAAATTGAATATCAGTGTTAGGAATTCAAAAGAGGTAAAACTCTTCTTGGAGGCTCCCAAGATGGTCACCATACCCTATTACAAAAGTTTGCCTTTTCATGAAGGAGACTCTTTACCAAATTGTAGGTCCTTAGCAAACAAATATTAGAATAATGACTGAAGGGCCAAAGTAAAAGATCTGTAGAGGAAAGGCCATATCCCATAGGCTGCTGCTACTGAGCACTTGACAGATATGCAGCTATTTTCCTTTCATTCTATATGGAGCAATATCTAGAAGGATCCCAACTCTTTAGGTCTGGTTAGCCAACTCCTTGTCCTCTGCTCATGTCCATGACTCATCTCTTCCCAGAGCCAGAAAGAGAAGTGGCAGCTTCCCATCCAAGCCGTCTTCTAGGTTCATCCTGGGACGACAGTTTGTGGATGGAGCAGCAGGGTGCTGCTATACCAGGCATGATAGAATGCAATGGCATGCATGTCTCTTGCCTGCTAGGATGAGGGAATGGTAAACCTTACCTGAGTCTAAACTACCTTGCCTCTTGGAGACTCTTGATCTCAACTATCCAAGACTCAGCATTAAGAAAGAGACTGTAGGTGAGAGTAATTGGGAGAAGGCAGGTGCAATGAGCAGGGATCTTTCTGGGAAATTCCTCCCCCACTTTAAATGCCTTATCCTGTGTGTAAACAGGCGATTCACAGACCTGTACCCCTGGGGCTAATAATACATTATATGTTTATTAAAAAAAATTAAAATGTTTTTTAAAATTTTTAAAAAAATAAAAAATAAATAAATGCCCTATGCTGATTTCACTGCAGGATATTTTAAAATGAGCCTAACTTGTCAACTGGAAACTCACTTCCTGACCCAAGATTCAGGGGAGATTTCTGGAAAAACACTAATCAAGGATTTGGAAAGCCTGGGCCCCAACACATAGAGAAATATATTGAATATTTTTAAAGATATAAAATTCTTAGAACTGTTGGACAGGTTTCTGTGTGTGACCTCTCTCTTCCAAGTGGCATTGCTCAACAGCCCAGCTCTCATCAGAAGGCTGACATCATGCTGTTGTGCAACTCAGAGCCATTGCAATGTCACTTTGCTAACTGCCCTTGCTGTGCATTCAACTACTAAGAAGCCGAGCAGCTTTAGGTTTTGAGTCAGAAGTTCTGAGCAGGATCATTCCCGCGAAACCTGAACCCTTGTTTCTTCTAAAAAGTCAAAATACATTTGGATCTTGCAAATCGAGAATGTCAGAGCCAATATTTTCTTCTTTAATCAAAACCCAGGAATGCCACAGTGGGTGGCTGGGGCCATGTCCTCTCTTTTTCTCATTCCCTTCCCCCACACTGAGCCAAAATTCTCCAGGCTTGAGAGAGCTGAATGTGAACAAACCTCCAGGCCTTGCATGTTTAGGCCTGAACTTCTCTATTGAGCACTGCCTTATGGTGGACTCTGACACAGTTGGATGTGAAAACATGAGACTGAGATCATGCATTTGTTCCCAGACAGATAGGTAAACAGAAAATAGGAAAGGCTTCTTCTCACTCAGTCTTGCATTCCCAGTCAAGTATTTAGGATTCTCTCCAACAGCCAAACTCTCCCTCCAATGTTGGCCATTAAACCTGCTAACTCTTTGATAGGGAATCTTCCATCCTCCTCCCCTTGGATCACTCCTCTAGCTCAATCTATGAAACACTTTTCAAAATTGAGGAGATGAGACCCTTCTCCATTCTAAAATAGGCTGATTCAGAATGTTCTTGGGAACTTCACGAAGAGCTCTCTCCGAGTCCTGTCTTATTCACAAATGTGGAAATGGCCTCCAGGTTGGGTTAGGTAAAACATTAGCACATTCAAGAGACCAGGTTTACCTTGTTCCTTTTGTGTTGCTGTCATCTTTCAGGGAAATCTAGAAATAGCAGAGAGATGAATCTGCCCTTCCCTCCCCCTAGGGAAAAGGAAGGGAAAACCCTCACATTCCTCAGACCTCGTGAATCACTCCAGAAGGTCAGTAGTAACTTTGGTAAATGGGAAGTTTCAGAAGGAAGCTTCCGAAAATTTACCATGATGCCTATGAAGTGACATAAGGATACCAACATTTGTCTAGAAGTTACATTTGGTGTTTAAGAGAGGCTTTGAATAGATAGGATTTTGATAGATGGAGAAACTCTAGGTAGAGAAAATAACTTAGTGGAAAAGCCATGAACAGCAAAATATAGGACATCTTTGCACATGCATAAACCATCCAGCCAGTTGTTGGGGCAGCATGCTTGTGGAGAATAGTGTAAAATAAGCCCAAAAAGATAGGTTAGAGAAACATTCGTATTGAAGAATAATAATAACTAAAACTTTCTAAGCATTTATTATATGCTTGGTACTATTCTAAGCACTAATATGTATTTGTTCTTTAAATCCTCACAACAAAACTGTGAAGTGTATACTACCAAAATCTTCACTTTAAAGTGAGACTACCAAGGCACAGAGAAGGGTATAATGTGTATAAAGACACATAGCTTCTAAGTGGAACAAAACCATGGTTTTAATTCAGGCAGCTGACCCCAGCATCCATTGTACCTGATAGCCTTTTAGCATACTGCCCATAGCATGCCTTTATTCTTTGCTTTTTCTTCCATCCCCTCTTCCCTAGCTGTGGAAATATTAGGTAATCTCTAAGGGCAAGCTCATATATTCCTTCTTTAGTGAGATCTCTTCCAACTCCACTGAGTTGGAAGAATTTATCTTTCCCTACTCCAAGTTCCTCTTTGTATTTACAGTAATTTTTCCAATCTTACTTATATTAGAGTTAAGTATGTGCTCATTTACAAACTTCTATAGGTCAGACTTGTCTTCATATCCCCATTTTTACACTCAGACCCTGGGATAGTGCTTTCATGTAGAAAGTGCTCAATTGGAGCGCCTGGGTGGCTCAGTGGGTTAAAGCCTCTGCCTTCGGCTTCATGATCTCAGCATCCTGGGATCGGGCGCCACATTGGGCTCTCTGCTCAGTGGGGAGCCTGCTTCCCTCTCTCTCTGCCTGCCTCTCCACCTACTTGTGATCTCTCTGTCAAATAAATAAATAAAATCTTTAAAAAAGAAAAAAGAAAGAAAGTGCTCAATTAACATAGCTGAATTGAATATCAGAGTCTACTGGTTGAAGTTTGGAGAAATGTTCCCTAATCCCACCATAGCCGATTTGTATAATCTTTCCAAATTCAAGACAACATCAACAACAAAAGACTAAGAAATCTTGAGTCCTACAGGGAACACTTCCACTCCTGAAATCCTACAGCTCATCAAAAACCATTTGGAAAAGCACAATGTGGACAACACTAGACCACAGACCAAGAACACCATTCCAGGGTTACCCTGCTTGGCTGCAAAAGAATGCTAACTCTAACAGTGCTTTTACAGGCTAAAACATGGCCACATGTGGATAAAGTATCTCACCAAGGGTGTGGGGTTCCAGGATTTCTGAGAAGGCTCCCTTTATTCTAATAAAGTTCTCGGTTTATCAACCCCTAAATCCCAACTCCCTGTGGGAGACTCAAAAACACCCAATTTAATTAAAACCTCTGTTTTTTCACATTGAAGTCACAAGCTTTCACAGGGTGCAACGTGTTGCTAACCCAGCAATTTCCAGACTAGACTGCTCAGCAAGGCAGGTGCTGTTTTCTTTTTATGGTCACGTCCTTAAATTGCTTTGCTGCTTAGATACATCTGAGGGCCAGGTTGCTCAGACAGATTCCAGCCCCAATCTCTCCCTCTTTCACCCAGCTCTTTTCTGTCCTGGAAGATTTCTTTCTCCCATAGGTGGGGTTACCCAATAGGAAGAGAATGTCTTATCTTTTTAAAAAAGTATCCTTTTAATGTTTGTCATGAGTTACCTCTAAGTTCAAAGAGTCAATAACAACAAGTAAGCACAGTGTGATGCCTTTGGAAGGATGTCAGACAAGCATGTGGAATGGCCTACAATTATCTAATTGTCAAGGCCAACACTAACAAATTGAGATGTGCAAAGTTGAGTGCTGAAATGTGATGGATGAGTGTACAGTTATTTACTGAGCATCTATTATATGCCAGGCTCTGAAGCAGGTATTGGGAATTTAGAGCTGAACCAAACTGACACTTTTCCTGCCTGAGGCACTTAGAGTTGAGCCAGAAAGCTCCTAAGGTCCAGGGTTAAGGGTGAACAAAGAATGGTGAGACTCTTATGCCCTGCATTTGTCTGGGGGGAGAACTATACAGTACAGTCCCCAAGATTTCTTTTCTTCCTAATCATTGGAATATTTTTTCTAATCATTCTCCCATCTTCTTCTCCTTACCCTCTCTTATTATTGTTGCACTCTATAGCAGGCATTGTTGCACACCCACTGTTACAGGCATTGGTTTAGATGCCTTGTGGCAAAGAAGCCTCGATGTTAGGGTTAGTTCGGGTTCCTGCTCTTTCCTCTCCTTATCCCAGACAATCAAAGGAGGCAGCTTAAATTTCATGACCAGTTTGCTTCTATCAGGAGTCAGACTCATTGTTCTCCTCTGTTTTACTATACATACTAGGATATTCCATGTACACTGGAGTCTCTTGTCCTGGGAGAGCCCACAGTTCCTGAGGTGTTAAGTAAAGGAAACCATAAAATGTCCATGGACCTATGTCTTGGCACCTTGATCTCAAGCTTCTGGAAGTACCAGCTTCCTGGAAATTTATTACCTATTCTGTGTAAACAAACAAAATAGAGAATGGTAGGAAACACTGGGTAAGTCTCACATTACTTGTTTGATAAATATCTAAGTGCCTTGTGCAAGGGAGAGCAATGGTCTCTGGTCCTTGATTGAATCTGTAAGGAAGTCACAGGTTTTGATTCAACTTCATTGCTGAACTCAATCCCATTCTAGGAGCCAAACAATTTACCTAGAATAGTTCTGGGAATAGACAAGCTAGATTTAATATAGAGAATCATCGATCAAATCATATCAAATTAGATATAAAACTGACTCACTTGATATGATATTAGAATATGCATTTTGACATTGCTTATTTTTCTTACCAGTAGACATTCTGGTTTTCCAAAATCCTTTTCTTTGTTCTCTGACACTGTCACAGACTAACCTGCTATACAAGATCATCTGAAGCTTCACTCAAGGCTAAACCTTTGTGATTCTGTATCCCTAGACCCCAAATCCTGTAATTAACAGAATTTTAGGAGAAATGACCAAAGACTTCTCTTCTAAAAATCTACACAAGGTATTACTGGAGTCTTATTAGAACGGAAAGAATGAATCAAAATTAGTTGCATAGATAGTAGGATAGGATACTGATAAACAGCATGTAGAACTGGAGAAAACAAAATCAAGAATAGGAGAGAACTTGTTTAAGTACACCAAATAAACCTGAAAGAAGAGCCGATGTGTCCTTTATCTGTATTCGCCAACATAGAGTAAAAATCATAATCTCTAAATGAGATGGTTCAAAACTCTGGGTTGAAAACCCTGGCCTTCAAATGGGAGGTGAAAAGAGATTAAGAAGTCCAGAAAAGCAGTGTTTTATCAGGTCTAATTTAGTCCCAGAGCTATTGGGTGTCCATTTGTCTCCAAGTGGAGCATTGCCTGGTGTCTGTGTTTCTGTTCATGCAGAAAGCTGCTGGGGCCATCAGAGCAAGAGAGACTTCACAAAGAAAGTCAGAAAGCAGTGCCAAAAGGCAAATACGGTTCCTATCACAGCCAAAATAGTTCACTTAGCTCTTTGTGTTGCTCTTTTACTCTGTAATGGAGCAATTTCTATGAGAGTTGTGTAAAAGTAAGGAGATTTTTAGCTTTAAGCAGCAAATGAGTGAATTGGGCAAGAAAAGCATGAAATTCAGTGAGGGAAAGAGTGATAGGGAAATAATATAAAAGCCCTGGAAAAGAGTGCTTCCTCTTTAGAGAATCTACTATGTGAAAATCCACACTTGTAAAACAGATACACTCTGGATGGATTTTCTCAGCTCAGAAAAAGTTATCACTTTACTAAATGTTTTTGTGAGTTCTCATTTAATGTGGTTGAATATTTCCTTTTGCTCACTCTCTCTCCCTCTCCCTTCTCTCTACCTTACATTTACTGGAAATGAAAAGGAAAACCCATGAGGTGTAGTCCCTCAGAGGTCCTTGTGCCTACCCATGTTTGTGCTTCATTTCTACCATAGTGACAAGACTTAGAAATATGACAGGACTTAGAAACTCTTGGTAGACCATAAGGTAAGAGTTTCTGTCAAGAATGGAGATAGAGGGACGCCTGGGTGGCTTAGTTGGTTGGACGACTGCCTTCAGCTCAGGTCATGATCCCAGAGTCCTGGGATCGAGTCCCGCATCAGGCTCCCAGCTCCATGGGGAGTCTGCTTCTCCCTCTGACCTTCTCCTTGCTCATGCTCTCTCTCACTGTCTCTCTCTCAAATAAATAAATAAAATATTTAAAAAAAAAAAAAAAGAATGGAGATAGAGGGGTACCTGGGTGGCTCAGTCAGTTAAGCACCTCACTTTGTCTCAGGTCATGATCTTGGGGTCCTGGGATTGAGCCCCACATCAGGCTCTCTGCTCAGGAGTCTGCTTCTCCCTCTCCCTCTGCCCCTCCTCCTCTGCTTGTGCTCTCTCTCTCTCTCAAATAAATAAATAAAATCTTTTTTTAAAGTGGAGATAGAAGGACTATAGAATTATAAATTTGCAAAAGACCTTCAAACTCATAAAATCCCTCTGCTCTTCAACATCTTGACAGAAGGACTCTGCTGAAAGCCCCCAACTTTACTGCCCCACCCTGGTTTACAAACAGAAAAGCATAGCAATGGGGTGTTATACCAACCCATGATATGGTCATCTCTTATGAATAGTGGTCACGCCTCAGTTATTCAGCAGGGTTCTTTCTCTGAACCCCTATGGTACCTTGTACCTGTTCAGACACTTAAGACTTATTCTACTTTTTATTATGGTTATTTGTGGGTTATCCCATCCCCGCTGGGTCATAAACTCCTTGAAAGCAAGGATTTTGCAATACCCAACGATTTTCACATACCCTACAACACTTAAGATGGTGCATCTTAAAAATGGCAGGTAACAAAAGTTGTGTTTGATTTTTAAAGTGACTTGTTTTAAAACTGAATTCCATCTTAGTTCTACAGGAAGACTATCCTGATTAGAAATTATTTTGTCAGATATTAGGGAGGGTTTTTGCTATGGTGAATGCTACAAATTGTGTAAGACTGATGATTCACAGACCTGTACCCCTGAAACAAATAATACATTATATGTTAATTAAAAAATAAGGCCAATACTAATACAAATAATACACATATTTCCTGCTGATAAAAAAACTAAAAAAAAAGAACTTATTTTGTCACCATAGATTTAAATTTCCTTAATACTCTCTTAATAGTTAATCCATAATTTGTTGAATGAATTTATGAGTGAATGAGTCCACGAACAAGGCTCATGGAAGGGGCTACTCTGTTTCCCTGTGAAGTTAGGGCAGCATTGGGAGAATGCTTTATTATGTGACCCTCACTCTCCTGTTTCAGCCTAGTATTGCTGATACAAAGGTGTCATCATCACCGTTAGTCCAATACTGATGTAACCTGAACTTTTGCTCTGTGTAATCACAGATCTGGGTGAATTTCTTAGAAAAGAACAGTCCCTGAACTAAACTGTCAAGTAGACAAAGTATAAATTGGGCCTCTTCCATATTGTCAAGAGCAAGGGAGGCCCTAACTCTCTTCTGCCTCTTTTATCCTGACCCCCTCCCCCACTGCACCCTCTGTAGCAGCACCTGGTAAACCCTGCCACAGAATTATAGGACCTTCAGGCTTGCCTATGTTATACTTCTTCCTACTCCATTCATGCACCCTGAATGATCTGTTACCTTCCTTCCCAGAAGCTCTGTATAAATATATCCTAATCCAATGGGACAAAGCCATAAAGGGGTCATTTGAGGCTCTAATAATAAGCCAGTGACCTTCAATAAACTTTGCTCTTTAAAGAAGTAGTTATCATTAAGATTCTGTGCAAGTAACAGTTCCATGGTTACATTGACTTAACCAACGTGGAAGTTCATTTCTCTCTCACATACAAGTCCCAAGATACATAGTTCAGAGCTGCTGAACTATTAGCTGACCAGAGCAGCTCAGGTATCAAGGCTCCTTCTAATTTTCTGTTTCACCATGCTTACAAGTGTGGCCCTCATCTACATGGCCCAAGATAGCTGCTGGAGTATCTTAGAACAGCACTCCTGCCAGCTGGAAGATTTTTAAGAAGAAAAGGATCCATGCTGGTTGTCTTTTTAGGAAGGATCCCAGAAGCTGTATTGTGAAACTTTTACTTACAGTCCACTGTCTAGAATTTGAGCAAATGATCACACATAGCTTCAAGGGAGGCCGGGAAATATAATCAGATGAAAATAAATGTTTCCATTATCATGGAAGGAGGGAGAATGGATATTGGGCAATGAAAAGGAACCCCTGCCAGAAGGACCATCCCAGAAATCTTTAAGTCATATCACGTAGATGCTCACATATGCCCTGCAAAAAGCAAAGGTGGTTCTTCTGTCAGCCAGAGAAAGATGCCAACTCTGGCAGCATCACTTAATCAGCTCTGTGATCTCTGAACCTTTTCCCATGCTAGCAAACGTGGGAATAATACCTCCCACTTAGGTTCTTATAGGATGATGTAAGATGACTGGTGATGCATAGCACAGTGTCTGACACAGAGTAGATGCTCAGTCAACATTTATCATTATTATTAATATTATTATTATCATTCTGCTCACATATGAGATCCCGATCTGCTAAGTTCCAAGCTTTAGACCAAGTTGGGCATGACAACATTAATAAATCTCCTGGTGGTCATGTTTCTTGAATAATTTCACATCCTATCCATTAGCCAGATGTGTTAGAGCAAATGAATGACTGCTCAAGAGAGTGTCTTTATCCTGAGTTGTCCTTTTCTTTCTGTCTTTGTTGGATGGTGTCAAACAAGACAAAAGCAATAAATAAACTTCTAAGCACTGCAAGAGATAATAATTAGAATCAGCAGTACTCAAAAAGGAGCCTAAAATGATGGAGGGGATAGTGGGCTTTTTAGAATACAAAGAGTATTCATTGCCATTTCACTCTGTTTATCAGGTCAAGCAAACTACTGTGGAAAGTCACTCTGGAAAAGGGTAAAGAAATATATACACTGCTTTGGCACTGCCCACTATGCCAAGTAAATGGGTTAAGAGGTATATCAAGTAAATGGGTTAAGAGGTATACTGGGCTTTATTTTCCTCTCTTCCCTACTAAGTTCCTCTTAGAAGATGCTCTAAGATGCACTAGTTCCTCCCATTGTGTTCTATCTAGTCAGGAAGTTGATATTCTGATTGAAAAGTACTGTAATTGAATGATTTGGTACTTGCGCAGACATGAGTTTAAATCCTGCCTTGGCCACTTAATAACTGGGTTATCTTGAGAAATATTATTAGACTTTTCTAAGCCTTGGTGTTTTCAACTCTGAGATGAGGATAATAATGGTGTTCATCTCATAGGATTGTTGTAATAATTAAATGAGATAGTACATGTATAAACCAGATGTCCCCAGGTTTTCTGGTCTTCTTGGGTCATACATTTATCCACTATCTACATAAAATGGCTTGTGACCCCTTTCCACATTCCATGCCCAATAGCTCTGAATATTTGGGGCACCAGACTTTTCCTTAGTTGACTCCACAGTTTGCTTCCCCACTATTTCCTACTCCTATTTGTCACTCTTGACTACTGAAACTGCCTTTTTCTATCACCTGCTCCCTTTGCTCTAGCCCTTCAAAAGATGAATCAAGGGTAGGAAAATACTAGAGCCAGAAGAGTCATGAGTGCCTGGAATTTTGCAGAAGCCCTGAGAGATATGATAAATAAGACTGGATACAATATATTGCATACCTGGATAAAGGGGGAAAAGAAGAGCAAGTAAACAAAGGTAATTGTAAAATTTTGAGTCTGGATAAGCAGTAGGATGGTGGTGCAGACATGGACAAGTCCAAAGGAAGATTTGACTTCAGTTGACTTTAGTCAATGGCAAAGATGTTGACTTTGGTTTTAGAGATACTGAATCATAATGGTGCATTCAGGAGACAATTCCCGTGGCTCATTACTAGTGCTGGTCCAAAGCTCAGAGAGGCAGCAGCCCAAGGAAATAGGTTTGGAAGTTTCCTTGTACACATGATAGCCAAAGCATGACCCCCCTCACCTGAATATTTAAATTTTAAGGTTTTTTTTTTTAATAAGAAGGAAGAAATAAAATTGTCATTTTGGAGTCTCAAAAGAACTGAGCATCATCCAGTTACATTACAAATGATCTCCCAAAAAATGCATTCCTTTAGACCAGCAACTGAGTTTTTAGTCATTATTATTTTTCTAACCAAAATTTAGAATTATAGAACTCAAAACATTTTTGATTTGGAATAAACTACATTTGGAATAAGCCCTAAAATGTTCCTGGTCCAAATGCCTCACTTACATATGGGGAAATTGCCCTTCTAGAGACCCTATGTGACCTATTCTTGTTCATTCATGCCGGACAGTGATGCCAGGTAACTATAACCTACTAGTAGAATTTCTGTTCTTCCTTGCTCATTTTTTTCAGCTACTGTTCAGCTACCAAAGGTATGTTTTTAGAGATTTTACCTGATGAAAAATTTTCTTTCCAACTGAAGTACAAACACAGATAGTGAGGAGACAGTGTAGAAAAAGGAGTCGGAGGGCCTGGATTTTAGTCCCATACAGAAAGAATTAGCTATGTAACATGGAGACAGTCATTTAATTTTTCAAGATATCAGTTTCTCAGTTGAGTAGCAAGGAGATTGGTCTGAATTAGCTCTGAAATGACTTGCAGCTCTGATGTTCCTTGATTCTTGGAGGTATCAACTGTCTTCAACTGGATCCACATTTTCTAATCCCACACAAGATGGAGAGCGGGCCCATTCCAGTATTTGGGGAGGCCCATCAGGACAAGAACTGGCCTCTGTCTGTGGGGGCTGGAGAGGGGAAGCAGCTGAAGCAACACTATCAGTTTCCTTCCCATTCAGAAGAGAACAATCGAGCTCCTCCCAGGGGAAACCATTCGGATTTTGACAGTGTGGGGTCTGTCTTATGACGGGAATGAAGGATTACTGTAGAATGGGGGTGCTTAGCGGCTGTGATTCTGAACACAAAATCAAAGATGGAAGGAAGTCCAAGAGGTCCTTAGGTCCAGTCCCCTGTTTCTGTCTAAGCCTTCCAAGGCAGATGGTTGTCATCCTACATTCAAAGATCTCCAGGGCAGCTTCCCACAGCGCCCTGGGTCAGAATGTTTCCCCTTTACAATCAAGAAATTCTTCCTGGTATTTAAGTAGAAACACTTTCAGTATAGCACTAGTCTGTTTACCCTTGTCTAGTCCTCAGTGGAGATGAGGAACAATATCCCATGTGAAAATAACACTTCTTATACCTGACAGTGGTAAATAAGTCAACTATTAGCTTTTGGTGGGTGGGGGGGGCGGTGTGTGTCATTTTCCATCCCGTTAATCTTTTTTGTTCTTTTTGTTCTTTTTTTTCTTTTCCTTTCCTTTTTTTCTTCTTTTTTTTTTTTCTTTTTACTCCTAGCTGGATTCTTTCCAGCTTCTCCAAATGAGTCTTAAAATAGGAGGATGAAATCTGAGTTCCCACTCTAATTAAAACCTCAGCAATGCCAAGTTTTGTAGAAGGATTACTCTCTAGGCTTTCATTTCATAATTCTCAACATATGCCTGCCTCATATTACAATTTTGTTGTAGTACTTTGCCACTGACTTGGGGCCCATAGCTATTTACCTTTAGTACTTGTTTCTGCCAGTTGGAGCGCATTTTTATCCATTTTAAACATCTTCCTGCTTTTAATGACCTCCCCCTTTCTACGTTGTTAAAGGTCACTTTAAATTCTAATCCTTCCTTCTAATATTTGAAGATCTTTTCCAGGCTTAGTTCAATCTGAAAACATTCTAATCTATTATTTCATTGAGAAAGGAGTCTCAATTTTCTCCCAATACTCACAAGCATGGTTTGAGCATGAAAAGCATTGCAGACCACCCTTCTCCAGTCTTCTATTCAACAAACATCTTTTCAAGCACCAATGGTAGGCACTGAGAATACAGTGATGGATAAATCATAACTTCTTTATCCACCCAGTAACATATACATACAATGTATACAAAATGTACTCATGAAGTACTCACTCTTTGCAAACCTGTGGTGGGTATAGGGACTATGACAGTGAACAGGACATATAAGGCTCTTACCTTTGTGGATCTCACATTCTAAGGGAACTAGAGGAAGAGGGAGACAAAGTACAAGTCGAAAAATATGTCAAATCTTGATAAATGTTCTAAAAGAAACAATGGGATGATAGACATCATAGTGGTGGCTGTCTTAGAGGGGGTAGACAGGAGAGACCTCCCCAAGAAGGGAACTCTGAAGACCTTGCAACTTAGCAGAGTTCTGCTATTCTGAACCAATCCTCTTTAGCAAACCAAACCCTCCTCATGGCCTCTTCTCTTAGACACAGAAATAACTTTTGGGGGATGTTAATGGTGGATAATGCACTGTTCCTTAGTAGTTATTTACATTTCCAATTATTTACATTTCTATCATTCATGTTCTTTAATCAAAAGGAACGGTAAATGAATTTCAGGATATAGGTACCTTAGTTACATAGGAAGTTAATAGACATTCCTGGAAAACAAGGATCCAGTGGTCCCTTAGGTATGGAGAGAATGGAATTCAATACCATCCCATAAATTTCTTCACTGCAGGGTTTCTCATAGCCTTGAATAGGTTGATGAACTTTAGGACTCTCTCAAATGGGATGTTTACAGCTGTTCCCTAAGCTTTGGCATGAAATCTGTGATAGAATATTTTGTGATGAATGCTGGGCTTAGGAGATGTCTTGGATCCTTTGGTGACTTTTGACACTGGGTTTGGCATTAAGGATATGATTCTAAATCATAAGCACCCAGTATGCAGGCTAGCCTCGGATGTTTCTGAATGGTATGACAGGGGTAAAAATGAGCTTCTCCATGACCCTGGGCCTGTACTTCTCTTGTTCCTACAGACCATGGGGCATTTTGAGAGTCTTTTGAGTGTCCTGAATTTCCTCTTTCCAGGAAAATATGCAAACATACATAATCACACTCATGCGGAGGGTTCACAGGTCTACAAAAATGCATGCATGGACTAGAAGATTTCTAAGGATCTGTTCAACGTTAAAGTTCTAAGTTTCTGCTTTCAGATCATACTGACCTCTCTGTTCATGTTTTTTATTAGCCTGTGGATTTCTTGAAACTGGTTGTTTTACCTCTTCCCAGACTCGTTCGGCCTTGGTGGAGTGCTCAGTACGCAAAGGATGCTAATTATCTGTGTGCCTGTGGTCGCCTCCCCAGAGGGTCCTGCGGTGGCTGCTGCCTGAGAAACAGCCAGGGAGAGTGGGGAGACACCCCCCCAACAAAGAAGTACCAACCAACCCTGGGGATACCCAGTTGGCTTCCCAATTAGTGAATGAGATCATTTTCCTTCTGATCTTTTCCAGAAATAGATCCGTGAAGAAGGCGTACACTGAAATGACCTAGCAAGGCAATGAGAAGGAAGTGACTAGAAAGGGAATTATTAAAAACCCAACTTCTTCTTTAAAAGGGAAATGGAAACAGGGACCTGGAAGAGGGTTATAACTGCCAAGCCAGCAGTGGCTCCTGCTTTCCTCCCCATGCTCCCAATATGGATTTCCTGCCTGCAGGGTACCATTTGATTTAGAGCTATGGGAGCCTCACACACACTCTCATGAGAAGGGCTTGGAAAAGAAATAGAGCAGCATTTGCCCTCTCCCTGCCACTTCTGTATGAAGGCAGTTAGATTGATTAACCCTGTTTCCTCAGCAGGATTGATCCTGATACTTGCTTGAGAAATTGTGATGATTATGTGTAGCCTGACTGACAAATAACAAATTATGATTTCTTTTTTACAAAACTGAATGTCCTCTGGTTTATATAACCACCTTGATTCTATAGGCAATCATCAGTGGCATACTTCCCTTTCACTCTCCTTTGCCATGAGTTTTGAATGATCTATGAAAGGATGTTTTGATGATGTGGTCCTGAAGGTGTGCCAAAACCCCACCCCATCTTTTTGGCTTCTCTGCTTTACCCAGGGTGGTTGTGAAGGGTGAAGTCATAGAAAAGGTAGATTTGGGTCCTTAGGAAGTCTGTCTTCTGAAGTAAGTTTTACAATTGAGCAGATTGCCTTGAATACCCACCTGATAATTTTGAAAGCCTAAAAATAAATTGAACCTGGTACTTAGAAAAGGTGGCTTTCAATATTAGAGGACGTCCCTGTGTTTCTAGCTTTCCATGTGATCGGGGAATTTGTTAAGGCTCTAATTTCCTTCCTTGCGACCTGGCTTGTCTTCAGGTGCTAGCTGGAAGTCAGAATGACACAGACTGTGCAAATAAAAAATGCAGGGAAGGGGAAAAGGTCAACATGTGTTTTTCGTTTCAGTTTAGTTTCTTATTTTGGAGGGTTATTTTTTTTCCTTCTTGCAATAAAACTGGTCCTGCTACCAGACTAACATATGGATATTTTTATTAGGCAATTATCAAAAGAGATATCAAACATTTCTGGAGTTTTTAATGTGTAAGAGGTCTTTCCCAGAACTCCTGTCCTCATTGGCCCTTTCCTTCTTGCTAGTGTTCTACTAAATCATATATTACATACATATATTGGAAGTCTACATCACACAGAGGCATTGGCCTTGGCATCATCTGAAAACTAGTTGGAAATGCACATTCTCAGGCATCACCTCAGACCTACTGTAACAGAAACTCTGAGGAGGGTGGGGGCCAGTGATTTTTTTGTTTGTTTGTTTTGTTTTTGTTTTTTTTTTTAAGATTTTATTTATTTATTTGACAGACAGAGATCCCAACAGGCAGAGAGGCAGGTAGAGAGAGAGAGAGAGAGGAGGAAGCAGGCTCCCCGCTGAGCAGAGAGCCCAATGCGGGACTCGATCCCAGAACCCTGAGATCATGACCTGAGCTGAAGGCAGAGGCTTTAACCCACTGAGCCACCCAGGCGCCCCGGGCCAGTGATGTTTTAACCAGCCCTCCAGAAGATACTCATGTAGGCTCAAGTTGGAGAAGCCTTGATGTACATTATTGTGCAACTGCCCACCTCCTGGGTGCACACCGGATGCTTCAGGAACCCAGGCAGTTTTATACTGAAATCCATCCTTGCATGGAGATTAGTAGAGACAAATTGTGGGGCGAGGTGGTGGGTGGGAGGGGGAATTTTACTATCTGAAATCAAAGGAACTAACAGATTCGTAAGTCACTTGAATTCTCAGTTTTCTCATCTACAAAATGGGAATGGGAGTTATTCCCATTTTGTAGCTCCCAACTCTGTCTTGTAGGGTTGTTGAAATGACTAAAGGACAGAATGTATGTGAATGTGATTCCTGAACTGCAAGGCACTCTATGCAGTTAGCTCTAGAGTTAACTATACAAATCAATAATGCTGAAGTGTATTATGAACTGCAGGCTCCTGGGGAGTAGGAGAAAGGGGCAGGGTTGCAGGCAGGGACTGCGTCTCCTTTGTCCTCATCAGTATTCTGAACCCTGAGTCCAGACAGCATAATGGCCATTCATTGACTTTTTGCTGAATAATTATAACTCATATTTGGTAAATGTTTACTCATGCAATCATCAAATAACCTTTGAGGTGGGTACTATTTGTATCCCCTTTTGTGGATGAGGATTGAGATGTTAAGTACCTTACCCATGCCCACATAGTTAGAAATGGTGGAGCCAGCATCTGAATTCAGGCAAACAGGTTCTACAACTCTAACTTCCCTGCACAACCTCACAACTAATCCATGAGTAGTGATGCTAAGGATGGTGATGAGAGGAGACATTTCATGTTTGCTCTGTGCTGCTCACTGTTCCAAGTTCTCTTTGTGCCTTACCTCATAACAACTTGAGAGAGGTACATACTATTATCATTGCCCTTACTAATACAATTTATTTTTGTAAATGATCTGAGGAAGTAGAAAGCTATTTCAATGAAGGCATTTACTGCTACATTAGTTAAAATAAACAGAGACACAGAGACTAGTCTTGATGTTGGATTTCTTCTGACCAAGATAAAAATGCCTTCATATTGCACCTCTATGCATACTGTTTGTTCACTTGACTTACCAATCCACTAATCAATAAGCTTTTATGAAGTGCCTCAATAGTGCCCAGTGCTGTCCTTCTAGACACAGAAATATGAGACACAGTTTCTGCTCTTAATATGCTTCAAATCAAGTTGGGAAAATGTGTCAACCTTCATAAAACAGAAAATAAAGGCTAAATAGGTAGTTAAATGCTGGTTATGATGTATAAAGTAATCATTTTACACCTTCAGAGAGGTTGGTGGAAATGAAGTCCTCTGACAGGAATTTTCACAAGGGTCTGAAGGAAACTCCTATTGTTAGACTCAGACTTCAGTTGATCTGGGCAACTGTCATTGAACTGTTTATTTCAGCATCCCTGCACACATTCTCCTTCCAGGCTATCGCAGTAATCAGGATTACTAAGGGAATAGTGACCTGTTACCCCATTTTTATCTGTTTTGTTGACTTATCCTCAGTACTGAGAGCCATATCTGGAACATATTTGGTGCTCCATAAACATCTGTGATTAAATGATAATAAGCAGGAGAAGAATAATGTGGGAGAAGGAGGATAGATATAGTTTGCCAAATTTGGGGCTGGATGGGGAGGCCAACGGTCAGGGATACTACTCCCCAAACGTGGGTGAGGCAAGAGCCTGGCATTCCATGTAGAACTTGGGTTCAGAAGGAGAACAGGAACAGAGACTTTTGTTATTTACAATACAAATTCCCCTGCTCCATACACTGGGGCGTGATGTTGTCTGGCCTCCTTGAAGTCCCTCTCTCCTCACCTTAGAGAAGAAACCTCATATGTACTTGGTAATTTTGAAAGTTGAGAACCAGGGTCTCTTGTCATCAATTTCATTTTCCCTGGTTTTATTTCTACTTAGCAAACTTTTGGATGCCAAGCCCAAGTCTTGGTTACACCCCATGTTTCCTTCAGAGGAAACTGTACTAGTAATTGAAAACAGAAATTGGTTCTTTTATTCTAATTCGTGGGATGCAGGTAAGATTCCTGTTTGTGCTCCACCTTGGCTGTGTCTTTTCTAATCCTGGGAAAATATCTGGATATAATTCTCTGTTTTAGTCCTTTGGTCTTTCCTTTACATCTTTATGCAAAAATCAAGGTCTTTCATCAAGATTGGGTTGTCTGACCATATCTTTTGAGACTTAATAATTCCACTCCTGGGAATTTATTCTTTATTTTAAAAAG
Source organism: Enhydra lutris kenyoni (assembly GCF_002288905.1). NCBI lineage: Eukaryota > Metazoa > Chordata > Mammalia > Carnivora > Mustelidae > Enhydra > Enhydra lutris. Next base: position 2,357,677 of record NW_019154091.1, read on the forward strand.
ATTTTATTTATTTATTTGTCAGAGAGAGAGTGCCCATGCACAAACAGGGGGAGCTGCAGACAGAGGGAAAAGCAGGCTCCCCACTGAGCAAGAAAGGAGACTGAGGAGGGACTTGATCCCTGAACCCTGGGACCATGAACTGAGCCACTTAAGGCAGCCACTTACCTGACTGAGCCCCCCAGGCATCCCAACTGAGAATCTGATCTTACAAATGATCTCAAAGAGTAGAAGATGTGTACACAAAAATAATGCTAGATTAGTTAAAATAATGATAAAACCAGAAATAGCCTAAATGTCTAGTAACAGGAAAATGGTTAAAGAGCTAAATGATGAAAAATCCACTCAAAATATTCTGCTGCTTTAAAATTATAATTATGAAGATTATGTAGCAATGTGGAAAATGCTTGCAATATAATGTTAAGCAAAGAAAACAATATTGCATTAAATTTAGGCTGTGACTATAGCTATGTCAAAATGATGTGCGCACCTGGATGAGAACTAGAAATAAATGTTTAAGTGAAGATATTACTTGTTTCTCAACAAATAATCAAGATTATGGGTAAAATTTCTTTATTTCAATTTCTTCCGAAGTTGTTATAACTTTGGTAATTCAAAAGAATTGGAAACAAGATGGTCCGGCTGCTGCCCCATCTGGAACTGGAAAGAATCACAGTGTATGGGGTGAGATGTGAGCATCCCATACCCAGCTATACCCCAAACTGCGGGATTGCATAGACCTCTCTCAAGGGCAAAGGCCATGCATGGCATTCCTTCTGACAACTGTCTAGAATACCTAGTGTAAAACTGTCCACAGCACATGCTCAAACCATGGGGTTGGCTGACATAGATGGCCCCACCCACATCCTTCATGGATATTAGCATAACATGTCTTTGAGAATCTCAGTAACAGTTACAACTTCAGAGTTTTTCCTTACCAGGGATTTCTCCCATTTTCACGGTGTCCTCAGTTGAAGGGAACTGGCTCTGCAACTTTCTAACTGTATGATTTGGGTCAAGTTACTTAACCTTACCAAGCATCAGTTTCCTCATACGTAAAATGGATATAGTAATAATGCCTACTCCATGTAGTACTGTAGGATATAAATGAAAAAAAAATAGGAAAATACTATTTGCTATAGTAGTTTAATAGAAAGCACTCAACGAAAGGAAGCTATGGGTAATGTTTTTATTGCAAAGGCCCCCATTGTTCTAAATGTCAAAGAAATAAGTTTAAATATAAAATCAACAAAAGAATGAAATGCTGCCTTTCACTCTCAAGAGAAACTTATGTTTATTGGAAAAGTTTGCAACTTCATTTGATTGTATCTTTGGGTCTTATTATAGTTCTTTCTCTTCCATTGGCTAACCAGTATCCTCTGGGTTTGAGTCTTGTCAAGTGTTCTTGCTGCAGGGAGGTACTGTCTGCACTAGAGTATTTAAATCATGTTAGGGAGTTTAACTAAGCATCCAACCAGGTAGCATGGTTGAGCATAGTAACTCTGACATTTGCAGAAACGCATAATTTCAGGCCAGATAGAAGGCTAAGAGAAAGAGGCACTGCTGGTGATGCCACAGATGACTAACCCAGATGAGGGAGATGGGAAGTATGGGAAGCCAAGAGCAACAGCCAAGGACAAGAGAGGAATTTGGTTTGAAAGGAGAGTGTTAAGACATCAACAGCCTGAAAAGAGAAGTCCAGGGTAATTTGTGGCCTGTTGAGTACCAGGAAAAAAGATGTGGCAAAAGAAGGCACAGATGTTGTGAAGAATGCAAGGAATTTATGACGATTCATAGTCTAACTCCGGGAAATGTCTGCCAAGGGCAGATCTCAGTGGACCGTGGGAGCATTGGTTCAGTGAGAAGATATGTAAAGACTAGGACTTCACAAGTGACCTTTACCAGAGTATCATCTTGAACCACAGCAAAGGAGGAGGAGGAGAGGAGGAAAACAAGAAGTTGTTTGAAAAGAAAAATAAATGTCAGCAAGTCTTTAGAAGTAATTAAAGTGTTTCTAGGCCAACAGCCCCCTTTTTCCTATCATTCTTTTCTTTAAGAAGTCCTCATCAATGACATGAACTCTGAGTTTAGAAATGAGGATGTATGCAGCTCTCTCCACATTCTCTTATCAGAATCCATACAACTCAGTCAAAGAGCTTTACTTCTCTCCTCTCACCCCAAGTACATAGAAGTTGCTACAAGACCTTGAGGATCTTGAGGAACTGAAGGTTTCTATATGCAGTTTTTATACAAATACACATCTAATTGACATATTGGAGATTACGGAGACCATAGCTATCAAGAAGTCAATGGACTTGATATTCTCCTTTCTCATAGGTGTGAGAGGCTTGGTGTGGGGTTACAGGGAAGAATATACTTTCTGGAAAGCTGGGAAGAGAAAATGGAGACTGCCCTGCTAAAAGACTATGCATCAAGAGAGATCTGTTAGCCCTCACTTGGGCCTTCACTTCCTGCCGGAGTTAAGACAAAGTTAATTTGCTTAAATATTAGTATAATCAGTGCCTCCATGCAACCTTCCCAAACCCAGATCTGAGCCACAGAGAGCAGACAGAAGGCAAGTGTTAAAGGAAATAAAATGTCCCACAAGCAATATCCTGTCCCAATATGACACATTAGTCCTCAGGTTACTTGTTCCCAATGAGGCTAATGAATTCCCCAATCATGGATAAACTGAAAAACAACTTCTGGGGCAACTGTCTCTAGTTCTCAGAAAGTAAATTCATGGAGATGAACGACTGGATAGAAGGCCAAGAGGCCACTGCCTCAGAGTGGAATCCCAGAGCAGAGCAGTGTGGTCATTCACAGCATGTTTGACTATGTGAGGAAAAAAATAAAAAGAAAGGAGTTTGGTTTCTCTTTTGTGATTTTGAATATCAAAGATGAAAGTATTTTTCTTTGCTGAATTTAGTAAAATAAGAAAATCAGAGATTTTTATTAGTTGAGAATAATATTTGCTAAATAACATTTGTAAGTTTTAAAGAGGTAGGCATGCTATCGGTCTTAGATGAAATTAAATTAAGAACAATATTTATCGTGGACACAAGCCACAACTTAACCACATGTCTCCCTCTCCTTATTCATAATTTACTTCTTCAATTCAGAAAAATAATATTTGGGGGAAGAAGATTAGGATGAGTGGGTGGTTAAAAGCTTACAGGCTTAGTGATTGCCAGATTGCTAAGAAATCTCTTTAGTTGACCTTAAGTTTGCTATGATGTCCAAAGATGTATGAAATTCTAAAATACAATAATTTGAGGAAAGCCCTTCAAGTCTATTGGTCATGTTTAAATAATCAAATATTAAGAGAAAAGGGAGAAAAATTATAGCAGCAAAATTCCATTGAAAGAAAAGAAATAAAAGATGGTCTCATGAGTCCAGAATTTAGCTGAAAGTTCCTGAAATAATATAATAACTCTAAATGAACTCTTCAGTCTAATCTGCATACCTGCTTGGTATTTTGATAAATAATACTACAACCTGAGAACTCCTTGTACAGATTTTAAAATTTTAGTAACCTTAGTATTAGTTTATTTTACCAAAAAAGGAGGTGATGTTTGAAAAACCATGTTTATAGTGGTCATCTTCTAATTTTATCCACTGGGCAGATGCTGGGTACCAATTGCAGAGATGATGACCTGCCTGGAAGCCCATTCACTTTATCAGAGATGAGACAGCATATGGTTGTAGCTGGAATTTTCCAGGGAAACTATGCGTGTGTTCCCCTGGAAGGAACTGAATTATCTCACAGAGGATTCATATACACAGACACCAAGGAAACCAGTGAAATAAAAAGTTGGCCATTCTGAGGGCTACAAGTTTAGCATTCTGGCCGACAGTATGAGCAACCCTCCCAGGGCTTGTCTGCTTATTCATTTTTTGAAGATGCAGCTTTGTAAAAAGTAATGGTAAAAGACTGTGCCCATGATTTCACACTAATTTTCATTTCCAAGTGCCCACACAAGTGAAGGCCATCCCTCACCTATTTCTCTAAGCCTTCAGGACCCTGGTTTCCACAATGTAGTTTGATTCTCTACTGTTTCAACAGCCCCAATAAATGACTCCCCCTATTACCCTCTTTCTAATTCACACCTGTATCCTCCTTAAACTGGCTTCTTCAATCCCTATACATGGTCTTGTGCCCTCCTCTTACTCAAGCCTGCCTCCCTATTAGACATTCCCTATTTTCCTCCATCAAATCCAACACTGATCCTTGCTTTCCTTAAACTCTTTCCTTCCTAAAATTTATTTCATCTAAATTTAAACCTGACAGAAAGGAAACTCCCGGTCTCAATATACCACATGGACTTCTTCTTCCCTCTCTGCATATGACACTCTTGTAGGTGCTACAGAAACACTTCCCAGGACCTTTCAATTCAGGAACAGCACTGGTGACACACCGGCATGAAAGGGACATCACACACACCCAACTGGCACTAAACTGCACGCCATGTGGTTATTTATATCATGTAACACCCTGGCCACCTTCTCCTTCCCTCCCTCCTCCTCCTTCTCTCTCCGTGTTCAATCTGTCGCTGACTCTGGCTGTTCCTTCTCTACAATAATGCCGAGAGCTATGTCTGCTGCTGTGGAGGCGGCCTTCCAACAGCTCACTCCCTAAGGCAGGCCCAGTGCCTCTCCTTACGGGGCCTCCCCCTCCCAACACTCTCCCTTCAGACACGCCAGACTGCCCTGGCAGCTGTCACCCCTTCACCTGCCATCCTGACTGTGTCAGACCCACCCCTGGGAAAATCTCCAGATGTGCCCTGAGCAAAACACAGAGGCCTGAGTGGGGAGACTGACAGGGAACAGGGCCCCTGAGAACGCAGAGCAGGTGCCAAGTTGCAAAGAAAAGAGAAATGATAGACTTTAGAGTGAAACTAAAAATAAAGAGAATGTGTTTCAATACTCTTTTGGCTGATTCATCTTTCTGTGGCACCAGAGAGAAGGGTGTTACCCTCTATTCACCAGTGCCTTATGTTTTGCCTACAAGGCCTCTCTTACCACATCTGAAAGAGTAAATGAGCAATAACAATGCAAGTAGAAGAGATAAAGTTGGTAGCATGGCTACAATCTCCAGATTGGAGCCAGACTCATCTTACAATTTCCGTCATAGTCTTTCTCAAAAAAATGAGATAAGTGAAGTCCATATACATAATTCCTCAACATCCCTTCATATTCTTTCTCTTGTTGTCTATTTTCATCTCATTCAGGCCTGGGTCCAAGATGGAGTAGTGACTAAGTGGGCCTGGCGACACTGTATACTTGGTGACTGCTTATTCCCAAAGTGAGGTTGGCAGGGGAGGGAGCCCTAGTTTTCAGTCATTCCAGGGAGGGAACTAAACTCTAATTCCTAGGCTACTATGAAGTCTGCATAGAAATTGTCTTAAAATTCATCAGTAAGCAAAAACATCAGCGGTTGTCAGTAGGAAAAGAGGAGAAGATACAGAAAAGAAGAGAAAAGAAAGAGCTGAGGCATGAAGTGAAGAGAGAGGAGAAAAATACGTATGCTGGTTGAAAGTGATTGGGAAACCACTTCTGACCACCTATTTTGCCCGCACACACCTCATGCCTTGCAACACTGTTTTCAAAGAAGTGGATGGATGGGCATGGTAACACTGAATTGCTACTGGGGAGAAATCAAAGGTAACGAGAGTTCAAGATAAGCCCATATGACTTTGCCTTGTTTGACTTGATAGATGCATCCATTTTCAAAGGGTCTATTCTAGATTAAAACTATTTAGAACAATCTATACAACCTATAGTTTGGATATCCTTTCAAAGGGCATGGTTATTCATTTACTTTAATGGCAAATAGTCCTCCTCTATCTAAAAAGGATCTTTTCAACAAAACATTGGAAAGGATACATTTTTAAGATTAAGAGAAGAGGACAATACCTGCTCAGCAAGCTATGTTATCCAACTCAACTCTGTAATTATACTGCTTAAAATAGCTAACATTTATCCAGACCTTACTGCATACCAGACATTGTACAAGATACTTTGCACACATTATCACTTAATCTTGGAGGTACTCTTTTACATATGTCCATTTTCTATAACGTCTGAGTCTTAGAATATTCAGTGCCTTGCCCAAGGTGAACAGTGAATAAGTGGCAGAATCCAGATCTGTCTGATTCCAAAACCTGTGCTTTTAGCCATTCCACATATTGCCTCCTTCATTGGTATGACTGATGTCACAGGCAGATCATGCTCAAATCCTGCAATATGTTCTAAATAACTGAAACTATGTAACTAGAAAATGGTAGCTAACTTATATAGCAGGCCCAACTGAAGTCATTCAAACATAAAAATGACCTCTTGGCATTTGATTATCTTTTACCTTAGACGTTGATAAACCAAACCATTCCCTTAGGGCAACATTTCTGTCCAGCAAAGCATTTCTCTTGCCAAAATATAATTTTGTTGGCTACATCTATCTCCTCCAAGCCCTGGAATCAGACCTAAGCTAGTAAATTGTGCTGTCCTGGCAAGACGGTTGTCCTCCAGGGCATTGTATCAGACTAAAGTAATACATCATGTTGCTTCCCACTCTGTTGGCCCATTTCTCCAGAGTCCTAAAACGGTAATATTTCTGCTCTGAATCGCCAGTTTTCTTGTCCCTAGGCCTTGTGCTTTAGTTTCCTGGTCTTAGAGATAGAGGTGAACTAAATAACACTATTTTTACACCTGCCCTTGAGTTGAGGCTTCCAAAAGAAAGGAGGCTTTAAAGAAAATGGAAGCCCCATGTATCTCTGCTTCATTCCTTTCAGACCCACAGATATACAAACATTGACTTGATTGGGTAACGAGAAGATTTTGGTCTTTTGGGGTTGTGGGGATTTAGTAGCTGAGAAAGAGTTGCTGAGTGGTGGGGGTGGGGGTGGGGTCAAATAGAGCCAAGATTCCTAGAAAAGATGACCTCGTCCAACTGAGAAGTAGTGGGACCAGCAAACACCAACAGTTAAAAATTAACATAGGCCAAAATGAAATCAATGCCTAAGTGTGATAGGTTTTCCAGAAAAGTTCATGACAGGTAGTTCATAGAAAAGTGAACATTTTCTCAGTGTTCACTTTTGCAGATGCCAAAGGTCAATCCTACTTGGAAAGCTCCTTGCATAGAAAAGCAGAAATGTGTAGAGTGGACATATGTTGGACAACATATATAGCAACATATAAGGCAGAAAAACTTCTTCAAAAACAATCTTAATTTCAAAGAGTATGACAGTAGCCTTGATACTGATGGTAAGTCACTTGACTCCCTGTTACATGTGTAAGTATGTGCATGTATGTTATTCTAAGTGCATAAAAATTACCTAGTTTACAGAAGTGAAAGCCTCTTTCTGTATCTTTACTAATCATATGACAACATATATCTCAATAATTGTTTTCATTCAAGTGTGATTTCCATAAAAATTTTTTAAAGGTAAAATACTGACTCATCATAAGGCTTTAAGCTAAATGCCAATCCTATGAATTCAGAAAATATCAACCATCAATGTATCACATTTTGTGTTTGGATAAATAGTCTTATCGCAATTTTCCTTATGTTAGAAATTCATGAAAGGAGTCTAGTTTTCCATATAAAGCCATAAAATGTGTAGGAAGGATTGAGAAGTAATTCTGATTTTTCCACCAATGAAAATAACAATTAAAATGCTAAAATAGAGGCAAGTTCAAGATTACTCATATTTTACCCAACTTTCCTAGAGTATACCATGCAAAATTATGTCAACTGAATGATTTTTTATTAGACAAGGTGGCCCATGGGAAATCATTGCCCTAAGAAATTAATCATTCTGAGTTACTCTGAATTGTCAACATGTCTGGAGGTTTTGGATAAATAGTTGGTGTAAGAAACCCAATTTTCTGGCTTCTGTGGATTCTTACTGTAGTAGTTAATTTTGAGATCAATCTTCAGTTAATCAAAGTTAAATGAAAGTAGTTTCTTATTACTTAATAACTCCATTTGTGTTTTCCATCAAACATAATTGTGGATTTTTTTAGAAACAGCCAACTTGAATTGTCTTATTTCTTTTTTTCTGCCTTCAAAATATGATTGACTTTAGAACCTATTCCTGTTAGCAATTTCTAGAAAATAGTTTTATTCCTCAGAACCCAAATAGTAGCAAGTTGTGTCTTCAGAACTGAATATTTCCCTGTTTGCAAAATATTTGCATTTTTCATTGTTTAAATATTGATACTTCAAATCAATGTCTCCTCTTTCCATTGACAGGGTTTAAATAATTAAAGTAAAGCTTTCTCAATAAAAGGGGAAGTTTCAAAGGAAATTAAAATTCAGATCAGCATCCCAACTGCCTTCCGAGAAACCTATAAGAAGCACAAGCATACACAGCACCAGAAGAATTAGTATCATTTCTACCAGTAATGCACAACTAGAGCTCTTTGTTCTGGAAATTATTATCCCAGTTTAATCTCAGCATTACACCTTCTCCTTCAGAGATGAAGGGAAGCAAGTTGCTTGCCTCCATGACAAAATGTGAGACTCAGCTAATTGGTGTGGTTTTGATGATGCCACAATTCTGCCCAAAACCCTTGTAACTAGCAAGTTTGCCCTGAAGATTATTGAATTACTCCACTGACCATGCATTATTTAAAGGGAAGTGCTATTATTATAGAAGCCAGCTGCTTAACCATTGGAATTCTGTCTGTTTGCCTACTTTCAAGACACAGCAGTGCACTGTGACTACATGTTATGTCTACGCATAATGGAGTCAAAGCCTAGGTTAGGTGGTGGCCAGTTTGTCTGCTAAGCAACATTTGGTGTGCATGCTTTGGAGCAAAACTACTGACTAAATAAATAAATAAATAAATTTTCAATGTCAAGAGTCTGTCAGCAAGAAAAAAATCTGTGAAATTTTGTACATGTTATCCGTTCATGCTAATGGTGGAGTTAGTATATAGTCACTTCATAATGCCAGTACCACAGAACTCTGGGAATTTACCTACTTGTAGAAAGGACTCTCGTTTTTCTATTCTATTTCTTTTTTGGTAGTCCCAAGTGAGGAAAAAATATTTTAAGCCTCTTGGGGGAACTCAAGTAATAAATAAAAAAAAAATGTCACTTTCAAAGTTAAAAAAATATTTGAACCTCTTTCTTGAAGGCAATGTAAGTAACTTCCAACCATACTGAATATTTGGCCTAGATGGGTTTTCTCCTCCATTTCTTTACTTGTTACAGAATCTGAAATAGCTGGGACCATGGCAGTCATACACTGTGTACAATACAGGAATATGTTTCTAAGATCTCTGGCAGGTGCTCATACAGTCTTTACTTAACTGTTTCTAACAATGGGTAGCTCATTATCTTTAAAAGAAGTTTATCTCCTCTTTAACACTTTTGAGTACAAATTGTTAGAAGTTTCTTCTTATACTAAGGCAATATTTGTTTCCCATTCACATACCAGTTCTGACACTGCCCACTGGAGGAGAATTACATAGTTCCTAATGAGGAGTTTATAAAGGCAAGGATAGAACAATTCATTCTATCTCATTTAAAAATTAATCACAATGACAACAGCTATAATTTACATGTCATAATAAGTCCCTATTTTTCTCAAAATTAATATTGGAGCAAATGATTTTACAGCCTTTCCAGTGAACCATATTGTTTCAGACTTCTAGTTTAAGCCCATAGCAACAAATATCTTTATTTTGGTTCTCTAAAAAAAGTAATAGGAGTGTACTGGGGGTGGGCATACAAAATGGTCCTGCCACAGTATGGAAAACAGTATGGAGGTTCCTCAAAAAATTAAAAATAGAACCTATAATCCAGGAATTCTACTTCTGGGTATTTATCTGAAGAAAATGTAACACAGGTTTGAAAAGATATGTGTACCTCTATGTTCACTGCAACATTATTTATAATAGCCAAGATAGGGAAGCAATTAAGTGTCCATCAATAGATGAATGAATAAAAAAGATGTGGTATATAGTATATACAATGGAGTATTAGTCAACCATTAAAAAAATGAAATTTTGCCATTTGTAGTAAGATGGACAGACCTAGAGGTATCATACTAAGTGAAAAAAGTCAGATGGATAAAGACAGATATCATACAATTTCACTTATATAGGGAATCTAAAAAACAACACAAAGGAACAAACAAAACAAAACAGAAACAGCCTAACAGCTATAGAAAACAAGTCAGAGGGGAAGGGGTGGAGATGGGCAAAACAAGGAAAGGGGATTAAAAGATATAAACTTCCAGATATAAAATAAACGAAAAACAAGAATGCAATGTGCAACACAGAAAATAGGTAATAACATTGTAATAACTTTGTATGGTGACAGATAGTAGCTAGATTTATCATGGTGATCATTTCATAATGTATATAAATACTGAATCACTATGTTGTGCACCTAAAACTAATATAATAGAGTATGTCAGCTGTACTTCAATTTAAAGAAACAAAAGAAGTAATATTAGGCATTTGAAGATAAAGGACAAAACATTGACCCTCAACTGTGGCCTCTCAGTTAGTGAGAAACTATTTCTTTGGTTACATATCTTGATGTAGAACCAGAAATCAAGCTTATAGGACACTTCAAAGGATGAAATAATCTTTAAAAGGCAATAGGCTAACATTTGCTGTATTCATGTATTCCCAATGAAGTGCCATTAGTCCATTGTAGATATGATGAATATATGAACAAAGAAAATCATCTTTCTAGAACTGTGGTAACTAAAGTTAACCAGCAGTTACATTTATGGTAAAATCCAAGACTATATACCACCATTTCAACAATATTTTTTTAAGAAGATATGGATATAAGGTAAACTTTTTTTATGGGGCATTACAAAAAAAGTTCTAAATTTCTGTTCCTAAATTCATTCATCTATGGAATGAAAAAGCATAGCTATTTTATAGACTGAGCCATGTTAAATTCTGAGCTCATCTAAGAAAGATGACAAAGCAGATACCCAAGTATTTTTTTTTTTTTTTTTTTTTTGCTGTGCTGATGATTACTTTCTATTTCATAAGAGGAAATAGACCTGTGGTGAGGTTCATGTCTACTGATAATCTCCAAGAAGGGAATATGCAGTACATCGTGTTTTCTGCCTTCCCAAGATTTAGGGTGGTGTCTTCCTCCAGAAGGAAGATTACATTAGAGATGCATGAAATGGAAATACTAAAGGGGTCCTGGATTTGCAGACCCTACCCCTCTCCATCTTCAACCCATAAGCATGAATTTTGCAATTAGTTGTTTCTGAGTTAGCCAAGTTTGAAGGTTTTTGGAACCACCTTTACTGCCCCACCTTTAAGCTTCAAATTACTATTCTATACTATACAGCAAAAAAATCCCAATTATGTCCCATTAAGAAATGTATCGTTTTGACAAAGAGCAACCATTACCTATGGTGAACAGTAGGGATACCTCAAAGTAGTCCAAGTCACCTTCTTCCCACCCTAAGAGAAAAACCAGTGTATCAGCTACACTTAACTGGCTGACCCCTTCAACCTCTTGAAATAACCACTTAGCAAAAAGTTTGTAGAACTCCTTTGTGGATTACAATGAACCATGTAAGCCCATTTGTGTCCTTCCTCTAATTTATAGTCCCAGGAAAAGATTATAAAAACAAAAAACAAAAAACATTGTTTACATTGCCCAGGGGACTGGCTGAGTCTCAGCTTGCCAGAGCCCGGCTGGCGAGCAGAACCAGAGAGTCTTCTGTACTAGTGGATTCTCCAATGGCAAGTGAAAACACTACTGAGGCTTCAATTGGGGCCAGCTGCCTGTCCCTCCCAAACCCCTCAACCATGAGGCACCCACAGGGCTTGCCCCTAAGTGAGAAAGCAGACCCCACCCAAAGAGACCACAAATGAACCCTCCCTGAGTTACTACCCTCAGCTGTGCTAAGAATGACAATAAACCTGCCTTACGGGGAGGAAGCATCCCCAGACTGCTGTGCGAAACATCAGGAAAACATTTGGGTTTGTAGAGGATGCCATGAACGGTTGGCCCTTCAAGCAGCAAGGCAGCCAAACTAGTTTGGTAGCAGGCCATTACCAAGGGTCTGATCTTCCCTAACTAGGGAGTTCAAAATATACATGGGGATTTTGACCTTCAAAACACCATTCTGCAGAATGGTGTCATTATTGCACAAACATAAAATTTTTGTTTAAACTATAACATTGTCTTCTGTGTCGGGAATAAAGATTGAATATATGCCAGATTGACTAATTGGATTCTTCAGGATCAGTGGTTCACAAATTTTCCTCCATGAAGGCTGGATATCAATGCAGAAGACCAGGCCCACTGCCTCCCAAGTGAGGTAAGGGAGATGAGAGAAAGCCAAGTTCCAGTCCCCTCACCTTTGCCTGAGCCACAGCAGTTTCACTTTTGTCTGCTTTATCTATTGGTATATAAGCATGATTTGGTTTAACAGAAGTTCTACTTTAACAAAAAGATTACAAAGAACTTAGGTACACTTTCAGTTCCCATGGCAAATTCATGTAAGCTTGTTTTGCCCTCTCTTTTAATTCTAGAGCCAGGAAAAATGTGTCCAAATCAAAACAATGCAAAATAAAACTAAACCCAAACCTACTTGCCAAGTAAAGAGGTCTAACTAATTTGTGAACATCAAAAGAAATTTGATTCATGATGTGCCCTCTGGGCAATTAGAAATCACATGAAAGATGGACATTTAGTTCATTCTGTCTCAGTGTAGTAGTTATTCTATAAGAAACAGAATTGATTGTTCTGGTCTCTCCAGGGTGATAGTAGAGGAAGCACCATCACACTAGTACTGTTATCAATTCCGAATTCCAAGGCTTCTGGATGCACTTAACACTGAAGATGTTTTGTCACAGACTATGTAAGATCCTGGAAAAGGGTACTCAGAGAACGTAACAAACGTTTCTTTAGGATCTGCTTTATGTCAGGTGATGTTCTAAGCACGTTTCATACATTATCTCATGTAATCCTCAAAGAATTCTTATAATGAAGATATTATTAATATACTTTACAAATGGATAAACTGGGCCCAAGAGGCTTAAGTGACTTGTCCATAGTTACATGACAGGTTTCCTGGGCTCTCTGAAGCACTTGAACTCTGCAGGGAATAGATCTGAGTTTGAATCCTGATTCAACCCCTTATTGCATGAATTACTTAAAGCAAGTCATTGCCCACCCTGAGTCTCAGTTTCCACATCAGTAAAATGAGGAGCCCTTTCCAGACTTAAAACTCCTTTGATACTGGACCTGACATCACAATGGTAGCAGTTAAGCAAAAGAGCAAACACTTGAGCCATCCTGCACATAAAAACTATGCAGGTTTGCTAAAAAGATAAAGAAAACTTAAAGTATTATCTTCTTTTAATTAATATTCGTAGCAGCCTCCAACCTAAGCGAATATTTAAGGAAAGACTAGGTTTGGGCATAGACAAGATCCTTGACTACAGGTTTCTGAGAACTCTAGAATTAACACAAATAAAGTACATGCTGCATGAGTTGATGCTAAGGAGTGTGGGGCAGAGTCCAGAGACACATCAGAATCCAGAAGGATCTGTGGGGTCAGGAATTGTTGGGGAAACTTTAGGAAGAGGTTGAGATGTGTAGGTGGACCAGGTATGAAAAGAGGAGAGGCTTCAGGGGCTGGGTGGAACTGTGAAGAAAGCAGTTTCCCCTCTAAAGCCAGGCCACTGTGTGTTTGATTTGCACAGACAAGCCCACGGGGTATGGTTCAAGCAGTCGGAGGGCACCTCAGACAGGCATTGTGGACGAATGCTGCTTCCGGAGCTGTGATCTGAGGAGGCTAGAGATGTACTGCGCACCCCTCAAGCCTGCCAAGTCCGCCCGCTCTGTCCGTGCCCAGCGCCACACCGATATGCCCAAGGCTCAGAAGGTAAGCCAGCTGGTGGGGAGGGATCCACCATCCTCAAGATATTGAGGATACTTGTGGGTAGGCCAGACAGAAATTATGCCCCACAATCTCCTGGCTTACAGGTCAGAAAAGCACCATTCTCACCTCAGATATCCATCCCTTTGGTCACTCCACATTGCAAATTCTCCTTTCCACTGCTCTGGACAATCTGATACCAGAAGACAATGGAGAACAGTCACTAAACATGAGCCTTGGTATCAGACAAAACTGAAGTCCTAGCTTCACCAGTCACCAGCTGAGAGCCCTTGGCCAAATAACATAGCCTATCCAAACCTTAGTTTCATCAGTAAAATTGGAATAATATCTACTGCATCAAGTTGTTTTAAGAATTAATAAATAGACATGCACTTCTTTTCACATCCTGCACAAATTAACTGTTGGACAAGTGTTACCATCTTTCATAATTGTAATTAATAACAAAGCATGTAACTTTTCAAGTCCTAGTATTCTGCAAAGGTGTGAAAAAATATATGTTAAAATGGAAACTACTTGAAATTCACATTCAGTAACAAATTCACTTAAAGAAAAACCCCACTAAACATAGAAATTTCTGTTTGGCTCTAGGAATACCTAGAAATTTCTAATGATTAAAATCTGTAGGTGTCTTTATCTATGACCTATAGTTCAAAGAAACCTTACAACTACTATCTATGCCATCAAAAGTACATAAATCATCTCATGCATATTAGTCACTTTATAAATTTTGTTGAATGAGTGAATAAATGAGTGAAAAAATGAGAAGTGCTTAAATTTTAGTCCTGAAGTAGAAAGAATAAGAACTGAAGAGTAAGGGGTAGGTGAAGGAGAAAAAAGAAAGTGAGGAAGGGTGGGTAAGAAGAGTAAAGTCCAAGTAGGTCTCCTTGGGAACACTGTTTGAAAAACCAAAACCAGAAAACAAAAACAAAAAACTGTGGTTTTACTCTTTGGAGCCAAAACTAGCATTTTGCAGAAAGCATAAGAAGAGAAACCAAGAAGTTCACAGTGACACATGTGCTGATTCCTGGTCGGCAGCTGAGCCTGGAGGATGACCAGGGAGCTTAGGGGAGAAGTGACCCCAGGGAGCCACCATGAATGATGGAAAGGGCTTGGGCACAATCTGGTGCACAGAGAACACAGTAACCAGTGGGTAAGTCAGGGAGCAAGCATCACAGAAGTAACTTAAGTGAATGTGTTTGAGAAGTGTGCTTGAGGGGACAAAGGCAGGTTAATTCTTTCTCTTCCCAGGTGACCCAGTACCTCAAAATTTCGAGCTGGGGATAGGGTGGGGGTCAGAGATAAGTCCCAGAGTTCTAGAAGTTTGGGTCTTTTGGCTGTGGCCTAGACATCCCTCCAGCACCAATGTTGTCTCCTGTACCACATGGAGCCCAGGCATTCTGGGCTGACTCAAAGGCTCTGTCACACCAAGGGAACCACCTGTTCTCAATACAATTATTTTTGTGATGTTTACAGTATCATCCCCCATCTACCACCAAGAAAACGAAGTCTCAGAGGAGAAGGAAAGGTGGGCCAAAGAAACGCCCAGGAGGGGAACAGAAGGTGGGGACGGAAGCAAGTCAGCAGATGAAAGAAGAAAGAGCAGAGAAGGGAGACTGGAGCTAGAAACTGAACACAGAGGCAAAAAAAGGAAACTGGAGGAGAGAAGGACTAAGCAGACAGAGGCAAGGACGATGAGAGAGAAGCAGACAGCGATAAAGAAAAGTGGGAAGTGCTATAGAGGAATGAAGAACAGTAGGCCTGGTGGAGTAGATAATGCATGTGATGGAAGGAGAAGGAACCTGTTGTAGAATGTGGATAACAAACATGGAGATAATGGAAAAGAAAAATGTAATGCCCAAGGAAGTCCAAAGGAAAACAGAGGCAAGAATGAAAAAAAGAACACAAATAATGAAAGAGGCAAATAAGATACTACATTCCCCTCAAAAAAAAAAAAAAAAACAATTAAATAAGAGTAAAAGAATTAAGATAGAAATCAAGTCTTTTATATGCATTTTAAAACTTTGTGTGAAGCTATTATAGAAGAATTGCCCAGGTCCATATATGTCCAGAGTTAAATATTAGCCCAAAATTCTCAGCAAGACTGAATTGTGTCATAGAAGTTCCCAGATTTTCTTTCCTGCAGTGTCATTGGAGGCTGGGAGTCTTAGTCAAGTCCAGGTTCAGGCCAAAGGGCACAAAGTATTTGCCTAAAAGCTTGTGAGGCCAGTGAGGTAACCTACAAGAGAAGGTCACTGAACCTTTTGGTTTTTTTGCACTTTGGAATCAGATATAAAAATGTGTTAGTTGTATCAGTCTCTTGGGCTGCCATAACAATGTACCACAGACTGGGTGGCTTAAGCAACAGATATTTTCATACCTTTCTGGAAGCTAGAAGTTCCTATATCCAAAGAGGACATGTTTTAGATAATGAGAGTCAGGACTTTAACAAATGAGTGGCCAAGGAGAGACACAATTCAGGCCATAACAGAAGACTTCTGATGTCTGATTACTGCCTTCTAATCCTATCTTCTATAAAACTCTGTGTGTATGTCTATCTCTCTCTGTGTGTATGTCTATCTCTGTCTCATATGCGCGCGCGCGCACACACACACACACACACACACAAATTTAGGTTTTCAGATATGAAATCTTGTAAGTTTCTGTTCCATGGAAACACTAGGACAAAAAGCTTCTGAAGTTGATGGGTTCAATCCCTTCACTTTAAAGATAAGAATACTGAGATCCATACAAGAGTAAAGGCATGCTTGAGTTCTAAGCTGCCCTCCTTCTGGCCAGCAGAGAAGAGCACATAATCAACATGGACTAAGAAATAATTCCAAAAGGAGAAGACAGGGCAGAAATAGATGGCACATGAAATCTTCTTAATAGTTTTCCCTGAAGGTAAAAAAAAGCCAAGTAGAACCACAGAATTCAGGTCTTGTAAATCTTCTCCTTCAGCTTCTTTGATTTAATTAGTAGGCTTAGAGTCTTCACAGATATAAAACAAAAAGTCTCAAGATCACCCAAATTGTGAATTATAAGACCTGAGAGAGGGTGTAGGAAAGAAGTGGTCACCAAGCAAATGATGACACTTGGTGTAAGAAGATGACTAAACCAAGAAGTGAAACATTTCATCCAAGTAACCTACTTTGAAGATGTCATGGTGTAGAGGAACCTCTTTTCCGCCTGATCCCTCATGCCCCTGATGTTTCTACTTCAGGATCATCCTTGCTCTATGGTGCAGTGAAAACACAGGATATATAATAAATAATATAACAAAACATATAAGGCCATGCCCAAGGCTCAACCCGGGAGGAAAAGTCCAGTCAGAAACATGTCAAGCCTAAGATGGGAGCTAAGCCACTTCTGCTGTGGTTACAAAAGCTTGACCTATATGAATAGACAAGGGTAGGCTGGTGCCTTAGCCCATCTAGCCAGCCACCTTATTCAGGAGATGCAGAGTTCTTCACTAAGACATCCATGCTTTGAGACCAGCCTCATGCGTAAGCCGATGTTTATTGTGACCACCACCTGAGAGTAGCCTGCAAACACAGATGGTTCTTCAAGTTCCACAGAAGAATTAACAATTCATGTCCTATGGAAAGGTTCCTTAGAGGATTATCTTGTCCCTATTTCATTGTTGACTGAGTAAATGTCAATTATGACTCAGGGTTTTGGATAAACTCTAATTATACTCTATGATAAACTTCATTCAAAAGAAGTGAGGCAGAGACTCTAAAAGAAAAAAAAAGGAATGGAACTTTCTAGTTAAAAAATGCTTAACTCTCACACTGTGGATTAAAATACTTCTTTTTGGAATGGGTTTTATCAACTCTAAAGCAGTCATCTTGAATGCCTACATATGATTTCTGAATAATATGAAGAAAGTAAACAGGAAGGACCTATTTTTGTCTTTCTATCTCCTCCTTTCTAGAGTCAAAACCAAGCACCTAGTGATAGATGGCATATAATGCAAGATGGATGGGTGGCGGGTGGGTGGATGGATGGATAGATGGATGAAATAGATGGACAAATTTAAGTGAGACAGGCAGTTGAATAATGGTAGAGAAAGACCATAAAAATAAGCATCATTGCTGAGATGAAATGATTCCTCTCATCCTTGCATAGGGCAATGAGGCATGGACTGAGTTAAAAAAAAAAAAAAAAAAAAAAAGGAGGGCAAAGGAGTTGCACTGACACAAGCCTAGCATTGCATTTCTAGAGATTAAACTGAAATCATTCAAGGACCCACTGCTAAAGGTGACAACTGGCTGAGTAGTACTTTATAGTGAACGTTATGTACCTGTTGCTTTCCTATATGTTTTCTTGGAAGTGGGCTGAGTACTGATCATCATTTAAAATTCTGTTTCTACCATTTCTTGGTGCAAATTGATGATTGTGTGTAAAACTAATGGGAAGATGGAAGGAATCATGATCCTGAAATAAAATTGTCAAAAAATACTTTTATTGAGCACCTACAATGTGCTCATCTCTGTACTAAGATGAAGGAGAATTATAAAGATTGAAGATGCAGTAAAACATATCAGTTAAGAATACAGACTCTAGAGTCATGCTGCCCAGGTTGAATTCCCGACTCTTACTTACTGATTGTGTGGCCTTGGGCAAATCATGTCATTTACCTGTGCCTTGGTTTTCTCATCTGTCAAACAATGGTGCTATTTGAATCTACCTCCTATGGTTGTGAGGATTTATTGAGATAATATCTATATACATGTGTATGTGAGCACTTGTGTACAAATACATATTATATTGCTTAAAATGATTCCTGGCACATAGTAATCACTATTAGAGTTTTAGTTAACATTATTTTATCTAGTTCTGAAAATTAGAGCCATCCGAAAAAGAAATAGATCCCTTTAAGTAGAAGTGAGTCTTGTATCACTAAAACCTTCAAGGCCAAGCTTGCTAGCACTTTTTGGTGAGGTAGTATCGGGGCTTCAAGCAGATGATAGAAGGGAACTCAGTGACCTAAGAGCCCTTCCAACCCAGAGAACCCCAGTTCTATGAATAATTCCAACTTAAGTGAAAGCTCAGCTCTCCCATGTGAGGAGCCGTTAACTTGTATTTCAAGGTCACAAAATGAACTTTCAGAAACCACCATTTTTCTCAACCAGTTAAAATCAAATGTAATATGTGTTTTCATTTCATGGTGCCTGAGGAAAATTTAATTGTAGCATGAACTCCAGCTCTTACTAGTTTTAAGTAAAATTGCCAAAATAAATAGAAATGTGGGATATTTCCGGGCTCACACAGCTTCCGGGACATTTCAGTTTCTAGGGCTGCCGATCCAGTGCCTTTCACAAGCATTTGATCTTCTTTCAAACATCTCTTGAAAACAAACAAAACCTCATACAGCTTCAAATGTGCGTGCTGTTAGGATGTAAGGGTGGAAAAAGAAGCAAAAAAAAGGAGTCCTTCAAGAGCCCCTATCCCCTCCCTTCACCCCTTGACCACCCTCCCACCAACCACCAACAGGAAATAATGTTTTCTTAAGTAATAACATTTTGCAATTTCTCAAGTCCATTAACATCCATGGAGAAAGATGAGGTCTATTCTCTTACTTGTCTGTGTGAAGGGAATAAGTCTTTTTCATTATTTAATAGGTAACAGGGAGCTGACTTTTAATCCAAGGGCAAATTTGATAGTTTGAAGTTAAAGTGGTGGACACCTTTGGTAGCAATAAGAAGATAAATTGTTTTAGACAAAGCAGGATGCCCTTTTATGAGGATAGGGATTTGGGGTGAATCGTTTCCCAAAATTTTTGGTAAATACAATTTCTTGGCTTTTCTTTCAGTGAAGAATTCCTCAGGTTATATGCTCATCAAAATGATTAAAAGCCCAGCTACTAACTGATATGAAAATCAGTGACAGTATTTATTGACCTAAGCAAGATAAATCCACTTGTAAAGAAGGAGCAGGTGAAGTTAACAAATCTTCAGTGGCCACTAAACTTCCAGGTCAAAAACAGTTTCTCCATCCTTAGGGTGCTAACTGAAATTTGAGCACCTTTCCCTGATGTCCACATGTTTGGGGTTCATCTTTGATGGGACTCTTTAATGCCCTTAGAGCTACCTCACTTTTATCCAGCAACCAAAAGAGATTATTTAGAAATACTGACTTATGTTTAAACTCAAAAAGAGAGAAATAGAAATTGACAATAACAGGGAAATTATGCAAGATGTAGGACAATGGACCTGTAAATCCATACCTGGTACTTCTAGTGAACGGCCAGGAAAGTTCTCACCATATACTAGAAGCTCAATTACAGATCTGATGGGATATTGCTAGATAAGTAACAAGAGCTAGAAAACATTTGGAAAATTCTTATCTTTATCTTGTTAGCTAATATGGTTATAGTCTTAAGACCCATTGGTCAGGAAACTAACTCTTTTGAAAAGTGGAAGTTTGATAGAAAAAAGAATGCATCCAACTAATTTTAATTCTAAATGTCCTTGCTGGTAATTTACAATCTATAATTAACTATAGAAAATAGTTTTGAGGAGAAAGGGATTCTTTTCTCTACTTTCTTCATGTGTATGTGTGTGTTTATGTGTGTTTATATAGTTTTGTGTTATAGCATTGTTGCAACCACTAGGGATTTGGAGTGAATCACTTTCCAAAATTATAGGTAAATTCAGAATCTTGGCTTTTCTTTCAGAGAAGGCAAATTCTTATGTGAAAACTAATCATCGTTCAGGAGAAATCACATTATTCCTTTATCTTCTCAAAGGCCCAGGTTTAATCCTAAATTAAATATTATTCAGGAAATAATGGGAACATTGTTGAAGGGGCAGAAAGGAGTCACTTTTCTTTCTATTGTATATTCTAAAGGTCCATGTTTTTCAGCTACTTCCAATCTGATCTACAGAGAGAGAGAATGGCTCTATAGATCAGAAAACAGAAACTTTCACATAGAACTAATTTGCAACTTTAGAAATTTTGAGGTCTCATTCTTGACCCAGCATAATCATAGCTCAGTGCATCCAGCCTGCCTTCATTCCAGCATCCCCTGCCACCACTTCTATTAGAGATTGCGGTTATTGGTAAAAACAATCCAGTGCCTTTGTACCACTTTCCCCTTCCATAACCATAAACTTCTAACTTCCTCAATTCACTCTGGCATACATATACTTCTGTTCCCATTGGATCATATGAAGTTACACACATTTATTTGAGTAGACATGTATCACTATCTCTCTGGAAAGAAAGTGGCAATGATTTATACCATCCTACATGGTTTTTCTAACTAGTAAGGTCAGAATTTCTATAGGAAGGTGGGATGTTAAAAGCAAGAACTATGAAAGACTAAGCATGATGGCAGTTCTGTCTGGTAAAATAACCCCGAAGTTCCCACTGAGAGACCAAGAGATTTTACGTCAAACCCAAACTGACCAAGTGGCCCATTCTTCTAAGATGAGATTCTTATGCCAAAAATTTTTATAAAATTCTGTGTAAAATATATAAATGTTTATATGGGGCTTTCTGTCTGGCCAGATCCAGGAAGTCAAGTAATCAAAGACCAACTCAAAGATCCCTGCCAACTGCGAAAATACGATGTGCTCTTTTCACAGCTATAAATAACAATTATGACAAGACAAAAATTTCAAATGATTAGGTGCAAGATTAGATGCAGGTTGAGGGTTGGGTAAGGATTTCTGTTGACTGTTGTAGACTTGGGACTATGCAATATTTATGTCATGGTGTGAGTGTGGCATGCTTGAATAGTTCCAGGAGGCATTGTAGGACTAGAAAATAAGGAAAACATAAATGAATCAATAAATATATAGCATTATTACTGTCACTTTGTCAATATCGGTTGACTTGGGCTGATAGGTTGGATGTTCTGGTTGGTCTTTCTGCAAATAATGACATTTATTTCCTTCTTCAAATGAATATTAGGATAGAGACAGAAGTGATTTTGGCACAATGAAGCAATTCTGATTTCTAAAAACTATATACATGCATGAATTGTTCTTGCGCCATTTTCTGTCTTGGAAAAGCTCCCCTGGCACCATGCATGTTTACTTTTATATGCTGAAAGGCTCCCATCAACCTCAAACAGATGCAAATCACTTTAACTTGTCATAGTGTTATTTTGTTCATCCTAAAAGTTCAGACAAGTCTTCCAAACTTCCAAAATTTCTCTCAATTCAGCGAGGAGGAAAATTTAGAGCACAGAATTTGAGTGTTCTGCCCAGATGTGTCACACACACAAAGAATGAGTGGAGGAAGGCAACACCCTTTCCTACCGATCCTGTGAACTCATCACTATGCCGTTGAAATGACACCAAAAGATACAACCCTGGGCCTCACGTCTCCTCAGAACATAGCAATATAAATCACTTCATACACTACTTTAAATATTCCAGCTTAAGTTGTATGTCAGATGTATGGCATTTTGGAGGCTTGAGAAAAAAAATAGTCAAATCTAGTTTTTAGGTAAAAATGTGCTGAAACTTTAGCACATATCAGTGAAATTGCTAGAATGTGGTGTTTCACTTTGAAAATACCACAACATTTGAACCTTTCAGCAATTCCAAAATCAACTCCCTCTGGGGAAGATAGTGTGCTTAAACTTTTTTTTTTTTTAATTTAAAAATGTAACACAAACACAAACAGCTAACTAAACAAGCTGCCCATAAAATCAACAGTCTAAGCAGTCTGAACCCTGAAGTGTTTTACAACATCCTTCAAGACTATTAAAGGCAATGTAAATACCTCTTGCCCACAAGGGAAAATACCCTTCAGCACTTTTTTTTTCCTTTCTTTTTTTTCCAGGCTTTTAAACAATTTTGGTAGTGATTTCTTACATCACAGACAGAAATTTCTGAAGTAGAGTCAGGTGGTATCCTTTGAAGAGTAAGAAAGTTGCTAAATCTGGATAATCCATGAATAATTATGGGACAAATATAAATTCCCTAAATCCTAGGGATTCCTAGGGATGCACCACTCTCTAGAAAAAAGTATACATCTGGTATCCCAGCATTCAAGGGAGCCCTGAGCACTCAGTAAGTAGGTTCCCTTTCTTCAGCCAGGGAAAGGCAACACTCTCCTATGGGATGTGCTTTGATACCAGTAACTATAAAAGGTTAGTGGGCAGTAAGAATAGCTGGTATTTATTAAGCACATGCCTGTGGTAAGGATTATATTAATTATTTCAGTTAATCTTCATCATTAGTATATAGGGTAAATATTAAAATCATCCCCATTGTAGAGATTTAAAAACTTGGGCTAAGTAAGGCTAAATATCTTACCAAGGTCTTGCTCTAACAAATGGCCAGACCAGAATCTAAACTCAAGATGGACTCCAGCGTGTTAACCATGCACTGCACTCTCTTTTCTGCATTTTTTCACTGATACTTCTTGTACCATAACCCAGCAACTGTAAGTCCCAAAATAGGAGGGGGCTCTGTGCTATTTGTCTCCATAAAGAGCACAGCAAGAAGTAGGAAGCCATGCAAGGGTTGCTATTTAAACTCTATTCTACTACTTCTATAGAAAAATTAAAACAATTTAGCCAGCTTTTCCTGGTTTGCTATGTTTGTTCAAAGCACCGTGCCTCTGGGGAGAATATAGAGGTGAAGGAAACATGTTACCTGCCCTCAAGGTGCTTACTTTTCAGTGGGGAAACAAACATACAATTTACAACACATCAATGCTTTAACAAAGATAGAGGCAGAGTGGACTCTGATAGCACCGAAGCCTGAGCAAACTGATGTTGCTAATAAATAACTTCACAGAATGGATCAAAATCAAGGGCTCTTGAAAGAGTAGGCTCTCTCACATGCAATTATGTCAGGTAAATGTGTAAGGGTGATCACCCGCACTCATAACAACATTATGAGGTGGGTGCTCTTATCCAGCCCTTTCATTTTACAGAAGAGGAAACAGAGGAGAGAACAATGTAATGGTTCTTAAGGTCCTTAATTCCTGTGTGGGGAGGTAGGATCCAAACTAGGTATGTAAGCCCAGGTCTTTGGGGAAACAGATGAGATAGGGTTAAATGAGCAGGATATTATTAGGGGAAATACCCATGTGAAAGAGGGGAGGAACTGGGAAGTCTGGGCAAGCCATCAGAACACAACGTAAGTCTGACCTCAAGTGAAGGAGAAGGGCAGGCAGAGATAATGTTGGGTGAAGTGTCTTGGACTGCTGTACAGTCTAAGGAAACACTCAGAAAAGCCACTGGGTAGACCTTGAATCAAAAGTTTGGCAATAGAAGAAATCTTATGTTTCCCAGGAATGGGTCTACCTTATATCCCCACCATACTCAGTCTTGGCATTAGAGAAGATGCCAGCTCTGGGCCATTCACCATTGCCAGAGAAAAGGGTCTTATTGGAAAAAAATGGCCATTCCCACCATAACCAGAGAAAAGGTAGGATGAGGTAATTTCCAGAAAAAAAAAAAAAAAAAGAGTCTAAGCAGAATGACATTACATTCAGTCTATATAACTTTTACTTTGTTGAAGAGGCAACTATCCCACCAGGGATATCCCACAAGTCTCTTGAAATGTGCACATTTGTCCTTTGGTTTTAAAAGTCACATCCCAAAGCACCAAGTAGTTCTCATGACACTTACTCTCTTGGCTCCCAGAGATGAAAGTCTGAGCCAACTCTCCTGGAATTGGAACTTGTGATTCCCTGAAGTAAAGAGATAATCAAAGTTGATACTGAAACATCTAAATTGTCCTCCACAATTTCATGTGTCTCCAGACCAAACCAGCAAAATAGCTAAAGTACATCCACTGTATTATATATGTTAATTGCTCTTCCCCCCCCCCCCCCCATTTTGCCCTTTTTAGGAGAAGGTCAATGCTGAGTTAGGACTTTATGCTACACAATAGGCTGCTAATATTCCATGCTGGACAGTATTTTCCTAGCATTTCTTACAGGGTGCCAGGCTTTTATTAGACTTTATGTCATATAATACTTACTTGTTTGGAGTAGTTGAGATGGAAACATAGTCTATTGAAAATGTCACTGCTTCCTCTCTGAAATTTAAAGAGACTATTATCATCCTTCTTTTAGATACTGTTTCTCAGGCAAAATCTCATAAAGATAGGTGGGGCAAAAAGAAGGGCTTATAATATCCACAGGGTTAGCTTTTGCTAAATGAATACTGTGCTACTAGATTCCTATCAATAATAATATAAATGGGTCCTAGCTCACTCTTGTGGTAAGGAACGGTACCCCTCCATAATTTAGAGTCTTGCCTTACCCTCTAAACAAGAATATAACACCATCTGGGATCATGGGCAGCTTATAACACTGTTAATTATTATTATTGTTGGAAAGATATTTGGACCTTGAAGCACCCGATAATGTTTTATCTTTCGGGGAAACAATATGGTAGAATGGCTAACTGGTAAGTTCCAGAATCAGAAAAAAACTGGCTGTTTAGTTTTTCTAAGCTTCAGATTCCTTAAAGGTAAAATAAGCAAGACATAGTATCCATCTGCAAGAGAACTAGGAGAATTAAATAAGAAAAATATGTGCAATTAGCATATATAATATAGTGCCCAGCCCTGAGAGATAGAACTATCTTATTAAAATAATAAGTTGTCTAATTATTAGTTCTAGGTCTCTCAGTTTGTTATTATGTGACCTCAAGCAAGTCACCAAATCTTAGCATGCCTTAGGTTATAAATAAGACTGATCCCAATATCGTGTTACTGGTGATTACCGTATAAACTACACAGTGTCTGCAAATGTTAATCAAGGTTATTGTGTTACTGCCATTGTTATTAGCTCTCAGTGATCTTTTTAATCAAAAAGTTTGTGGATTGCTTTCCTTTGTAAAGCCAGGAGCTAGGATAAGAGCGAAGAGACAATAAGAGAATGTGAATGTCATGTAATACCTCAGGACATTTTCCAGCTTCCTAAATATCTGAGTATGGTACACAATGTATTATAATGTATATCACAAATTAAGATGTTCCAAAACTTTTTCCCTGATGAGTTGGTTAATGTTTCCTTCAGAATGATAAATTTTCTCAATCAACCTGAGTGAGCTAGAGGACCAACATTTTTTTGAAATAATCTTACCTTCCCTGGTGTCAATAGGAAACAGTATTTACTCACTACTGTTTTCCTTTCAAAAATCTGCCTAGTTGCATACTAGAAACAGTTTCAGCTGGTTTGTTTGTCTTGGACAAGCTGTTGAAGTGAAAAGTTTTTGCTTGGCTGAATGTGGGACAGTTTCATAACCCTCAAGAAGTGCACTGAAGGTGGGTGCCAGCTCAGGCTACTTCTAACATGCCTCCACTTGCTGCCCATTGTCAAGGGTGGCCAGCGTAATTAAATTAAAACAATGAGCAAAGCAACAGATGCGACTGGGACCACATCTCTGAGTGCTTTTGTTTTGTCACTGTCATTGTCTGCAACAAAGAAGTCACATGTGAGAGCCTGGGAAGGGAGCCAAATGCAAACCAGACAACATCCCAGCTGGGTTTGAACGGCCTCCACCTTACGCGTGTATGCATGGGAACCATGCTACTTGGAGCAGTGTCTGCTCCACCCAAGTGAGTTTCTGCCCATGGCTTTGCTGCAAGCCCGAAACAGACTCAGAAGAAATACACCAGAGGATCCCTGTGCTCAGACTGACACTTCACCTCTGCTTTGAGAGAAAAGAAGAATCTGTTGGGGGAAAGGATAAGATCCGTATGGTTGACCAATCTAACATCAATTCTTTTTGCTACAGCCCTCATGAACTTGAGGAGGGACAGACATAAAGAAGATACCTGAACTTTTTCTTCTGTAAATCTGGGGTTTAAACATCTCTGGATGTTTAAACTGGAGACTAAACAGTTTAGTTTCGATGTTTATATGTTTAGACTGGAGATTAAAGATTAATCATCTTTTAATTTGTTACTCTTTCATTCTTGAGCATTTCTCTTAGTGTGCTCCTTATCCAGATACTTAAAAACTTCTTTTTCTAAGCTGGTATGGATGTTAAAGAGAAAACAGAGCAAAATCAAATTAGCATATTTTTAGATCTGTTATTTAATTTGATTAGTAGTTTTGTAGAGAGGTGGTATCCATAATAATGACCATTTGGGGGTTTTGATGAGCCAAATACCATCTGCAGGGTCCATTGCATACTAAACAGAAAAGTTTCAAGGAGTTTGAGACAATAGTGATCCAAATCTGTAGCTCCATTTTTTTCTTTCATTTTTCAGGAGAACTCCTTTAAGAATGCAGAATAACATGTTAAGATTAGGTTAAGATTAGGAATATAAATTTACCGGTAGCTTAACAGGGATGCTTTATATAGTTACAAATGCATGTTAAGTGGACTTGGTAAAATTGTATGACATCTGGGGGGAAAGTGCCAGTATTTTAAACAGATGCATTTCAAGCTATCCTATACAAATGCCAAACTTCTTCCCACAAGTTTTCAATGGCCACTGAGTTAGTTACTTTAATAAACATATTTACACAGCAACACTATCTTCTTTCTATTTAGTCAGTACAGGATATTGACCATCAACTTATAAAGTGCTAACTAGCTTTTTTGAAGAACTTGATGATAACACCAACATTCCACGCAGAGCTGAAAAATACGTGTAGGAAATATTACCAAATCCCAATGGGCCTCTGCCAGTAGGTATTATTTCCAGGGACCATAGTTGATTCTGTCCCAGCTTCTCACACCCTGCAGGCTCAGGTCTAAACATTTTCCAAAGTTCCTTACAATGACCTATAAGTTCCTAAGAATGATTGGGTTGAGAGGTCATTACCTCAGCCAGAGGAAAAATTTGGAGATTCCAGACACCATAGTGAAAACTCTTGTTTTTGGTCATGATGAAAACATGTTCTGAGAGAAAGCGATATTGGGGATTCTTGAACTTCATTCTGTACCAATAATGATTCATTATGTCCTCCACTAAGGGCCTCCTGGCTAGAGGTAAAACCAAGAGAAAAAGCACCTTATATTCATGCATACAGATGCCATTTCCTCCTGTATTTAATCCACATCTTCTTATTTGTATAAATACACTTTTCTATTTAAATATATTCAAGTATAAAATAATAACTATAGGAAAAGTATAATGACTTGAAATACACTTTTCAATTTAAATATATTCAAGTATAAAATAATAACTATAGGAAAAGTATAATCAGCAGGGAGCCTGCTTCCTCCTCTCTCTCTGCCTGCCTCTCTGCCTGCTTGTGATCTCTCTCTGTCAAATAAATAAATAAAAATCTAAAAAAAAAAAAAAAAAAAAAGCTTATCTGAGATATCATTTCTTGGGACCCCTTCACTACTGCCCTGGTAAAAATTTCTGCTAGCTCAACAGTAAGCTAATTCTAGTCAACAGAGAATTTTCAAGGTCTACCAGAAGAGCCTTCACAAAGAAGTTCCATCTGTGGAAGTGGCTTTGAAAACAGAACCTCCAGTCAGTTCCTCTCTGTTTCATCTGAGATATTCATACTAAAAGGAGTGACGGTAGTCAAGGGAAGGCACATAACAAATGGTCCATCTCTGGCAAATAAACCCCCAATACAAGTATAACAGCTAGAGCCCAAGCCCTCGGAGAATAAGTAATTTTTTATTTGCCACTGCATAATTGAAGAATTGGAGGTCTAGAAAGAACCATATAGAGCAATCTGGTTCAGTGCTCTCACTTCCCAGAAGAAGGAAGCAAGATCCAGAAAATAAAATAATAGGCATGAGGTCACAAAGCACACTGGTGGGAAAGCCAGAACTGCAATTCAGTCACCTCACTTAATCTAGGGTTTTTGCACAGGACTACACTGTAAACTTAACCTTGATAAACTCACATAAAGGTAGCACTAGCAACTCAGGATTACTGTCAGTCAGTCACTTCTGTTATAGTGCATTAGAACAGTGTTTGAAAATCTGAGCCCTTAACCAATCAGAAAACTTTTTCTTTTCGAACTTCTGTCACCCATTGGATAACATCATCAAGTCTCTTTATTCCAAATCTTATCAACCTTACTGTAGGACTAATGGATTTTCATAGATTCTAGTAGTTTGATGGATTAGAAATTTTAAGGAAAATAGTAAAGAGTTAATTTCTTTTTAGAGATACCTTTAATTTCAAGTCATGTCAGTTGGTTGCCTAGTTTATGCATTTTGTATTGCTTATTAACTCAAAAGCCACCCAAAACAAAAGGTATTGTCGATGCATTATTTCTGTCTCCACACATTCCTGACTTGCTAGCCTTCCATGAAGGTCTTCCATGAAGAAGCTTAAATTTTCCTACGTATTTTGAGTTTTATGTTTCTTTCCATTAAAGTTTCCAGCCGTTCATAGACATATTTAGTTTGGCAGAAGGTAGTGGTGACTCATGGAATGAAGAAATTTGAAAGCAAAGCTACTGAAAATCGATCTAATGTCTTTTTGGGGTAATTTGGGAGTGAGCAATTGATAATTTGTCTAATTTTTCCTAGTTTCATCAGCTGCCATACTGCCAATATTTGTTCCATATGGGTGCTTTGTTATGACTGAAACATATAACAAATTTCAGCTGCAACTATATCTAATATGGTCAAAGGCTAAGACTATTGTTGGCTCATTTTCTCATTGTTTTTGGCTGGACACCCTCAATCAATGGTTATTGAGTGAAAAAACAGGATCATATTGAAACCATTTTCAGCATGTTCCTTCCTATGGATCCAGCCATTTCACTGTGAGTTTGTCAAGCACAGCAAATGTTCCTTATTAAAGGGATGATTATGTTTTCGACATAGATGTGACTGCCAGTTAACTGCATTCACCTTATAATTCCACTTTCGCAATTTGGTGTAGAGATGTTTTTGGCTTTCCAAAGATTCCTTCTTTTCAGCTGATTCTTGCCTCCCACTATGGAACAGATATTTGGGGATAGATTCTGAGAAGATCAATGACATACAATAAGCATCATTTCAGGCTTACCTTAAGATAGACAGTCTGTGGGCCCTGAGTTATTAGAATCACAAGACTTGTAAAAGGTATTAGTGCCACAAATCTGGCTGGCATTTCTGTAGATTACTAGTGCTTTGCATGCAATTATGGAAAACTCCCTTACCAGAGAAACCAGACCAGGGTTTAGTAACATTGCATGAAAACACTATGCTGTGTAAGCTAAAGACACAGAAGAACTTACTTCTGGCTGGTTCTAAAGTAGGCACTGATCACTGACATCCATCAAGTAATTTATTTCAGTCAATATAAATGATTTCAATATCCTCCTCCAACAACAACAACAACATAATGGCAATAATAAAGAACAGAGAATTCTCTTAGAAGAAACCAGACGTTTATTGAAGACCATCGAAAGTGGCAAAAAGTAGTCTCTTGTTTATGATAGAAAAGTTTGGTTTGATTAACAAATGTTCTAAGATCACACATATCACATAGTAAAAATACAGTTTAGTGTATGAAGACTACAGCCTTGCTACTCGAAGCAACCTGATAACTTGTTGGAAACACAAAATCAGGGGCTCTATTCCAGACTAATTAAAACAAAATCTGCATTTTAAACCAGATGCCCAGAGGATTCATATGCACATCAGGATTTGAGGAGCCCTGGTCTAGGGAATCACAGAAAATAACAGGTACATGTTGGTAGGTGACTCATCTGTTAAAAAAGAGAACACAAGCTAGTCAGGGCTGAACTTCCACTGAAGATTTGAAAAGTGTTGGAGCCAAACATGCTTGTGATCATTAACAATATATATGCTGATTCAACCATATCAAGTCCCCAATTCCTTCACGTTGGTAGAGACTTTCCTGGGAGGAAGTATAGAACTGCTCCAAGGATAACCCCAAGGGCTGACCTTCTGTGAACTGGAAATTGGAACTCCTAATTGCTGTGGCTGCAATTTCCAAACCCATCACTGGGGCCAGGAACTGAGATCCAGTCCTTTAGATCTTGCCAGCTTCTTTTTCAATAGTTACATTTTATAAGAACAGCCAAGCGAGAGTCCTTAAAAAAAAATATTTCTAATTGCATTGAGTGGACAAATGTGTGTTTTACTCATATCAAATTGCTTCCTTTGTCATGTTTAGCCAGGTTCTAATATTATTTCTTATGACTCTGAGTTGATTAGTTCCATTAGGTTTGCTATTGGAATTTAAAAGAAATTGTTTTGAGCTAAGAAAACTGGGTTTCTGTCTCCTATTGGAACATAAAGGGTAAACTTTAAAACTGCAGCTGGCTCCCAGTTGAAAGCCTTCACTAGACCCTTTCTGGAACTAGACAAGTTCCCCAGACTGAACCAATTAATGAAAGTCCAGATATCTAAAGGACGTGCTTGTTCAGAAAGACCTCATCCTACAGTAAGGCAGGTAAAAGTGAGAGAGGTCCAGTTTATAACTTCTTTTCCTTGAATGACACGAGAAAAAAAGAGGGAGGGCTTTGAATGAGGGACTTTGGGTATTTTGGGTTTACCCAGAGGTTTACCACTAAATAACTTGGTAAATTTGGTGAATAGTCCCATGAGTCTCAAAACCTGTTTCCGTTGGAACAATAATATTAAGTTGAACCATGACATTCCACTTCTGAAATGGGGTCACTGTGATCTCTTTTCACAATTCTCCAGAAGGAAAAAGTAAGTCATAGATATAGTTTTCAGAATTTTTTCATATACATTTTCCTTAAATTTTAAGTATCTGTCACCTCCTGATTGTAGTCAATTCAATTGGTAGTACTGGACTTAGCTCACAATTATATATTTAATTTATTTAGACTTAGTCCTCAGCATTTTAATGCAACATCCCTTACTCCTCAGCACTCTACCCACTGAAAGAATGTTGACCAGGCACTCTCTAGAACCTTTTCCAAAACTAACTTTTACTGTTGTTTCATGAAAATCTCTAAAATCGTTTAAGAAATCCAACTGGATATAGAGCTATTATTGTTTCTTTACTAGAATTCTTCGTTCATTATTTTTATTCAGAGCTTTAGTAAAATGTATGGAAGTAAAATTATGGCATTAATTTATTTAATTATAGCATTTACTGGGCACCTGTTCTGTGCTAATAAAGAGGATAAAGCCATGCCTTCAAAGAGATTTCTCACTTGTATGTGAGAACCCATTAAATATCAATCATGAACCCCAAGCTTGGATCAGATAGAAATGTTCCTCCCCTATATTATTCCAACCTACACCATCCATTGAGTTCCCTCTTGTTAGCAAAACATTAATGATGAAAGGCATGAGTAAAGATACCTACTACCCTCACAGAGTTACTTTAAAGCAGATATCACAAAATTGTGCCCTATTCCCACCCTACCTGAATCTAGGCCACAAACATGTTTTGTTTGCACCAACAAATATACTTTTTAAATTTTGGAATTATAAAAACCGAGAGATTTTTGGGAAGTTAGTTGATCTAGTGGTACTAGTCAGCATTCCTGAGTAGCTGCTATTAGCTAGAGGTTTTTAGGTGGGCTATATGCCCCTTTAGCCCACCACAGTGCCTTACAGGCTTGCTTTATTCATCTACATACCCATGGGGCCTCAGCATACATGGACCTGTGCCACCCCTTCCCCAGATATACAAGATATCTTTGGATATTAACCATACACCTTTCTTCTTTATTCAACACAACATTCATTTATTGCCTTTGCACTATCACCCACACATTAGACTAGCCACTGCTGATTCCATAAACTTTTCTTTAAAGTGTTTCATTTTTCTCCTCAAACATAGCAAGGGTATAGCTCAGATAAAATTTAAGAGATGATCAAGTCTTCCTAGTGAAGGAAGAGCCCAAGTATGAAAAACTGAACATTCAATAATTTAGAGGCTATCAGAGGGATATTTCTTCAAGAGTAAGTGAGCTTTTGGACAGTGACCTTGTAAGGAAGGAAAGACCAGTTTCCCAGCCAACTCAATGGACAAGTTACGCAATCACTCCAAGTGTTTAGGACAATGGAGACCATCAAACTTAACTCTTCAGACAAAGTAAGTTGTAGCATTGTAGTTTGTTTTGCACCAAGATCCAGAACAGCTGTTACCAATTCACTGGAAGATTACACATGTGTCCTTCCTTCCATTCCCATCACTATTTAGGTCCTCCTCATCACTCACCAAAACTATTGCAACAGCCTCCTCAATGATCGCTCTGTGTCCAATATTGCTTGACACCAGCCATCCCACCCATGAAATTAATCTTTCTAAAGCACAGTTCTAATCACTTTATTCCTTTTCTAAACAACTTCAGTGACCATCCATGGCTAAGTAAATTGAATCCAAATTCCACAATTTGATAGTAAGGCATTTTATATAAGACCTCTATCTAACTTTTCAACTCTATTTTCTAACATTTCCCTACAGCAAAGCTCAAAAACTGGCAGTCTGTAAATTGCATCCAATCTTCAGAAGTATTTAGTTTGGCAAATGCAGTGTTTTTACAAAACTTTGAATTATCTGTCTCTTACATCTACATTAGTACCAAAATCTTCACCACTCTCTATTGCATTAGTGTGGCCCACTGACTCCTTTACAGGATTTGCTTGGCTGTTATAGGCATTTGAGTTTACAAGTGATCCCTACATATTCCAACATCTAACCTAGATGATTTCCTACCATATATATTATTTTCCTGGGTTTTCTTCCTGTTTTCCTTTCAAATGTCACCTCTTCTGAAAAATCTTCTACCAGATGTCAACTCTCTTTCCTCTGAATAACAATACTATTACTCTTACAACACTTAAAATCTATTCTATATTGTGTTTTTTTGGTGAGTGTTCATGCTTTATACCATCTGGTTGGCTATAAGCTCCTCAAAGGTGACGACTGTTTTATTAATCTTCTGTAAAATCCCACATACTCCCTTGTACACAACACAGTCAATTTCTGCATGGAATTAATTAAGCTATCCATTTTTCTTTAGCCTCCCAGGCCTAGATTGGTAGTGCATGCCCATAATAAGGTAGTAACTCATTTGAAATGCAGACATGGCTGAGTTGGAAGGTCCCCATGGACTCTGAAGCATTTTCAAATAGAGAGTGAGAAATGCTGTATCTAAAGGAAACTACTGAGGGAATTTAGGTAAACAGAACATGATCCTTTCTGTTGGAAGCTGGCTGTGATCTTCTGATTAAATCCCTATTGCATGTCTCACAAGGAGCATCAGCAAACCCTTTAGTATGCTTAACTTTGTTAGAATTACAGAAGTCAGTCTTTTGGTGGGGGGGCGTGCTGAAATAGTGAGTTTAGCCAGTGTCAGGTAGAGCACAAATACCCTTGAAAAAAATGAAAGAGAAAGAACTTTGCACACTGCATTCAAAGATATCCATTTCCAGAGTTACTGAACACCCAGAAAGGCACTCTCATTCCTGTTTGCCCTGGCAGAAGGAAGAGCCCATCAACAAGTTTCAAGGTTATAGAGTCAGAACTTAGTGGCTCCAGGGGTCCCTGGGTGGCTCAGAGGGTTAAGCTTCTGCCTTCGGCTCAGGTCATGATCTCAGGGTTCTGGGATAGAGCTCTGCATCAGGCTCTCTGCTCTGCAGGGAGCCTGCTTCTCCCTGCCTGCTCTCTAGTTCTCTGCCTGCCTGCTTGCGATCTCTCTCTCTGTCAAATAGATAAACAAAATCTAAAAAAAAAAAAAAAAGAACTTAGTGGCTCCAGAAATGGATCCAACTTAACGAATTTTGATCAGAATGACCAGTTGTAAAATATGAACTAAAAGGCAGAAAGCCACTCTTCTAAAATAGAATTCAATTAGGCAGTGTTTTATGGACTAATATGTACCCCGGATGGTGCTAGAAATCAAGAAAAAGCTAAAACAAGAATGAAAGTGGGGACAACTAATATATTAACAAGCACACACCATGTTCTCCAGATATAACATAAAAGCCTGCCTTAAGTTACTTCAGTCTGGTTAAGAATGTAACATTTACCCATGTGTAGAAATTATCATCAAGGTAAACTGAAAGCATTAAAAGAAATAATAAAATATAAAAATGACATTCTTTTTTTTTTTCTATTCCTCCTGGACATGGCAGATGTCAAAACATGCTTACTAAATTTCCAAATGAATATTGAGAGTTTTCATTCTTCTCTCTATATGCATAGTCCTGTGAAGTTTTCCATTGATGTTTAAAAGGAAGTGGAATTTGTCACCTTCATATACCTTCTGTCTGCCTGGGTCCTTAACTAGGTAGAGGTATGGATGTGTTCTGTTCCTTGAGAGAGGCAAGAAATACTGGGCAAACAAGCTGCTTTGACTTTGAGTTGATGAGAAGTACGTGAAAAAAACCCTCCCTTTGTGAATTTGCCAGGCCAGTCTTTCCAACTCAATCTCAGTGATGTATCCAAATTCAACCTGGAGTCATGAGGTTCCCTTTCCATTTGATTCTCTGTATTTCCCTGTCGAGACATGGTCTGACACAGAGAACATGCGCAGCATTGATTCCTTTTCTTTCAGCACAAGGAGTCCTCAAAACAGATATTTTTCCAGATTAAACAGAAATCTAACTGTGCATATCTGGGTATATTTGAAATATCTTTATATTTTTATATAAAAATATATATTTATATGCTATATTTTTTAACCAAAGGGACAATGTTAGGTATCAAAAGGGGTTCTGATTATGAGGTGAGGAGACCTGAACACCCTGAGAAGACTTTGATACTTATAAGCTGAGTGCCTTTAGGTAATTCTCTTCCTTGTAAACAGGGTACTATCAAAACTGTTCTGCCTCCAAAAGGGGGGGTTTGTGAGTATCAGGCAAAATAATACCTCTGGAGTCATCCCATAGTTTCTAGGTAATTAAGGCCTAGGTTTCTAGAGATAACTTGAATGAGGTGTTGTTTGAATTGATGGAGTGCCAGGCTAAAGTACATTCTAAAGTTGCAATTGGGTTAGCCAAAATGACATTCAGGCACCTTTCTCTAGAGGTTGGGACAGCCAATCCTTTTTGGGTCATGTATCCCTTTTTGCTGGAAATACAAGGGGAAAAGTATGAATACCTGTATTATTGGACAGTGGTTCCCATATTCCACCATCCCATGAGTAGGGATAAGAGGTTAATTAAATATATCTCTCGGGCAACAGAAATGATCAAGGCTGTCTCTGGAACACAGTTGCTTCAAAAAGTAGGCTTTTGTTTCAGGGAAAATCTCCCACAGAGAAACATGGAACACCAAAGAGAACTATAAATAGGACTATCATTTATGTCAATTATAAATAGATTTGTTCCCTTTTGATTAGAAGATTAGTTCTAGCTGAAAGTCTGTAGTTGAACTGAAATGAGGGAAAAAACTCCTGACAAAATATTATTACATGCTAACTGTTAGATTTGATACCTTTTCCTCCCTGGGGTATTTTCTCTAATTTTCCCTAAATGAAGACATTTGTGTTTAGAATCCACTTTTAGTCTTTGAAGTACACTTATTCATACTTCATCACTTCCTCAGGATCTCTCTTTATCTTCTAGATTAGAATACACACACACAGAGCACTTTTTAAATGGAAAAATTGAATAAATTGAATATCAGTGTTAGGAATTCAAAAGAGGTAAAACTCTTCTTGGAGGCTCCCAAGATGGTCACCATACCCTATTACAAAAGTTTGCCTTTTCATGAAGGAGACTCTTTACCAAATTGTAGGTCCTTAGCAAACAAATATTAGAATAATGACTGAAGGGCCAAAGTAAAAGATCTGTAGAGGAAAGGCCATATCCCATAGGCTGCTGCTACTGAGCACTTGACAGATATGCAGCTATTTTCCTTTCATTCTATATGGAGCAATATCTAGAAGGATCCCAACTCTTTAGGTCTGGTTAGCCAACTCCTTGTCCTCTGCTCATGTCCATGACTCATCTCTTCCCAGAGCCAGAAAGAGAAGTGGCAGCTTCCCATCCAAGCCGTCTTCTAGGTTCATCCTGGGACGACAGTTTGTGGATGGAGCAGCAGGGTGCTGCTATACCAGGCATGATAGAATGCAATGGCATGCATGTCTCTTGCCTGCTAGGATGAGGGAATGGTAAACCTTACCTGAGTCTAAACTACCTTGCCTCTTGGAGACTCTTGATCTCAACTATCCAAGACTCAGCATTAAGAAAGAGACTGTAGGTGAGAGTAATTGGGAGAAGGCAGGTGCAATGAGCAGGGATCTTTCTGGGAAATTCCTCCCCCACTTTAAATGCCTTATCCTGTGTGTAAACAGGCGATTCACAGACCTGTACCCCTGGGGCTAATAATACATTATATGTTTATTAAAAAAAATTAAAATGTTTTTTAAAATTTTTAAAAAAATAAAAAATAAATAAATGCCCTATGCTGATTTCACTGCAGGATATTTTAAAATGAGCCTAACTTGTCAACTGGAAACTCACTTCCTGACCCAAGATTCAGGGGAGATTTCTGGAAAAACACTAATCAAGGATTTGGAAAGCCTGGGCCCCAACACATAGAGAAATATATTGAATATTTTTAAAGATATAAAATTCTTAGAACTGTTGGACAGGTTTCTGTGTGTGACCTCTCTCTTCCAAGTGGCATTGCTCAACAGCCCAGCTCTCATCAGAAGGCTGACATCATGCTGTTGTGCAACTCAGAGCCATTGCAATGTCACTTTGCTAACTGCCCTTGCTGTGCATTCAACTACTAAGAAGCCGAGCAGCTTTAGGTTTTGAGTCAGAAGTTCTGAGCAGGATCATTCCCGCGAAACCTGAACCCTTGTTTCTTCTAAAAAGTCAAAATACATTTGGATCTTGCAAATCGAGAATGTCAGAGCCAATATTTTCTTCTTTAATCAAAACCCAGGAATGCCACAGTGGGTGGCTGGGGCCATGTCCTCTCTTTTTCTCATTCCCTTCCCCCACACTGAGCCAAAATTCTCCAGGCTTGAGAGAGCTGAATGTGAACAAACCTCCAGGCCTTGCATGTTTAGGCCTGAACTTCTCTATTGAGCACTGCCTTATGGTGGACTCTGACACAGTTGGATGTGAAAACATGAGACTGAGATCATGCATTTGTTCCCAGACAGATAGGTAAACAGAAAATAGGAAAGGCTTCTTCTCACTCAGTCTTGCATTCCCAGTCAAGTATTTAGGATTCTCTCCAACAGCCAAACTCTCCCTCCAATGTTGGCCATTAAACCTGCTAACTCTTTGATAGGGAATCTTCCATCCTCCTCCCCTTGGATCACTCCTCTAGCTCAATCTATGAAACACTTTTCAAAATTGAGGAGATGAGACCCTTCTCCATTCTAAAATAGGCTGATTCAGAATGTTCTTGGGAACTTCACGAAGAGCTCTCTCCGAGTCCTGTCTTATTCACAAATGTGGAAATGGCCTCCAGGTTGGGTTAGGTAAAACATTAGCACATTCAAGAGACCAGGTTTACCTTGTTCCTTTTGTGTTGCTGTCATCTTTCAGGGAAATCTAGAAATAGCAGAGAGATGAATCTGCCCTTCCCTCCCCCTAGGGAAAAGGAAGGGAAAACCCTCACATTCCTCAGACCTCGTGAATCACTCCAGAAGGTCAGTAGTAACTTTGGTAAATGGGAAGTTTCAGAAGGAAGCTTCCGAAAATTTACCATGATGCCTATGAAGTGACATAAGGATACCAACATTTGTCTAGAAGTTACATTTGGTGTTTAAGAGAGGCTTTGAATAGATAGGATTTTGATAGATGGAGAAACTCTAGGTAGAGAAAATAACTTAGTGGAAAAGCCATGAACAGCAAAATATAGGACATCTTTGCACATGCATAAACCATCCAGCCAGTTGTTGGGGCAGCATGCTTGTGGAGAATAGTGTAAAATAAGCCCAAAAAGATAGGTTAGAGAAACATTCGTATTGAAGAATAATAATAACTAAAACTTTCTAAGCATTTATTATATGCTTGGTACTATTCTAAGCACTAATATGTATTTGTTCTTTAAATCCTCACAACAAAACTGTGAAGTGTATACTACCAAAATCTTCACTTTAAAGTGAGACTACCAAGGCACAGAGAAGGGTATAATGTGTATAAAGACACATAGCTTCTAAGTGGAACAAAACCATGGTTTTAATTCAGGCAGCTGACCCCAGCATCCATTGTACCTGATAGCCTTTTAGCATACTGCCCATAGCATGCCTTTATTCTTTGCTTTTTCTTCCATCCCCTCTTCCCTAGCTGTGGAAATATTAGGTAATCTCTAAGGGCAAGCTCATATATTCCTTCTTTAGTGAGATCTCTTCCAACTCCACTGAGTTGGAAGAATTTATCTTTCCCTACTCCAAGTTCCTCTTTGTATTTACAGTAATTTTTCCAATCTTACTTATATTAGAGTTAAGTATGTGCTCATTTACAAACTTCTATAGGTCAGACTTGTCTTCATATCCCCATTTTTACACTCAGACCCTGGGATAGTGCTTTCATGTAGAAAGTGCTCAATTGGAGCGCCTGGGTGGCTCAGTGGGTTAAAGCCTCTGCCTTCGGCTTCATGATCTCAGCATCCTGGGATCGGGCGCCACATTGGGCTCTCTGCTCAGTGGGGAGCCTGCTTCCCTCTCTCTCTGCCTGCCTCTCCACCTACTTGTGATCTCTCTGTCAAATAAATAAATAAAATCTTTAAAAAAGAAAAAAGAAAGAAAGTGCTCAATTAACATAGCTGAATTGAATATCAGAGTCTACTGGTTGAAGTTTGGAGAAATGTTCCCTAATCCCACCATAGCCGATTTGTATAATCTTTCCAAATTCAAGACAACATCAACAACAAAAGACTAAGAAATCTTGAGTCCTACAGGGAACACTTCCACTCCTGAAATCCTACAGCTCATCAAAAACCATTTGGAAAAGCACAATGTGGACAACACTAGACCACAGACCAAGAACACCATTCCAGGGTTACCCTGCTTGGCTGCAAAAGAATGCTAACTCTAACAGTGCTTTTACAGGCTAAAACATGGCCACATGTGGATAAAGTATCTCACCAAGGGTGTGGGGTTCCAGGATTTCTGAGAAGGCTCCCTTTATTCTAATAAAGTTCTCGGTTTATCAACCCCTAAATCCCAACTCCCTGTGGGAGACTCAAAAACACCCAATTTAATTAAAACCTCTGTTTTTTCACATTGAAGTCACAAGCTTTCACAGGGTGCAACGTGTTGCTAACCCAGCAATTTCCAGACTAGACTGCTCAGCAAGGCAGGTGCTGTTTTCTTTTTATGGTCACGTCCTTAAATTGCTTTGCTGCTTAGATACATCTGAGGGCCAGGTTGCTCAGACAGATTCCAGCCCCAATCTCTCCCTCTTTCACCCAGCTCTTTTCTGTCCTGGAAGATTTCTTTCTCCCATAGGTGGGGTTACCCAATAGGAAGAGAATGTCTTATCTTTTTAAAAAAGTATCCTTTTAATGTTTGTCATGAGTTACCTCTAAGTTCAAAGAGTCAATAACAACAAGTAAGCACAGTGTGATGCCTTTGGAAGGATGTCAGACAAGCATGTGGAATGGCCTACAATTATCTAATTGTCAAGGCCAACACTAACAAATTGAGATGTGCAAAGTTGAGTGCTGAAATGTGATGGATGAGTGTACAGTTATTTACTGAGCATCTATTATATGCCAGGCTCTGAAGCAGGTATTGGGAATTTAGAGCTGAACCAAACTGACACTTTTCCTGCCTGAGGCACTTAGAGTTGAGCCAGAAAGCTCCTAAGGTCCAGGGTTAAGGGTGAACAAAGAATGGTGAGACTCTTATGCCCTGCATTTGTCTGGGGGGAGAACTATACAGTACAGTCCCCAAGATTTCTTTTCTTCCTAATCATTGGAATATTTTTTCTAATCATTCTCCCATCTTCTTCTCCTTACCCTCTCTTATTATTGTTGCACTCTATAGCAGGCATTGTTGCACACCCACTGTTACAGGCATTGGTTTAGATGCCTTGTGGCAAAGAAGCCTCGATGTTAGGGTTAGTTCGGGTTCCTGCTCTTTCCTCTCCTTATCCCAGACAATCAAAGGAGGCAGCTTAAATTTCATGACCAGTTTGCTTCTATCAGGAGTCAGACTCATTGTTCTCCTCTGTTTTACTATACATACTAGGATATTCCATGTACACTGGAGTCTCTTGTCCTGGGAGAGCCCACAGTTCCTGAGGTGTTAAGTAAAGGAAACCATAAAATGTCCATGGACCTATGTCTTGGCACCTTGATCTCAAGCTTCTGGAAGTACCAGCTTCCTGGAAATTTATTACCTATTCTGTGTAAACAAACAAAATAGAGAATGGTAGGAAACACTGGGTAAGTCTCACATTACTTGTTTGATAAATATCTAAGTGCCTTGTGCAAGGGAGAGCAATGGTCTCTGGTCCTTGATTGAATCTGTAAGGAAGTCACAGGTTTTGATTCAACTTCATTGCTGAACTCAATCCCATTCTAGGAGCCAAACAATTTACCTAGAATAGTTCTGGGAATAGACAAGCTAGATTTAATATAGAGAATCATCGATCAAATCATATCAAATTAGATATAAAACTGACTCACTTGATATGATATTAGAATATGCATTTTGACATTGCTTATTTTTCTTACCAGTAGACATTCTGGTTTTCCAAAATCCTTTTCTTTGTTCTCTGACACTGTCACAGACTAACCTGCTATACAAGATCATCTGAAGCTTCACTCAAGGCTAAACCTTTGTGATTCTGTATCCCTAGACCCCAAATCCTGTAATTAACAGAATTTTAGGAGAAATGACCAAAGACTTCTCTTCTAAAAATCTACACAAGGTATTACTGGAGTCTTATTAGAACGGAAAGAATGAATCAAAATTAGTTGCATAGATAGTAGGATAGGATACTGATAAACAGCATGTAGAACTGGAGAAAACAAAATCAAGAATAGGAGAGAACTTGTTTAAGTACACCAAATAAACCTGAAAGAAGAGCCGATGTGTCCTTTATCTGTATTCGCCAACATAGAGTAAAAATCATAATCTCTAAATGAGATGGTTCAAAACTCTGGGTTGAAAACCCTGGCCTTCAAATGGGAGGTGAAAAGAGATTAAGAAGTCCAGAAAAGCAGTGTTTTATCAGGTCTAATTTAGTCCCAGAGCTATTGGGTGTCCATTTGTCTCCAAGTGGAGCATTGCCTGGTGTCTGTGTTTCTGTTCATGCAGAAAGCTGCTGGGGCCATCAGAGCAAGAGAGACTTCACAAAGAAAGTCAGAAAGCAGTGCCAAAAGGCAAATACGGTTCCTATCACAGCCAAAATAGTTCACTTAGCTCTTTGTGTTGCTCTTTTACTCTGTAATGGAGCAATTTCTATGAGAGTTGTGTAAAAGTAAGGAGATTTTTAGCTTTAAGCAGCAAATGAGTGAATTGGGCAAGAAAAGCATGAAATTCAGTGAGGGAAAGAGTGATAGGGAAATAATATAAAAGCCCTGGAAAAGAGTGCTTCCTCTTTAGAGAATCTACTATGTGAAAATCCACACTTGTAAAACAGATACACTCTGGATGGATTTTCTCAGCTCAGAAAAAGTTATCACTTTACTAAATGTTTTTGTGAGTTCTCATTTAATGTGGTTGAATATTTCCTTTTGCTCACTCTCTCTCCCTCTCCCTTCTCTCTACCTTACATTTACTGGAAATGAAAAGGAAAACCCATGAGGTGTAGTCCCTCAGAGGTCCTTGTGCCTACCCATGTTTGTGCTTCATTTCTACCATAGTGACAAGACTTAGAAATATGACAGGACTTAGAAACTCTTGGTAGACCATAAGGTAAGAGTTTCTGTCAAGAATGGAGATAGAGGGACGCCTGGGTGGCTTAGTTGGTTGGACGACTGCCTTCAGCTCAGGTCATGATCCCAGAGTCCTGGGATCGAGTCCCGCATCAGGCTCCCAGCTCCATGGGGAGTCTGCTTCTCCCTCTGACCTTCTCCTTGCTCATGCTCTCTCTCACTGTCTCTCTCTCAAATAAATAAATAAAATATTTAAAAAAAAAAAAAAAGAATGGAGATAGAGGGGTACCTGGGTGGCTCAGTCAGTTAAGCACCTCACTTTGTCTCAGGTCATGATCTTGGGGTCCTGGGATTGAGCCCCACATCAGGCTCTCTGCTCAGGAGTCTGCTTCTCCCTCTCCCTCTGCCCCTCCTCCTCTGCTTGTGCTCTCTCTCTCTCTCAAATAAATAAATAAAATCTTTTTTTAAAGTGGAGATAGAAGGACTATAGAATTATAAATTTGCAAAAGACCTTCAAACTCATAAAATCCCTCTGCTCTTCAACATCTTGACAGAAGGACTCTGCTGAAAGCCCCCAACTTTACTGCCCCACCCTGGTTTACAAACAGAAAAGCATAGCAATGGGGTGTTATACCAACCCATGATATGGTCATCTCTTATGAATAGTGGTCACGCCTCAGTTATTCAGCAGGGTTCTTTCTCTGAACCCCTATGGTACCTTGTACCTGTTCAGACACTTAAGACTTATTCTACTTTTTATTATGGTTATTTGTGGGTTATCCCATCCCCGCTGGGTCATAAACTCCTTGAAAGCAAGGATTTTGCAATACCCAACGATTTTCACATACCCTACAACACTTAAGATGGTGCATCTTAAAAATGGCAGGTAACAAAAGTTGTGTTTGATTTTTAAAGTGACTTGTTTTAAAACTGAATTCCATCTTAGTTCTACAGGAAGACTATCCTGATTAGAAATTATTTTGTCAGATATTAGGGAGGGTTTTTGCTATGGTGAATGCTACAAATTGTGTAAGACTGATGATTCACAGACCTGTACCCCTGAAACAAATAATACATTATATGTTAATTAAAAAATAAGGCCAATACTAATACAAATAATACACATATTTCCTGCTGATAAAAAAACTAAAAAAAAAGAACTTATTTTGTCACCATAGATTTAAATTTCCTTAATACTCTCTTAATAGTTAATCCATAATTTGTTGAATGAATTTATGAGTGAATGAGTCCACGAACAAGGCTCATGGAAGGGGCTACTCTGTTTCCCTGTGAAGTTAGGGCAGCATTGGGAGAATGCTTTATTATGTGACCCTCACTCTCCTGTTTCAGCCTAGTATTGCTGATACAAAGGTGTCATCATCACCGTTAGTCCAATACTGATGTAACCTGAACTTTTGCTCTGTGTAATCACAGATCTGGGTGAATTTCTTAGAAAAGAACAGTCCCTGAACTAAACTGTCAAGTAGACAAAGTATAAATTGGGCCTCTTCCATATTGTCAAGAGCAAGGGAGGCCCTAACTCTCTTCTGCCTCTTTTATCCTGACCCCCTCCCCCACTGCACCCTCTGTAGCAGCACCTGGTAAACCCTGCCACAGAATTATAGGACCTTCAGGCTTGCCTATGTTATACTTCTTCCTACTCCATTCATGCACCCTGAATGATCTGTTACCTTCCTTCCCAGAAGCTCTGTATAAATATATCCTAATCCAATGGGACAAAGCCATAAAGGGGTCATTTGAGGCTCTAATAATAAGCCAGTGACCTTCAATAAACTTTGCTCTTTAAAGAAGTAGTTATCATTAAGATTCTGTGCAAGTAACAGTTCCATGGT
The DNA here is from genome assembly GCF_002288905.1 of Enhydra lutris kenyoni. NCBI lineage: Eukaryota > Metazoa > Chordata > Mammalia > Carnivora > Mustelidae > Enhydra > Enhydra lutris. Next base: position 2,402,080 of record NW_019154091.1, read on the forward strand.
TACATTGACTTAACCAACGTGGAAGTTCATTTCTCTCTCACATACAAGTCCCAAGATACATAGTTCAGAGCTGCTGAACTATTAGCTGACCAGAGCAGCTCAGGTATCAAGGCTCCTTCTAATTTTCTGTTTCACCATGCTTACAAGTGTGGCCCTCATCTACATGGCCCAAGATAGCTGCTGGAGTATCTTAGAACAGCACTCCTGCCAGCTGGAAGATTTTTAAGAAGAAAAGGATCCATGCTGGTTGTCTTTTTAGGAAGGATCCCAGAAGCTGTATTGTGAAACTTTTACTTACAGTCCACTGTCTAGAATTTGAGCAAATGATCACACATAGCTTCAAGGGAGGCCGGGAAATATAATCAGATGAAAATAAATGTTTCCATTATCATGGAAGGAGGGAGAATGGATATTGGGCAATGAAAAGGAACCCCTGCCAGAAGGACCATCCCAGAAATCTTTAAGTCATATCACGTAGATGCTCACATATGCCCTGCAAAAAGCAAAGGTGGTTCTTCTGTCAGCCAGAGAAAGATGCCAACTCTGGCAGCATCACTTAATCAGCTCTGTGATCTCTGAACCTTTTCCCATGCTAGCAAACGTGGGAATAATACCTCCCACTTAGGTTCTTATAGGATGATGTAAGATGACTGGTGATGCATAGCACAGTGTCTGACACAGAGTAGATGCTCAGTCAACATTTATCATTATTATTAATATTATTATTATCATTCTGCTCACATATGAGATCCCGATCTGCTAAGTTCCAAGCTTTAGACCAAGTTGGGCATGACAACATTAATAAATCTCCTGGTGGTCATGTTTCTTGAATAATTTCACATCCTATCCATTAGCCAGATGTGTTAGAGCAAATGAATGACTGCTCAAGAGAGTGTCTTTATCCTGAGTTGTCCTTTTCTTTCTGTCTTTGTTGGATGGTGTCAAACAAGACAAAAGCAATAAATAAACTTCTAAGCACTGCAAGAGATAATAATTAGAATCAGCAGTACTCAAAAAGGAGCCTAAAATGATGGAGGGGATAGTGGGCTTTTTAGAATACAAAGAGTATTCATTGCCATTTCACTCTGTTTATCAGGTCAAGCAAACTACTGTGGAAAGTCACTCTGGAAAAGGGTAAAGAAATATATACACTGCTTTGGCACTGCCCACTATGCCAAGTAAATGGGTTAAGAGGTATATCAAGTAAATGGGTTAAGAGGTATACTGGGCTTTATTTTCCTCTCTTCCCTACTAAGTTCCTCTTAGAAGATGCTCTAAGATGCACTAGTTCCTCCCATTGTGTTCTATCTAGTCAGGAAGTTGATATTCTGATTGAAAAGTACTGTAATTGAATGATTTGGTACTTGCGCAGACATGAGTTTAAATCCTGCCTTGGCCACTTAATAACTGGGTTATCTTGAGAAATATTATTAGACTTTTCTAAGCCTTGGTGTTTTCAACTCTGAGATGAGGATAATAATGGTGTTCATCTCATAGGATTGTTGTAATAATTAAATGAGATAGTACATGTATAAACCAGATGTCCCCAGGTTTTCTGGTCTTCTTGGGTCATACATTTATCCACTATCTACATAAAATGGCTTGTGACCCCTTTCCACATTCCATGCCCAATAGCTCTGAATATTTGGGGCACCAGACTTTTCCTTAGTTGACTCCACAGTTTGCTTCCCCACTATTTCCTACTCCTATTTGTCACTCTTGACTACTGAAACTGCCTTTTTCTATCACCTGCTCCCTTTGCTCTAGCCCTTCAAAAGATGAATCAAGGGTAGGAAAATACTAGAGCCAGAAGAGTCATGAGTGCCTGGAATTTTGCAGAAGCCCTGAGAGATATGATAAATAAGACTGGATACAATATATTGCATACCTGGATAAAGGGGGAAAAGAAGAGCAAGTAAACAAAGGTAATTGTAAAATTTTGAGTCTGGATAAGCAGTAGGATGGTGGTGCAGACATGGACAAGTCCAAAGGAAGATTTGACTTCAGTTGACTTTAGTCAATGGCAAAGATGTTGACTTTGGTTTTAGAGATACTGAATCATAATGGTGCATTCAGGAGACAATTCCCGTGGCTCATTACTAGTGCTGGTCCAAAGCTCAGAGAGGCAGCAGCCCAAGGAAATAGGTTTGGAAGTTTCCTTGTACACATGATAGCCAAAGCATGACCCCCCTCACCTGAATATTTAAATTTTAAGGTTTTTTTTTTTAATAAGAAGGAAGAAATAAAATTGTCATTTTGGAGTCTCAAAAGAACTGAGCATCATCCAGTTACATTACAAATGATCTCCCAAAAAATGCATTCCTTTAGACCAGCAACTGAGTTTTTAGTCATTATTATTTTTCTAACCAAAATTTAGAATTATAGAACTCAAAACATTTTTGATTTGGAATAAACTACATTTGGAATAAGCCCTAAAATGTTCCTGGTCCAAATGCCTCACTTACATATGGGGAAATTGCCCTTCTAGAGACCCTATGTGACCTATTCTTGTTCATTCATGCCGGACAGTGATGCCAGGTAACTATAACCTACTAGTAGAATTTCTGTTCTTCCTTGCTCATTTTTTTCAGCTACTGTTCAGCTACCAAAGGTATGTTTTTAGAGATTTTACCTGATGAAAAATTTTCTTTCCAACTGAAGTACAAACACAGATAGTGAGGAGACAGTGTAGAAAAAGGAGTCGGAGGGCCTGGATTTTAGTCCCATACAGAAAGAATTAGCTATGTAACATGGAGACAGTCATTTAATTTTTCAAGATATCAGTTTCTCAGTTGAGTAGCAAGGAGATTGGTCTGAATTAGCTCTGAAATGACTTGCAGCTCTGATGTTCCTTGATTCTTGGAGGTATCAACTGTCTTCAACTGGATCCACATTTTCTAATCCCACACAAGATGGAGAGCGGGCCCATTCCAGTATTTGGGGAGGCCCATCAGGACAAGAACTGGCCTCTGTCTGTGGGGGCTGGAGAGGGGAAGCAGCTGAAGCAACACTATCAGTTTCCTTCCCATTCAGAAGAGAACAATCGAGCTCCTCCCAGGGGAAACCATTCGGATTTTGACAGTGTGGGGTCTGTCTTATGACGGGAATGAAGGATTACTGTAGAATGGGGGTGCTTAGCGGCTGTGATTCTGAACACAAAATCAAAGATGGAAGGAAGTCCAAGAGGTCCTTAGGTCCAGTCCCCTGTTTCTGTCTAAGCCTTCCAAGGCAGATGGTTGTCATCCTACATTCAAAGATCTCCAGGGCAGCTTCCCACAGCGCCCTGGGTCAGAATGTTTCCCCTTTACAATCAAGAAATTCTTCCTGGTATTTAAGTAGAAACACTTTCAGTATAGCACTAGTCTGTTTACCCTTGTCTAGTCCTCAGTGGAGATGAGGAACAATATCCCATGTGAAAATAACACTTCTTATACCTGACAGTGGTAAATAAGTCAACTATTAGCTTTTGGTGGGTGGGGGGGGCGGTGTGTGTCATTTTCCATCCCGTTAATCTTTTTTGTTCTTTTTGTTCTTTTTTTTCTTTTCCTTTCCTTTTTTTCTTCTTTTTTTTTTTTCTTTTTACTCCTAGCTGGATTCTTTCCAGCTTCTCCAAATGAGTCTTAAAATAGGAGGATGAAATCTGAGTTCCCACTCTAATTAAAACCTCAGCAATGCCAAGTTTTGTAGAAGGATTACTCTCTAGGCTTTCATTTCATAATTCTCAACATATGCCTGCCTCATATTACAATTTTGTTGTAGTACTTTGCCACTGACTTGGGGCCCATAGCTATTTACCTTTAGTACTTGTTTCTGCCAGTTGGAGCGCATTTTTATCCATTTTAAACATCTTCCTGCTTTTAATGACCTCCCCCTTTCTACGTTGTTAAAGGTCACTTTAAATTCTAATCCTTCCTTCTAATATTTGAAGATCTTTTCCAGGCTTAGTTCAATCTGAAAACATTCTAATCTATTATTTCATTGAGAAAGGAGTCTCAATTTTCTCCCAATACTCACAAGCATGGTTTGAGCATGAAAAGCATTGCAGACCACCCTTCTCCAGTCTTCTATTCAACAAACATCTTTTCAAGCACCAATGGTAGGCACTGAGAATACAGTGATGGATAAATCATAACTTCTTTATCCACCCAGTAACATATACATACAATGTATACAAAATGTACTCATGAAGTACTCACTCTTTGCAAACCTGTGGTGGGTATAGGGACTATGACAGTGAACAGGACATATAAGGCTCTTACCTTTGTGGATCTCACATTCTAAGGGAACTAGAGGAAGAGGGAGACAAAGTACAAGTCGAAAAATATGTCAAATCTTGATAAATGTTCTAAAAGAAACAATGGGATGATAGACATCATAGTGGTGGCTGTCTTAGAGGGGGTAGACAGGAGAGACCTCCCCAAGAAGGGAACTCTGAAGACCTTGCAACTTAGCAGAGTTCTGCTATTCTGAACCAATCCTCTTTAGCAAACCAAACCCTCCTCATGGCCTCTTCTCTTAGACACAGAAATAACTTTTGGGGGATGTTAATGGTGGATAATGCACTGTTCCTTAGTAGTTATTTACATTTCCAATTATTTACATTTCTATCATTCATGTTCTTTAATCAAAAGGAACGGTAAATGAATTTCAGGATATAGGTACCTTAGTTACATAGGAAGTTAATAGACATTCCTGGAAAACAAGGATCCAGTGGTCCCTTAGGTATGGAGAGAATGGAATTCAATACCATCCCATAAATTTCTTCACTGCAGGGTTTCTCATAGCCTTGAATAGGTTGATGAACTTTAGGACTCTCTCAAATGGGATGTTTACAGCTGTTCCCTAAGCTTTGGCATGAAATCTGTGATAGAATATTTTGTGATGAATGCTGGGCTTAGGAGATGTCTTGGATCCTTTGGTGACTTTTGACACTGGGTTTGGCATTAAGGATATGATTCTAAATCATAAGCACCCAGTATGCAGGCTAGCCTCGGATGTTTCTGAATGGTATGACAGGGGTAAAAATGAGCTTCTCCATGACCCTGGGCCTGTACTTCTCTTGTTCCTACAGACCATGGGGCATTTTGAGAGTCTTTTGAGTGTCCTGAATTTCCTCTTTCCAGGAAAATATGCAAACATACATAATCACACTCATGCGGAGGGTTCACAGGTCTACAAAAATGCATGCATGGACTAGAAGATTTCTAAGGATCTGTTCAACGTTAAAGTTCTAAGTTTCTGCTTTCAGATCATACTGACCTCTCTGTTCATGTTTTTTATTAGCCTGTGGATTTCTTGAAACTGGTTGTTTTACCTCTTCCCAGACTCGTTCGGCCTTGGTGGAGTGCTCAGTACGCAAAGGATGCTAATTATCTGTGTGCCTGTGGTCGCCTCCCCAGAGGGTCCTGCGGTGGCTGCTGCCTGAGAAACAGCCAGGGAGAGTGGGGAGACACCCCCCCAACAAAGAAGTACCAACCAACCCTGGGGATACCCAGTTGGCTTCCCAATTAGTGAATGAGATCATTTTCCTTCTGATCTTTTCCAGAAATAGATCCGTGAAGAAGGCGTACACTGAAATGACCTAGCAAGGCAATGAGAAGGAAGTGACTAGAAAGGGAATTATTAAAAACCCAACTTCTTCTTTAAAAGGGAAATGGAAACAGGGACCTGGAAGAGGGTTATAACTGCCAAGCCAGCAGTGGCTCCTGCTTTCCTCCCCATGCTCCCAATATGGATTTCCTGCCTGCAGGGTACCATTTGATTTAGAGCTATGGGAGCCTCACACACACTCTCATGAGAAGGGCTTGGAAAAGAAATAGAGCAGCATTTGCCCTCTCCCTGCCACTTCTGTATGAAGGCAGTTAGATTGATTAACCCTGTTTCCTCAGCAGGATTGATCCTGATACTTGCTTGAGAAATTGTGATGATTATGTGTAGCCTGACTGACAAATAACAAATTATGATTTCTTTTTTACAAAACTGAATGTCCTCTGGTTTATATAACCACCTTGATTCTATAGGCAATCATCAGTGGCATACTTCCCTTTCACTCTCCTTTGCCATGAGTTTTGAATGATCTATGAAAGGATGTTTTGATGATGTGGTCCTGAAGGTGTGCCAAAACCCCACCCCATCTTTTTGGCTTCTCTGCTTTACCCAGGGTGGTTGTGAAGGGTGAAGTCATAGAAAAGGTAGATTTGGGTCCTTAGGAAGTCTGTCTTCTGAAGTAAGTTTTACAATTGAGCAGATTGCCTTGAATACCCACCTGATAATTTTGAAAGCCTAAAAATAAATTGAACCTGGTACTTAGAAAAGGTGGCTTTCAATATTAGAGGACGTCCCTGTGTTTCTAGCTTTCCATGTGATCGGGGAATTTGTTAAGGCTCTAATTTCCTTCCTTGCGACCTGGCTTGTCTTCAGGTGCTAGCTGGAAGTCAGAATGACACAGACTGTGCAAATAAAAAATGCAGGGAAGGGGAAAAGGTCAACATGTGTTTTTCGTTTCAGTTTAGTTTCTTATTTTGGAGGGTTATTTTTTTTCCTTCTTGCAATAAAACTGGTCCTGCTACCAGACTAACATATGGATATTTTTATTAGGCAATTATCAAAAGAGATATCAAACATTTCTGGAGTTTTTAATGTGTAAGAGGTCTTTCCCAGAACTCCTGTCCTCATTGGCCCTTTCCTTCTTGCTAGTGTTCTACTAAATCATATATTACATACATATATTGGAAGTCTACATCACACAGAGGCATTGGCCTTGGCATCATCTGAAAACTAGTTGGAAATGCACATTCTCAGGCATCACCTCAGACCTACTGTAACAGAAACTCTGAGGAGGGTGGGGGCCAGTGATTTTTTTGTTTGTTTGTTTTGTTTTTGTTTTTTTTTTTAAGATTTTATTTATTTATTTGACAGACAGAGATCCCAACAGGCAGAGAGGCAGGTAGAGAGAGAGAGAGAGAGGAGGAAGCAGGCTCCCCGCTGAGCAGAGAGCCCAATGCGGGACTCGATCCCAGAACCCTGAGATCATGACCTGAGCTGAAGGCAGAGGCTTTAACCCACTGAGCCACCCAGGCGCCCCGGGCCAGTGATGTTTTAACCAGCCCTCCAGAAGATACTCATGTAGGCTCAAGTTGGAGAAGCCTTGATGTACATTATTGTGCAACTGCCCACCTCCTGGGTGCACACCGGATGCTTCAGGAACCCAGGCAGTTTTATACTGAAATCCATCCTTGCATGGAGATTAGTAGAGACAAATTGTGGGGCGAGGTGGTGGGTGGGAGGGGGAATTTTACTATCTGAAATCAAAGGAACTAACAGATTCGTAAGTCACTTGAATTCTCAGTTTTCTCATCTACAAAATGGGAATGGGAGTTATTCCCATTTTGTAGCTCCCAACTCTGTCTTGTAGGGTTGTTGAAATGACTAAAGGACAGAATGTATGTGAATGTGATTCCTGAACTGCAAGGCACTCTATGCAGTTAGCTCTAGAGTTAACTATACAAATCAATAATGCTGAAGTGTATTATGAACTGCAGGCTCCTGGGGAGTAGGAGAAAGGGGCAGGGTTGCAGGCAGGGACTGCGTCTCCTTTGTCCTCATCAGTATTCTGAACCCTGAGTCCAGACAGCATAATGGCCATTCATTGACTTTTTGCTGAATAATTATAACTCATATTTGGTAAATGTTTACTCATGCAATCATCAAATAACCTTTGAGGTGGGTACTATTTGTATCCCCTTTTGTGGATGAGGATTGAGATGTTAAGTACCTTACCCATGCCCACATAGTTAGAAATGGTGGAGCCAGCATCTGAATTCAGGCAAACAGGTTCTACAACTCTAACTTCCCTGCACAACCTCACAACTAATCCATGAGTAGTGATGCTAAGGATGGTGATGAGAGGAGACATTTCATGTTTGCTCTGTGCTGCTCACTGTTCCAAGTTCTCTTTGTGCCTTACCTCATAACAACTTGAGAGAGGTACATACTATTATCATTGCCCTTACTAATACAATTTATTTTTGTAAATGATCTGAGGAAGTAGAAAGCTATTTCAATGAAGGCATTTACTGCTACATTAGTTAAAATAAACAGAGACACAGAGACTAGTCTTGATGTTGGATTTCTTCTGACCAAGATAAAAATGCCTTCATATTGCACCTCTATGCATACTGTTTGTTCACTTGACTTACCAATCCACTAATCAATAAGCTTTTATGAAGTGCCTCAATAGTGCCCAGTGCTGTCCTTCTAGACACAGAAATATGAGACACAGTTTCTGCTCTTAATATGCTTCAAATCAAGTTGGGAAAATGTGTCAACCTTCATAAAACAGAAAATAAAGGCTAAATAGGTAGTTAAATGCTGGTTATGATGTATAAAGTAATCATTTTACACCTTCAGAGAGGTTGGTGGAAATGAAGTCCTCTGACAGGAATTTTCACAAGGGTCTGAAGGAAACTCCTATTGTTAGACTCAGACTTCAGTTGATCTGGGCAACTGTCATTGAACTGTTTATTTCAGCATCCCTGCACACATTCTCCTTCCAGGCTATCGCAGTAATCAGGATTACTAAGGGAATAGTGACCTGTTACCCCATTTTTATCTGTTTTGTTGACTTATCCTCAGTACTGAGAGCCATATCTGGAACATATTTGGTGCTCCATAAACATCTGTGATTAAATGATAATAAGCAGGAGAAGAATAATGTGGGAGAAGGAGGATAGATATAGTTTGCCAAATTTGGGGCTGGATGGGGAGGCCAACGGTCAGGGATACTACTCCCCAAACGTGGGTGAGGCAAGAGCCTGGCATTCCATGTAGAACTTGGGTTCAGAAGGAGAACAGGAACAGAGACTTTTGTTATTTACAATACAAATTCCCCTGCTCCATACACTGGGGCGTGATGTTGTCTGGCCTCCTTGAAGTCCCTCTCTCCTCACCTTAGAGAAGAAACCTCATATGTACTTGGTAATTTTGAAAGTTGAGAACCAGGGTCTCTTGTCATCAATTTCATTTTCCCTGGTTTTATTTCTACTTAGCAAACTTTTGGATGCCAAGCCCAAGTCTTGGTTACACCCCATGTTTCCTTCAGAGGAAACTGTACTAGTAATTGAAAACAGAAATTGGTTCTTTTATTCTAATTCGTGGGATGCAGGTAAGATTCCTGTTTGTGCTCCACCTTGGCTGTGTCTTTTCTAATCCTGGGAAAATATCTGGATATAATTCTCTGTTTTAGTCCTTTGGTCTTTCCTTTACATCTTTATGCAAAAATCAAGGTCTTTCATCAAGATTGGGTTGTCTGACCATATCTTTTGAGACTTAATAATTCCACTCCTGGGAATTTATTCTTTATTTTAAAAAGATTTTATTTATTTATTTGTCAGAGAGAGAGTGCCCATGCACAAACAGGGGGAGCTGCAGACAGAGGGAAAAGCAGGCTCCCCACTGAGCAAGAAAGGAGACTGAGGAGGGACTTGATCCCTGAACCCTGGGACCATGAACTGAGCCACTTAAGGCAGCCACTTACCTGACTGAGCCCCCCAGGCATCCCAACTGAGAATCTGATCTTACAAATGATCTCAAAGAGTAGAAGATGTGTACACAAAAATAATGCTAGATTAGTTAAAATAATGATAAAACCAGAAATAGCCTAAATGTCTAGTAACAGGAAAATGGTTAAAGAGCTAAATGATGAAAAATCCACTCAAAATATTCTGCTGCTTTAAAATTATAATTATGAAGATTATGTAGCAATGTGGAAAATGCTTGCAATATAATGTTAAGCAAAGAAAACAATATTGCATTAAATTTAGGCTGTGACTATAGCTATGTCAAAATGATGTGCGCACCTGGATGAGAACTAGAAATAAATGTTTAAGTGAAGATATTACTTGTTTCTCAACAAATAATCAAGATTATGGGTAAAATTTCTTTATTTCAATTTCTTCCGAAGTTGTTATAACTTTGGTAATTCAAAAGAATTGGAAACAAGATGGTCCGGCTGCTGCCCCATCTGGAACTGGAAAGAATCACAGTGTATGGGGTGAGATGTGAGCATCCCATACCCAGCTATACCCCAAACTGCGGGATTGCATAGACCTCTCTCAAGGGCAAAGGCCATGCATGGCATTCCTTCTGACAACTGTCTAGAATACCTAGTGTAAAACTGTCCACAGCACATGCTCAAACCATGGGGTTGGCTGACATAGATGGCCCCACCCACATCCTTCATGGATATTAGCATAACATGTCTTTGAGAATCTCAGTAACAGTTACAACTTCAGAGTTTTTCCTTACCAGGGATTTCTCCCATTTTCACGGTGTCCTCAGTTGAAGGGAACTGGCTCTGCAACTTTCTAACTGTATGATTTGGGTCAAGTTACTTAACCTTACCAAGCATCAGTTTCCTCATACGTAAAATGGATATAGTAATAATGCCTACTCCATGTAGTACTGTAGGATATAAATGAAAAAAAAATAGGAAAATACTATTTGCTATAGTAGTTTAATAGAAAGCACTCAACGAAAGGAAGCTATGGGTAATGTTTTTATTGCAAAGGCCCCCATTGTTCTAAATGTCAAAGAAATAAGTTTAAATATAAAATCAACAAAAGAATGAAATGCTGCCTTTCACTCTCAAGAGAAACTTATGTTTATTGGAAAAGTTTGCAACTTCATTTGATTGTATCTTTGGGTCTTATTATAGTTCTTTCTCTTCCATTGGCTAACCAGTATCCTCTGGGTTTGAGTCTTGTCAAGTGTTCTTGCTGCAGGGAGGTACTGTCTGCACTAGAGTATTTAAATCATGTTAGGGAGTTTAACTAAGCATCCAACCAGGTAGCATGGTTGAGCATAGTAACTCTGACATTTGCAGAAACGCATAATTTCAGGCCAGATAGAAGGCTAAGAGAAAGAGGCACTGCTGGTGATGCCACAGATGACTAACCCAGATGAGGGAGATGGGAAGTATGGGAAGCCAAGAGCAACAGCCAAGGACAAGAGAGGAATTTGGTTTGAAAGGAGAGTGTTAAGACATCAACAGCCTGAAAAGAGAAGTCCAGGGTAATTTGTGGCCTGTTGAGTACCAGGAAAAAAGATGTGGCAAAAGAAGGCACAGATGTTGTGAAGAATGCAAGGAATTTATGACGATTCATAGTCTAACTCCGGGAAATGTCTGCCAAGGGCAGATCTCAGTGGACCGTGGGAGCATTGGTTCAGTGAGAAGATATGTAAAGACTAGGACTTCACAAGTGACCTTTACCAGAGTATCATCTTGAACCACAGCAAAGGAGGAGGAGGAGAGGAGGAAAACAAGAAGTTGTTTGAAAAGAAAAATAAATGTCAGCAAGTCTTTAGAAGTAATTAAAGTGTTTCTAGGCCAACAGCCCCCTTTTTCCTATCATTCTTTTCTTTAAGAAGTCCTCATCAATGACATGAACTCTGAGTTTAGAAATGAGGATGTATGCAGCTCTCTCCACATTCTCTTATCAGAATCCATACAACTCAGTCAAAGAGCTTTACTTCTCTCCTCTCACCCCAAGTACATAGAAGTTGCTACAAGACCTTGAGGATCTTGAGGAACTGAAGGTTTCTATATGCAGTTTTTATACAAATACACATCTAATTGACATATTGGAGATTACGGAGACCATAGCTATCAAGAAGTCAATGGACTTGATATTCTCCTTTCTCATAGGTGTGAGAGGCTTGGTGTGGGGTTACAGGGAAGAATATACTTTCTGGAAAGCTGGGAAGAGAAAATGGAGACTGCCCTGCTAAAAGACTATGCATCAAGAGAGATCTGTTAGCCCTCACTTGGGCCTTCACTTCCTGCCGGAGTTAAGACAAAGTTAATTTGCTTAAATATTAGTATAATCAGTGCCTCCATGCAACCTTCCCAAACCCAGATCTGAGCCACAGAGAGCAGACAGAAGGCAAGTGTTAAAGGAAATAAAATGTCCCACAAGCAATATCCTGTCCCAATATGACACATTAGTCCTCAGGTTACTTGTTCCCAATGAGGCTAATGAATTCCCCAATCATGGATAAACTGAAAAACAACTTCTGGGGCAACTGTCTCTAGTTCTCAGAAAGTAAATTCATGGAGATGAACGACTGGATAGAAGGCCAAGAGGCCACTGCCTCAGAGTGGAATCCCAGAGCAGAGCAGTGTGGTCATTCACAGCATGTTTGACTATGTGAGGAAAAAAATAAAAAGAAAGGAGTTTGGTTTCTCTTTTGTGATTTTGAATATCAAAGATGAAAGTATTTTTCTTTGCTGAATTTAGTAAAATAAGAAAATCAGAGATTTTTATTAGTTGAGAATAATATTTGCTAAATAACATTTGTAAGTTTTAAAGAGGTAGGCATGCTATCGGTCTTAGATGAAATTAAATTAAGAACAATATTTATCGTGGACACAAGCCACAACTTAACCACATGTCTCCCTCTCCTTATTCATAATTTACTTCTTCAATTCAGAAAAATAATATTTGGGGGAAGAAGATTAGGATGAGTGGGTGGTTAAAAGCTTACAGGCTTAGTGATTGCCAGATTGCTAAGAAATCTCTTTAGTTGACCTTAAGTTTGCTATGATGTCCAAAGATGTATGAAATTCTAAAATACAATAATTTGAGGAAAGCCCTTCAAGTCTATTGGTCATGTTTAAATAATCAAATATTAAGAGAAAAGGGAGAAAAATTATAGCAGCAAAATTCCATTGAAAGAAAAGAAATAAAAGATGGTCTCATGAGTCCAGAATTTAGCTGAAAGTTCCTGAAATAATATAATAACTCTAAATGAACTCTTCAGTCTAATCTGCATACCTGCTTGGTATTTTGATAAATAATACTACAACCTGAGAACTCCTTGTACAGATTTTAAAATTTTAGTAACCTTAGTATTAGTTTATTTTACCAAAAAAGGAGGTGATGTTTGAAAAACCATGTTTATAGTGGTCATCTTCTAATTTTATCCACTGGGCAGATGCTGGGTACCAATTGCAGAGATGATGACCTGCCTGGAAGCCCATTCACTTTATCAGAGATGAGACAGCATATGGTTGTAGCTGGAATTTTCCAGGGAAACTATGCGTGTGTTCCCCTGGAAGGAACTGAATTATCTCACAGAGGATTCATATACACAGACACCAAGGAAACCAGTGAAATAAAAAGTTGGCCATTCTGAGGGCTACAAGTTTAGCATTCTGGCCGACAGTATGAGCAACCCTCCCAGGGCTTGTCTGCTTATTCATTTTTTGAAGATGCAGCTTTGTAAAAAGTAATGGTAAAAGACTGTGCCCATGATTTCACACTAATTTTCATTTCCAAGTGCCCACACAAGTGAAGGCCATCCCTCACCTATTTCTCTAAGCCTTCAGGACCCTGGTTTCCACAATGTAGTTTGATTCTCTACTGTTTCAACAGCCCCAATAAATGACTCCCCCTATTACCCTCTTTCTAATTCACACCTGTATCCTCCTTAAACTGGCTTCTTCAATCCCTATACATGGTCTTGTGCCCTCCTCTTACTCAAGCCTGCCTCCCTATTAGACATTCCCTATTTTCCTCCATCAAATCCAACACTGATCCTTGCTTTCCTTAAACTCTTTCCTTCCTAAAATTTATTTCATCTAAATTTAAACCTGACAGAAAGGAAACTCCCGGTCTCAATATACCACATGGACTTCTTCTTCCCTCTCTGCATATGACACTCTTGTAGGTGCTACAGAAACACTTCCCAGGACCTTTCAATTCAGGAACAGCACTGGTGACACACCGGCATGAAAGGGACATCACACACACCCAACTGGCACTAAACTGCACGCCATGTGGTTATTTATATCATGTAACACCCTGGCCACCTTCTCCTTCCCTCCCTCCTCCTCCTTCTCTCTCCGTGTTCAATCTGTCGCTGACTCTGGCTGTTCCTTCTCTACAATAATGCCGAGAGCTATGTCTGCTGCTGTGGAGGCGGCCTTCCAACAGCTCACTCCCTAAGGCAGGCCCAGTGCCTCTCCTTACGGGGCCTCCCCCTCCCAACACTCTCCCTTCAGACACGCCAGACTGCCCTGGCAGCTGTCACCCCTTCACCTGCCATCCTGACTGTGTCAGACCCACCCCTGGGAAAATCTCCAGATGTGCCCTGAGCAAAACACAGAGGCCTGAGTGGGGAGACTGACAGGGAACAGGGCCCCTGAGAACGCAGAGCAGGTGCCAAGTTGCAAAGAAAAGAGAAATGATAGACTTTAGAGTGAAACTAAAAATAAAGAGAATGTGTTTCAATACTCTTTTGGCTGATTCATCTTTCTGTGGCACCAGAGAGAAGGGTGTTACCCTCTATTCACCAGTGCCTTATGTTTTGCCTACAAGGCCTCTCTTACCACATCTGAAAGAGTAAATGAGCAATAACAATGCAAGTAGAAGAGATAAAGTTGGTAGCATGGCTACAATCTCCAGATTGGAGCCAGACTCATCTTACAATTTCCGTCATAGTCTTTCTCAAAAAAATGAGATAAGTGAAGTCCATATACATAATTCCTCAACATCCCTTCATATTCTTTCTCTTGTTGTCTATTTTCATCTCATTCAGGCCTGGGTCCAAGATGGAGTAGTGACTAAGTGGGCCTGGCGACACTGTATACTTGGTGACTGCTTATTCCCAAAGTGAGGTTGGCAGGGGAGGGAGCCCTAGTTTTCAGTCATTCCAGGGAGGGAACTAAACTCTAATTCCTAGGCTACTATGAAGTCTGCATAGAAATTGTCTTAAAATTCATCAGTAAGCAAAAACATCAGCGGTTGTCAGTAGGAAAAGAGGAGAAGATACAGAAAAGAAGAGAAAAGAAAGAGCTGAGGCATGAAGTGAAGAGAGAGGAGAAAAATACGTATGCTGGTTGAAAGTGATTGGGAAACCACTTCTGACCACCTATTTTGCCCGCACACACCTCATGCCTTGCAACACTGTTTTCAAAGAAGTGGATGGATGGGCATGGTAACACTGAATTGCTACTGGGGAGAAATCAAAGGTAACGAGAGTTCAAGATAAGCCCATATGACTTTGCCTTGTTTGACTTGATAGATGCATCCATTTTCAAAGGGTCTATTCTAGATTAAAACTATTTAGAACAATCTATACAACCTATAGTTTGGATATCCTTTCAAAGGGCATGGTTATTCATTTACTTTAATGGCAAATAGTCCTCCTCTATCTAAAAAGGATCTTTTCAACAAAACATTGGAAAGGATACATTTTTAAGATTAAGAGAAGAGGACAATACCTGCTCAGCAAGCTATGTTATCCAACTCAACTCTGTAATTATACTGCTTAAAATAGCTAACATTTATCCAGACCTTACTGCATACCAGACATTGTACAAGATACTTTGCACACATTATCACTTAATCTTGGAGGTACTCTTTTACATATGTCCATTTTCTATAACGTCTGAGTCTTAGAATATTCAGTGCCTTGCCCAAGGTGAACAGTGAATAAGTGGCAGAATCCAGATCTGTCTGATTCCAAAACCTGTGCTTTTAGCCATTCCACATATTGCCTCCTTCATTGGTATGACTGATGTCACAGGCAGATCATGCTCAAATCCTGCAATATGTTCTAAATAACTGAAACTATGTAACTAGAAAATGGTAGCTAACTTATATAGCAGGCCCAACTGAAGTCATTCAAACATAAAAATGACCTCTTGGCATTTGATTATCTTTTACCTTAGACGTTGATAAACCAAACCATTCCCTTAGGGCAACATTTCTGTCCAGCAAAGCATTTCTCTTGCCAAAATATAATTTTGTTGGCTACATCTATCTCCTCCAAGCCCTGGAATCAGACCTAAGCTAGTAAATTGTGCTGTCCTGGCAAGACGGTTGTCCTCCAGGGCATTGTATCAGACTAAAGTAATACATCATGTTGCTTCCCACTCTGTTGGCCCATTTCTCCAGAGTCCTAAAACGGTAATATTTCTGCTCTGAATCGCCAGTTTTCTTGTCCCTAGGCCTTGTGCTTTAGTTTCCTGGTCTTAGAGATAGAGGTGAACTAAATAACACTATTTTTACACCTGCCCTTGAGTTGAGGCTTCCAAAAGAAAGGAGGCTTTAAAGAAAATGGAAGCCCCATGTATCTCTGCTTCATTCCTTTCAGACCCACAGATATACAAACATTGACTTGATTGGGTAACGAGAAGATTTTGGTCTTTTGGGGTTGTGGGGATTTAGTAGCTGAGAAAGAGTTGCTGAGTGGTGGGGGTGGGGGTGGGGTCAAATAGAGCCAAGATTCCTAGAAAAGATGACCTCGTCCAACTGAGAAGTAGTGGGACCAGCAAACACCAACAGTTAAAAATTAACATAGGCCAAAATGAAATCAATGCCTAAGTGTGATAGGTTTTCCAGAAAAGTTCATGACAGGTAGTTCATAGAAAAGTGAACATTTTCTCAGTGTTCACTTTTGCAGATGCCAAAGGTCAATCCTACTTGGAAAGCTCCTTGCATAGAAAAGCAGAAATGTGTAGAGTGGACATATGTTGGACAACATATATAGCAACATATAAGGCAGAAAAACTTCTTCAAAAACAATCTTAATTTCAAAGAGTATGACAGTAGCCTTGATACTGATGGTAAGTCACTTGACTCCCTGTTACATGTGTAAGTATGTGCATGTATGTTATTCTAAGTGCATAAAAATTACCTAGTTTACAGAAGTGAAAGCCTCTTTCTGTATCTTTACTAATCATATGACAACATATATCTCAATAATTGTTTTCATTCAAGTGTGATTTCCATAAAAATTTTTTAAAGGTAAAATACTGACTCATCATAAGGCTTTAAGCTAAATGCCAATCCTATGAATTCAGAAAATATCAACCATCAATGTATCACATTTTGTGTTTGGATAAATAGTCTTATCGCAATTTTCCTTATGTTAGAAATTCATGAAAGGAGTCTAGTTTTCCATATAAAGCCATAAAATGTGTAGGAAGGATTGAGAAGTAATTCTGATTTTTCCACCAATGAAAATAACAATTAAAATGCTAAAATAGAGGCAAGTTCAAGATTACTCATATTTTACCCAACTTTCCTAGAGTATACCATGCAAAATTATGTCAACTGAATGATTTTTTATTAGACAAGGTGGCCCATGGGAAATCATTGCCCTAAGAAATTAATCATTCTGAGTTACTCTGAATTGTCAACATGTCTGGAGGTTTTGGATAAATAGTTGGTGTAAGAAACCCAATTTTCTGGCTTCTGTGGATTCTTACTGTAGTAGTTAATTTTGAGATCAATCTTCAGTTAATCAAAGTTAAATGAAAGTAGTTTCTTATTACTTAATAACTCCATTTGTGTTTTCCATCAAACATAATTGTGGATTTTTTTAGAAACAGCCAACTTGAATTGTCTTATTTCTTTTTTTCTGCCTTCAAAATATGATTGACTTTAGAACCTATTCCTGTTAGCAATTTCTAGAAAATAGTTTTATTCCTCAGAACCCAAATAGTAGCAAGTTGTGTCTTCAGAACTGAATATTTCCCTGTTTGCAAAATATTTGCATTTTTCATTGTTTAAATATTGATACTTCAAATCAATGTCTCCTCTTTCCATTGACAGGGTTTAAATAATTAAAGTAAAGCTTTCTCAATAAAAGGGGAAGTTTCAAAGGAAATTAAAATTCAGATCAGCATCCCAACTGCCTTCCGAGAAACCTATAAGAAGCACAAGCATACACAGCACCAGAAGAATTAGTATCATTTCTACCAGTAATGCACAACTAGAGCTCTTTGTTCTGGAAATTATTATCCCAGTTTAATCTCAGCATTACACCTTCTCCTTCAGAGATGAAGGGAAGCAAGTTGCTTGCCTCCATGACAAAATGTGAGACTCAGCTAATTGGTGTGGTTTTGATGATGCCACAATTCTGCCCAAAACCCTTGTAACTAGCAAGTTTGCCCTGAAGATTATTGAATTACTCCACTGACCATGCATTATTTAAAGGGAAGTGCTATTATTATAGAAGCCAGCTGCTTAACCATTGGAATTCTGTCTGTTTGCCTACTTTCAAGACACAGCAGTGCACTGTGACTACATGTTATGTCTACGCATAATGGAGTCAAAGCCTAGGTTAGGTGGTGGCCAGTTTGTCTGCTAAGCAACATTTGGTGTGCATGCTTTGGAGCAAAACTACTGACTAAATAAATAAATAAATAAATTTTCAATGTCAAGAGTCTGTCAGCAAGAAAAAAATCTGTGAAATTTTGTACATGTTATCCGTTCATGCTAATGGTGGAGTTAGTATATAGTCACTTCATAATGCCAGTACCACAGAACTCTGGGAATTTACCTACTTGTAGAAAGGACTCTCGTTTTTCTATTCTATTTCTTTTTTGGTAGTCCCAAGTGAGGAAAAAATATTTTAAGCCTCTTGGGGGAACTCAAGTAATAAATAAAAAAAAAATGTCACTTTCAAAGTTAAAAAAATATTTGAACCTCTTTCTTGAAGGCAATGTAAGTAACTTCCAACCATACTGAATATTTGGCCTAGATGGGTTTTCTCCTCCATTTCTTTACTTGTTACAGAATCTGAAATAGCTGGGACCATGGCAGTCATACACTGTGTACAATACAGGAATATGTTTCTAAGATCTCTGGCAGGTGCTCATACAGTCTTTACTTAACTGTTTCTAACAATGGGTAGCTCATTATCTTTAAAAGAAGTTTATCTCCTCTTTAACACTTTTGAGTACAAATTGTTAGAAGTTTCTTCTTATACTAAGGCAATATTTGTTTCCCATTCACATACCAGTTCTGACACTGCCCACTGGAGGAGAATTACATAGTTCCTAATGAGGAGTTTATAAAGGCAAGGATAGAACAATTCATTCTATCTCATTTAAAAATTAATCACAATGACAACAGCTATAATTTACATGTCATAATAAGTCCCTATTTTTCTCAAAATTAATATTGGAGCAAATGATTTTACAGCCTTTCCAGTGAACCATATTGTTTCAGACTTCTAGTTTAAGCCCATAGCAACAAATATCTTTATTTTGGTTCTCTAAAAAAAGTAATAGGAGTGTACTGGGGGTGGGCATACAAAATGGTCCTGCCACAGTATGGAAAACAGTATGGAGGTTCCTCAAAAAATTAAAAATAGAACCTATAATCCAGGAATTCTACTTCTGGGTATTTATCTGAAGAAAATGTAACACAGGTTTGAAAAGATATGTGTACCTCTATGTTCACTGCAACATTATTTATAATAGCCAAGATAGGGAAGCAATTAAGTGTCCATCAATAGATGAATGAATAAAAAAGATGTGGTATATAGTATATACAATGGAGTATTAGTCAACCATTAAAAAAATGAAATTTTGCCATTTGTAGTAAGATGGACAGACCTAGAGGTATCATACTAAGTGAAAAAAGTCAGATGGATAAAGACAGATATCATACAATTTCACTTATATAGGGAATCTAAAAAACAACACAAAGGAACAAACAAAACAAAACAGAAACAGCCTAACAGCTATAGAAAACAAGTCAGAGGGGAAGGGGTGGAGATGGGCAAAACAAGGAAAGGGGATTAAAAGATATAAACTTCCAGATATAAAATAAACGAAAAACAAGAATGCAATGTGCAACACAGAAAATAGGTAATAACATTGTAATAACTTTGTATGGTGACAGATAGTAGCTAGATTTATCATGGTGATCATTTCATAATGTATATAAATACTGAATCACTATGTTGTGCACCTAAAACTAATATAATAGAGTATGTCAGCTGTACTTCAATTTAAAGAAACAAAAGAAGTAATATTAGGCATTTGAAGATAAAGGACAAAACATTGACCCTCAACTGTGGCCTCTCAGTTAGTGAGAAACTATTTCTTTGGTTACATATCTTGATGTAGAACCAGAAATCAAGCTTATAGGACACTTCAAAGGATGAAATAATCTTTAAAAGGCAATAGGCTAACATTTGCTGTATTCATGTATTCCCAATGAAGTGCCATTAGTCCATTGTAGATATGATGAATATATGAACAAAGAAAATCATCTTTCTAGAACTGTGGTAACTAAAGTTAACCAGCAGTTACATTTATGGTAAAATCCAAGACTATATACCACCATTTCAACAATATTTTTTTAAGAAGATATGGATATAAGGTAAACTTTTTTTATGGGGCATTACAAAAAAAGTTCTAAATTTCTGTTCCTAAATTCATTCATCTATGGAATGAAAAAGCATAGCTATTTTATAGACTGAGCCATGTTAAATTCTGAGCTCATCTAAGAAAGATGACAAAGCAGATACCCAAGTATTTTTTTTTTTTTTTTTTTTTTGCTGTGCTGATGATTACTTTCTATTTCATAAGAGGAAATAGACCTGTGGTGAGGTTCATGTCTACTGATAATCTCCAAGAAGGGAATATGCAGTACATCGTGTTTTCTGCCTTCCCAAGATTTAGGGTGGTGTCTTCCTCCAGAAGGAAGATTACATTAGAGATGCATGAAATGGAAATACTAAAGGGGTCCTGGATTTGCAGACCCTACCCCTCTCCATCTTCAACCCATAAGCATGAATTTTGCAATTAGTTGTTTCTGAGTTAGCCAAGTTTGAAGGTTTTTGGAACCACCTTTACTGCCCCACCTTTAAGCTTCAAATTACTATTCTATACTATACAGCAAAAAAATCCCAATTATGTCCCATTAAGAAATGTATCGTTTTGACAAAGAGCAACCATTACCTATGGTGAACAGTAGGGATACCTCAAAGTAGTCCAAGTCACCTTCTTCCCACCCTAAGAGAAAAACCAGTGTATCAGCTACACTTAACTGGCTGACCCCTTCAACCTCTTGAAATAACCACTTAGCAAAAAGTTTGTAGAACTCCTTTGTGGATTACAATGAACCATGTAAGCCCATTTGTGTCCTTCCTCTAATTTATAGTCCCAGGAAAAGATTATAAAAACAAAAAACAAAAAACATTGTTTACATTGCCCAGGGGACTGGCTGAGTCTCAGCTTGCCAGAGCCCGGCTGGCGAGCAGAACCAGAGAGTCTTCTGTACTAGTGGATTCTCCAATGGCAAGTGAAAACACTACTGAGGCTTCAATTGGGGCCAGCTGCCTGTCCCTCCCAAACCCCTCAACCATGAGGCACCCACAGGGCTTGCCCCTAAGTGAGAAAGCAGACCCCACCCAAAGAGACCACAAATGAACCCTCCCTGAGTTACTACCCTCAGCTGTGCTAAGAATGACAATAAACCTGCCTTACGGGGAGGAAGCATCCCCAGACTGCTGTGCGAAACATCAGGAAAACATTTGGGTTTGTAGAGGATGCCATGAACGGTTGGCCCTTCAAGCAGCAAGGCAGCCAAACTAGTTTGGTAGCAGGCCATTACCAAGGGTCTGATCTTCCCTAACTAGGGAGTTCAAAATATACATGGGGATTTTGACCTTCAAAACACCATTCTGCAGAATGGTGTCATTATTGCACAAACATAAAATTTTTGTTTAAACTATAACATTGTCTTCTGTGTCGGGAATAAAGATTGAATATATGCCAGATTGACTAATTGGATTCTTCAGGATCAGTGGTTCACAAATTTTCCTCCATGAAGGCTGGATATCAATGCAGAAGACCAGGCCCACTGCCTCCCAAGTGAGGTAAGGGAGATGAGAGAAAGCCAAGTTCCAGTCCCCTCACCTTTGCCTGAGCCACAGCAGTTTCACTTTTGTCTGCTTTATCTATTGGTATATAAGCATGATTTGGTTTAACAGAAGTTCTACTTTAACAAAAAGATTACAAAGAACTTAGGTACACTTTCAGTTCCCATGGCAAATTCATGTAAGCTTGTTTTGCCCTCTCTTTTAATTCTAGAGCCAGGAAAAATGTGTCCAAATCAAAACAATGCAAAATAAAACTAAACCCAAACCTACTTGCCAAGTAAAGAGGTCTAACTAATTTGTGAACATCAAAAGAAATTTGATTCATGATGTGCCCTCTGGGCAATTAGAAATCACATGAAAGATGGACATTTAGTTCATTCTGTCTCAGTGTAGTAGTTATTCTATAAGAAACAGAATTGATTGTTCTGGTCTCTCCAGGGTGATAGTAGAGGAAGCACCATCACACTAGTACTGTTATCAATTCCGAATTCCAAGGCTTCTGGATGCACTTAACACTGAAGATGTTTTGTCACAGACTATGTAAGATCCTGGAAAAGGGTACTCAGAGAACGTAACAAACGTTTCTTTAGGATCTGCTTTATGTCAGGTGATGTTCTAAGCACGTTTCATACATTATCTCATGTAATCCTCAAAGAATTCTTATAATGAAGATATTATTAATATACTTTACAAATGGATAAACTGGGCCCAAGAGGCTTAAGTGACTTGTCCATAGTTACATGACAGGTTTCCTGGGCTCTCTGAAGCACTTGAACTCTGCAGGGAATAGATCTGAGTTTGAATCCTGATTCAACCCCTTATTGCATGAATTACTTAAAGCAAGTCATTGCCCACCCTGAGTCTCAGTTTCCACATCAGTAAAATGAGGAGCCCTTTCCAGACTTAAAACTCCTTTGATACTGGACCTGACATCACAATGGTAGCAGTTAAGCAAAAGAGCAAACACTTGAGCCATCCTGCACATAAAAACTATGCAGGTTTGCTAAAAAGATAAAGAAAACTTAAAGTATTATCTTCTTTTAATTAATATTCGTAGCAGCCTCCAACCTAAGCGAATATTTAAGGAAAGACTAGGTTTGGGCATAGACAAGATCCTTGACTACAGGTTTCTGAGAACTCTAGAATTAACACAAATAAAGTACATGCTGCATGAGTTGATGCTAAGGAGTGTGGGGCAGAGTCCAGAGACACATCAGAATCCAGAAGGATCTGTGGGGTCAGGAATTGTTGGGGAAACTTTAGGAAGAGGTTGAGATGTGTAGGTGGACCAGGTATGAAAAGAGGAGAGGCTTCAGGGGCTGGGTGGAACTGTGAAGAAAGCAGTTTCCCCTCTAAAGCCAGGCCACTGTGTGTTTGATTTGCACAGACAAGCCCACGGGGTATGGTTCAAGCAGTCGGAGGGCACCTCAGACAGGCATTGTGGACGAATGCTGCTTCCGGAGCTGTGATCTGAGGAGGCTAGAGATGTACTGCGCACCCCTCAAGCCTGCCAAGTCCGCCCGCTCTGTCCGTGCCCAGCGCCACACCGATATGCCCAAGGCTCAGAAGGTAAGCCAGCTGGTGGGGAGGGATCCACCATCCTCAAGATATTGAGGATACTTGTGGGTAGGCCAGACAGAAATTATGCCCCACAATCTCCTGGCTTACAGGTCAGAAAAGCACCATTCTCACCTCAGATATCCATCCCTTTGGTCACTCCACATTGCAAATTCTCCTTTCCACTGCTCTGGACAATCTGATACCAGAAGACAATGGAGAACAGTCACTAAACATGAGCCTTGGTATCAGACAAAACTGAAGTCCTAGCTTCACCAGTCACCAGCTGAGAGCCCTTGGCCAAATAACATAGCCTATCCAAACCTTAGTTTCATCAGTAAAATTGGAATAATATCTACTGCATCAAGTTGTTTTAAGAATTAATAAATAGACATGCACTTCTTTTCACATCCTGCACAAATTAACTGTTGGACAAGTGTTACCATCTTTCATAATTGTAATTAATAACAAAGCATGTAACTTTTCAAGTCCTAGTATTCTGCAAAGGTGTGAAAAAATATATGTTAAAATGGAAACTACTTGAAATTCACATTCAGTAACAAATTCACTTAAAGAAAAACCCCACTAAACATAGAAATTTCTGTTTGGCTCTAGGAATACCTAGAAATTTCTAATGATTAAAATCTGTAGGTGTCTTTATCTATGACCTATAGTTCAAAGAAACCTTACAACTACTATCTATGCCATCAAAAGTACATAAATCATCTCATGCATATTAGTCACTTTATAAATTTTGTTGAATGAGTGAATAAATGAGTGAAAAAATGAGAAGTGCTTAAATTTTAGTCCTGAAGTAGAAAGAATAAGAACTGAAGAGTAAGGGGTAGGTGAAGGAGAAAAAAGAAAGTGAGGAAGGGTGGGTAAGAAGAGTAAAGTCCAAGTAGGTCTCCTTGGGAACACTGTTTGAAAAACCAAAACCAGAAAACAAAAACAAAAAACTGTGGTTTTACTCTTTGGAGCCAAAACTAGCATTTTGCAGAAAGCATAAGAAGAGAAACCAAGAAGTTCACAGTGACACATGTGCTGATTCCTGGTCGGCAGCTGAGCCTGGAGGATGACCAGGGAGCTTAGGGGAGAAGTGACCCCAGGGAGCCACCATGAATGATGGAAAGGGCTTGGGCACAATCTGGTGCACAGAGAACACAGTAACCAGTGGGTAAGTCAGGGAGCAAGCATCACAGAAGTAACTTAAGTGAATGTGTTTGAGAAGTGTGCTTGAGGGGACAAAGGCAGGTTAATTCTTTCTCTTCCCAGGTGACCCAGTACCTCAAAATTTCGAGCTGGGGATAGGGTGGGGGTCAGAGATAAGTCCCAGAGTTCTAGAAGTTTGGGTCTTTTGGCTGTGGCCTAGACATCCCTCCAGCACCAATGTTGTCTCCTGTACCACATGGAGCCCAGGCATTCTGGGCTGACTCAAAGGCTCTGTCACACCAAGGGAACCACCTGTTCTCAATACAATTATTTTTGTGATGTTTACAGTATCATCCCCCATCTACCACCAAGAAAACGAAGTCTCAGAGGAGAAGGAAAGGTGGGCCAAAGAAACGCCCAGGAGGGGAACAGAAGGTGGGGACGGAAGCAAGTCAGCAGATGAAAGAAGAAAGAGCAGAGAAGGGAGACTGGAGCTAGAAACTGAACACAGAGGCAAAAAAAGGAAACTGGAGGAGAGAAGGACTAAGCAGACAGAGGCAAGGACGATGAGAGAGAAGCAGACAGCGATAAAGAAAAGTGGGAAGTGCTATAGAGGAATGAAGAACAGTAGGCCTGGTGGAGTAGATAATGCATGTGATGGAAGGAGAAGGAACCTGTTGTAGAATGTGGATAACAAACATGGAGATAATGGAAAAGAAAAATGTAATGCCCAAGGAAGTCCAAAGGAAAACAGAGGCAAGAATGAAAAAAAGAACACAAATAATGAAAGAGGCAAATAAGATACTACATTCCCCTCAAAAAAAAAAAAAAAAACAATTAAATAAGAGTAAAAGAATTAAGATAGAAATCAAGTCTTTTATATGCATTTTAAAACTTTGTGTGAAGCTATTATAGAAGAATTGCCCAGGTCCATATATGTCCAGAGTTAAATATTAGCCCAAAATTCTCAGCAAGACTGAATTGTGTCATAGAAGTTCCCAGATTTTCTTTCCTGCAGTGTCATTGGAGGCTGGGAGTCTTAGTCAAGTCCAGGTTCAGGCCAAAGGGCACAAAGTATTTGCCTAAAAGCTTGTGAGGCCAGTGAGGTAACCTACAAGAGAAGGTCACTGAACCTTTTGGTTTTTTTGCACTTTGGAATCAGATATAAAAATGTGTTAGTTGTATCAGTCTCTTGGGCTGCCATAACAATGTACCACAGACTGGGTGGCTTAAGCAACAGATATTTTCATACCTTTCTGGAAGCTAGAAGTTCCTATATCCAAAGAGGACATGTTTTAGATAATGAGAGTCAGGACTTTAACAAATGAGTGGCCAAGGAGAGACACAATTCAGGCCATAACAGAAGACTTCTGATGTCTGATTACTGCCTTCTAATCCTATCTTCTATAAAACTCTGTGTGTATGTCTATCTCTCTCTGTGTGTATGTCTATCTCTGTCTCATATGCGCGCGCGCGCACACACACACACACACACACACAAATTTAGGTTTTCAGATATGAAATCTTGTAAGTTTCTGTTCCATGGAAACACTAGGACAAAAAGCTTCTGAAGTTGATGGGTTCAATCCCTTCACTTTAAAGATAAGAATACTGAGATCCATACAAGAGTAAAGGCATGCTTGAGTTCTAAGCTGCCCTCCTTCTGGCCAGCAGAGAAGAGCACATAATCAACATGGACTAAGAAATAATTCCAAAAGGAGAAGACAGGGCAGAAATAGATGGCACATGAAATCTTCTTAATAGTTTTCCCTGAAGGTAAAAAAAAGCCAAGTAGAACCACAGAATTCAGGTCTTGTAAATCTTCTCCTTCAGCTTCTTTGATTTAATTAGTAGGCTTAGAGTCTTCACAGATATAAAACAAAAAGTCTCAAGATCACCCAAATTGTGAATTATAAGACCTGAGAGAGGGTGTAGGAAAGAAGTGGTCACCAAGCAAATGATGACACTTGGTGTAAGAAGATGACTAAACCAAGAAGTGAAACATTTCATCCAAGTAACCTACTTTGAAGATGTCATGGTGTAGAGGAACCTCTTTTCCGCCTGATCCCTCATGCCCCTGATGTTTCTACTTCAGGATCATCCTTGCTCTATGGTGCAGTGAAAACACAGGATATATAATAAATAATATAACAAAACATATAAGGCCATGCCCAAGGCTCAACCCGGGAGGAAAAGTCCAGTCAGAAACATGTCAAGCCTAAGATGGGAGCTAAGCCACTTCTGCTGTGGTTACAAAAGCTTGACCTATATGAATAGACAAGGGTAGGCTGGTGCCTTAGCCCATCTAGCCAGCCACCTTATTCAGGAGATGCAGAGTTCTTCACTAAGACATCCATGCTTTGAGACCAGCCTCATGCGTAAGCCGATGTTTATTGTGACCACCACCTGAGAGTAGCCTGCAAACACAGATGGTTCTTCAAGTTCCACAGAAGAATTAACAATTCATGTCCTATGGAAAGGTTCCTTAGAGGATTATCTTGTCCCTATTTCATTGTTGACTGAGTAAATGTCAATTATGACTCAGGGTTTTGGATAAACTCTAATTATACTCTATGATAAACTTCATTCAAAAGAAGTGAGGCAGAGACTCTAAAAGAAAAAAAAAGGAATGGAACTTTCTAGTTAAAAAATGCTTAACTCTCACACTGTGGATTAAAATACTTCTTTTTGGAATGGGTTTTATCAACTCTAAAGCAGTCATCTTGAATGCCTACATATGATTTCTGAATAATATGAAGAAAGTAAACAGGAAGGACCTATTTTTGTCTTTCTATCTCCTCCTTTCTAGAGTCAAAACCAAGCACCTAGTGATAGATGGCATATAATGCAAGATGGATGGGTGGCGGGTGGGTGGATGGATGGATAGATGGATGAAATAGATGGACAAATTTAAGTGAGACAGGCAGTTGAATAATGGTAGAGAAAGACCATAAAAATAAGCATCATTGCTGAGATGAAATGATTCCTCTCATCCTTGCATAGGGCAATGAGGCATGGACTGAGTTAAAAAAAAAAAAAAAAAAAAAAAGGAGGGCAAAGGAGTTGCACTGACACAAGCCTAGCATTGCATTTCTAGAGATTAAACTGAAATCATTCAAGGACCCACTGCTAAAGGTGACAACTGGCTGAGTAGTACTTTATAGTGAACGTTATGTACCTGTTGCTTTCCTATATGTTTTCTTGGAAGTGGGCTGAGTACTGATCATCATTTAAAATTCTGTTTCTACCATTTCTTGGTGCAAATTGATGATTGTGTGTAAAACTAATGGGAAGATGGAAGGAATCATGATCCTGAAATAAAATTGTCAAAAAATACTTTTATTGAGCACCTACAATGTGCTCATCTCTGTACTAAGATGAAGGAGAATTATAAAGATTGAAGATGCAGTAAAACATATCAGTTAAGAATACAGACTCTAGAGTCATGCTGCCCAGGTTGAATTCCCGACTCTTACTTACTGATTGTGTGGCCTTGGGCAAATCATGTCATTTACCTGTGCCTTGGTTTTCTCATCTGTCAAACAATGGTGCTATTTGAATCTACCTCCTATGGTTGTGAGGATTTATTGAGATAATATCTATATACATGTGTATGTGAGCACTTGTGTACAAATACATATTATATTGCTTAAAATGATTCCTGGCACATAGTAATCACTATTAGAGTTTTAGTTAACATTATTTTATCTAGTTCTGAAAATTAGAGCCATCCGAAAAAGAAATAGATCCCTTTAAGTAGAAGTGAGTCTTGTATCACTAAAACCTTCAAGGCCAAGCTTGCTAGCACTTTTTGGTGAGGTAGTATCGGGGCTTCAAGCAGATGATAGAAGGGAACTCAGTGACCTAAGAGCCCTTCCAACCCAGAGAACCCCAGTTCTATGAATAATTCCAACTTAAGTGAAAGCTCAGCTCTCCCATGTGAGGAGCCGTTAACTTGTATTTCAAGGTCACAAAATGAACTTTCAGAAACCACCATTTTTCTCAACCAGTTAAAATCAAATGTAATATGTGTTTTCATTTCATGGTGCCTGAGGAAAATTTAATTGTAGCATGAACTCCAGCTCTTACTAGTTTTAAGTAAAATTGCCAAAATAAATAGAAATGTGGGATATTTCCGGGCTCACACAGCTTCCGGGACATTTCAGTTTCTAGGGCTGCCGATCCAGTGCCTTTCACAAGCATTTGATCTTCTTTCAAACATCTCTTGAAAACAAACAAAACCTCATACAGCTTCAAATGTGCGTGCTGTTAGGATGTAAGGGTGGAAAAAGAAGCAAAAAAAAGGAGTCCTTCAAGAGCCCCTATCCCCTCCCTTCACCCCTTGACCACCCTCCCACCAACCACCAACAGGAAATAATGTTTTCTTAAGTAATAACATTTTGCAATTTCTCAAGTCCATTAACATCCATGGAGAAAGATGAGGTCTATTCTCTTACTTGTCTGTGTGAAGGGAATAAGTCTTTTTCATTATTTAATAGGTAACAGGGAGCTGACTTTTAATCCAAGGGCAAATTTGATAGTTTGAAGTTAAAGTGGTGGACACCTTTGGTAGCAATAAGAAGATAAATTGTTTTAGACAAAGCAGGATGCCCTTTTATGAGGATAGGGATTTGGGGTGAATCGTTTCCCAAAATTTTTGGTAAATACAATTTCTTGGCTTTTCTTTCAGTGAAGAATTCCTCAGGTTATATGCTCATCAAAATGATTAAAAGCCCAGCTACTAACTGATATGAAAATCAGTGACAGTATTTATTGACCTAAGCAAGATAAATCCACTTGTAAAGAAGGAGCAGGTGAAGTTAACAAATCTTCAGTGGCCACTAAACTTCCAGGTCAAAAACAGTTTCTCCATCCTTAGGGTGCTAACTGAAATTTGAGCACCTTTCCCTGATGTCCACATGTTTGGGGTTCATCTTTGATGGGACTCTTTAATGCCCTTAGAGCTACCTCACTTTTATCCAGCAACCAAAAGAGATTATTTAGAAATACTGACTTATGTTTAAACTCAAAAAGAGAGAAATAGAAATTGACAATAACAGGGAAATTATGCAAGATGTAGGACAATGGACCTGTAAATCCATACCTGGTACTTCTAGTGAACGGCCAGGAAAGTTCTCACCATATACTAGAAGCTCAATTACAGATCTGATGGGATATTGCTAGATAAGTAACAAGAGCTAGAAAACATTTGGAAAATTCTTATCTTTATCTTGTTAGCTAATATGGTTATAGTCTTAAGACCCATTGGTCAGGAAACTAACTCTTTTGAAAAGTGGAAGTTTGATAGAAAAAAGAATGCATCCAACTAATTTTAATTCTAAATGTCCTTGCTGGTAATTTACAATCTATAATTAACTATAGAAAATAGTTTTGAGGAGAAAGGGATTCTTTTCTCTACTTTCTTCATGTGTATGTGTGTGTTTATGTGTGTTTATATAGTTTTGTGTTATAGCATTGTTGCAACCACTAGGGATTTGGAGTGAATCACTTTCCAAAATTATAGGTAAATTCAGAATCTTGGCTTTTCTTTCAGAGAAGGCAAATTCTTATGTGAAAACTAATCATCGTTCAGGAGAAATCACATTATTCCTTTATCTTCTCAAAGGCCCAGGTTTAATCCTAAATTAAATATTATTCAGGAAATAATGGGAACATTGTTGAAGGGGCAGAAAGGAGTCACTTTTCTTTCTATTGTATATTCTAAAGGTCCATGTTTTTCAGCTACTTCCAATCTGATCTACAGAGAGAGAGAATGGCTCTATAGATCAGAAAACAGAAACTTTCACATAGAACTAATTTGCAACTTTAGAAATTTTGAGGTCTCATTCTTGACCCAGCATAATCATAGCTCAGTGCATCCAGCCTGCCTTCATTCCAGCATCCCCTGCCACCACTTCTATTAGAGATTGCGGTTATTGGTAAAAACAATCCAGTGCCTTTGTACCACTTTCCCCTTCCATAACCATAAACTTCTAACTTCCTCAATTCACTCTGGCATACATATACTTCTGTTCCCATTGGATCATATGAAGTTACACACATTTATTTGAGTAGACATGTATCACTATCTCTCTGGAAAGAAAGTGGCAATGATTTATACCATCCTACATGGTTTTTCTAACTAGTAAGGTCAGAATTTCTATAGGAAGGTGGGATGTTAAAAGCAAGAACTATGAAAGACTAAGCATGATGGCAGTTCTGTCTGGTAAAATAACCCCGAAGTTCCCACTGAGAGACCAAGAGATTTTACGTCAAACCCAAACTGACCAAGTGGCCCATTCTTCTAAGATGAGATTCTTATGCCAAAAATTTTTATAAAATTCTGTGTAAAATATATAAATGTTTATATGGGGCTTTCTGTCTGGCCAGATCCAGGAAGTCAAGTAATCAAAGACCAACTCAAAGATCCCTGCCAACTGCGAAAATACGATGTGCTCTTTTCACAGCTATAAATAACAATTATGACAAGACAAAAATTTCAAATGATTAGGTGCAAGATTAGATGCAGGTTGAGGGTTGGGTAAGGATTTCTGTTGACTGTTGTAGACTTGGGACTATGCAATATTTATGTCATGGTGTGAGTGTGGCATGCTTGAATAGTTCCAGGAGGCATTGTAGGACTAGAAAATAAGGAAAACATAAATGAATCAATAAATATATAGCATTATTACTGTCACTTTGTCAATATCGGTTGACTTGGGCTGATAGGTTGGATGTTCTGGTTGGTCTTTCTGCAAATAATGACATTTATTTCCTTCTTCAAATGAATATTAGGATAGAGACAGAAGTGATTTTGGCACAATGAAGCAATTCTGATTTCTAAAAACTATATACATGCATGAATTGTTCTTGCGCCATTTTCTGTCTTGGAAAAGCTCCCCTGGCACCATGCATGTTTACTTTTATATGCTGAAAGGCTCCCATCAACCTCAAACAGATGCAAATCACTTTAACTTGTCATAGTGTTATTTTGTTCATCCTAAAAGTTCAGACAAGTCTTCCAAACTTCCAAAATTTCTCTCAATTCAGCGAGGAGGAAAATTTAGAGCACAGAATTTGAGTGTTCTGCCCAGATGTGTCACACACACAAAGAATGAGTGGAGGAAGGCAACACCCTTTCCTACCGATCCTGTGAACTCATCACTATGCCGTTGAAATGACACCAAAAGATACAACCCTGGGCCTCACGTCTCCTCAGAACATAGCAATATAAATCACTTCATACACTACTTTAAATATTCCAGCTTAAGTTGTATGTCAGATGTATGGCATTTTGGAGGCTTGAGAAAAAAAATAGTCAAATCTAGTTTTTAGGTAAAAATGTGCTGAAACTTTAGCACATATCAGTGAAATTGCTAGAATGTGGTGTTTCACTTTGAAAATACCACAACATTTGAACCTTTCAGCAATTCCAAAATCAACTCCCTCTGGGGAAGATAGTGTGCTTAAACTTTTTTTTTTTTTAATTTAAAAATGTAACACAAACACAAACAGCTAACTAAACAAGCTGCCCATAAAATCAACAGTCTAAGCAGTCTGAACCCTGAAGTGTTTTACAACATCCTTCAAGACTATTAAAGGCAATGTAAATACCTCTTGCCCACAAGGGAAAATACCCTTCAGCACTTTTTTTTTCCTTTCTTTTTTTTCCAGGCTTTTAAACAATTTTGGTAGTGATTTCTTACATCACAGACAGAAATTTCTGAAGTAGAGTCAGGTGGTATCCTTTGAAGAGTAAGAAAGTTGCTAAATCTGGATAATCCATGAATAATTATGGGACAAATATAAATTCCCTAAATCCTAGGGATTCCTAGGGATGCACCACTCTCTAGAAAAAAGTATACATCTGGTATCCCAGCATTCAAGGGAGCCCTGAGCACTCAGTAAGTAGGTTCCCTTTCTTCAGCCAGGGAAAGGCAACACTCTCCTATGGGATGTGCTTTGATACCAGTAACTATAAAAGGTTAGTGGGCAGTAAGAATAGCTGGTATTTATTAAGCACATGCCTGTGGTAAGGATTATATTAATTATTTCAGTTAATCTTCATCATTAGTATATAGGGTAAATATTAAAATCATCCCCATTGTAGAGATTTAAAAACTTGGGCTAAGTAAGGCTAAATATCTTACCAAGGTCTTGCTCTAACAAATGGCCAGACCAGAATCTAAACTCAAGATGGACTCCAGCGTGTTAACCATGCACTGCACTCTCTTTTCTGCATTTTTTCACTGATACTTCTTGTACCATAACCCAGCAACTGTAAGTCCCAAAATAGGAGGGGGCTCTGTGCTATTTGTCTCCATAAAGAGCACAGCAAGAAGTAGGAAGCCATGCAAGGGTTGCTATTTAAACTCTATTCTACTACTTCTATAGAAAAATTAAAACAATTTAGCCAGCTTTTCCTGGTTTGCTATGTTTGTTCAAAGCACCGTGCCTCTGGGGAGAATATAGAGGTGAAGGAAACATGTTACCTGCCCTCAAGGTGCTTACTTTTCAGTGGGGAAACAAACATACAATTTACAACACATCAATGCTTTAACAAAGATAGAGGCAGAGTGGACTCTGATAGCACCGAAGCCTGAGCAAACTGATGTTGCTAATAAATAACTTCACAGAATGGATCAAAATCAAGGGCTCTTGAAAGAGTAGGCTCTCTCACATGCAATTATGTCAGGTAAATGTGTAAGGGTGATCACCCGCACTCATAACAACATTATGAGGTGGGTGCTCTTATCCAGCCCTTTCATTTTACAGAAGAGGAAACAGAGGAGAGAACAATGTAATGGTTCTTAAGGTCCTTAATTCCTGTGTGGGGAGGTAGGATCCAAACTAGGTATGTAAGCCCAGGTCTTTGGGGAAACAGATGAGATAGGGTTAAATGAGCAGGATATTATTAGGGGAAATACCCATGTGAAAGAGGGGAGGAACTGGGAAGTCTGGGCAAGCCATCAGAACACAACGTAAGTCTGACCTCAAGTGAAGGAGAAGGGCAGGCAGAGATAATGTTGGGTGAAGTGTCTTGGACTGCTGTACAGTCTAAGGAAACACTCAGAAAAGCCACTGGGTAGACCTTGAATCAAAAGTTTGGCAATAGAAGAAATCTTATGTTTCCCAGGAATGGGTCTACCTTATATCCCCACCATACTCAGTCTTGGCATTAGAGAAGATGCCAGCTCTGGGCCATTCACCATTGCCAGAGAAAAGGGTCTTATTGGAAAAAAATGGCCATTCCCACCATAACCAGAGAAAAGGTAGGATGAGGTAATTTCCAGAAAAAAAAAAAAAAAAGAGTCTAAGCAGAATGACATTACATTCAGTCTATATAACTTTTACTTTGTTGAAGAGGCAACTATCCCACCAGGGATATCCCACAAGTCTCTTGAAATGTGCACATTTGTCCTTTGGTTTTAAAAGTCACATCCCAAAGCACCAAGTAGTTCTCATGACACTTACTCTCTTGGCTCCCAGAGATGAAAGTCTGAGCCAACTCTCCTGGAATTGGAACTTGTGATTCCCTGAAGTAAAGAGATAATCAAAGTTGATACTGAAACATCTAAATTGTCCTCCACAATTTCATGTGTCTCCAGACCAAACCAGCAAAATAGCTAAAGTACATCCACTGTATTATATATGTTAATTGCTCTTCCCCCCCCCCCCCCATTTTGCCCTTTTTAGGAGAAGGTCAATGCTGAGTTAGGACTTTATGCTACACAATAGGCTGCTAATATTCCATGCTGGACAGTATTTTCCTAGCATTTCTTACAGGGTGCCAGGCTTTTATTAGACTTTATGTCATATAATACTTACTTGTTTGGAGTAGTTGAGATGGAAACATAGTCTATTGAAAATGTCACTGCTTCCTCTCTGAAATTTAAAGAGACTATTATCATCCTTCTTTTAGATACTGTTTCTCAGGCAAAATCTCATAAAGATAGGTGGGGCAAAAAGAAGGGCTTATAATATCCACAGGGTTAGCTTTTGCTAAATGAATACTGTGCTACTAGATTCCTATCAATAATAATATAAATGGGTCCTAGCTCACTCTTGTGGTAAGGAACGGTACCCCTCCATAATTTAGAGTCTTGCCTTACCCTCTAAACAAGAATATAACACCATCTGGGATCATGGGCAGCTTATAACACTGTTAATTATTATTATTGTTGGAAAGATATTTGGACCTTGAAGCACCCGATAATGTTTTATCTTTCGGGGAAACAATATGGTAGAATGGCTAACTGGTAAGTTCCAGAATCAGAAAAAAACTGGCTGTTTAGTTTTTCTAAGCTTCAGATTCCTTAAAGGTAAAATAAGCAAGACATAGTATCCATCTGCAAGAGAACTAGGAGAATTAAATAAGAAAAATATGTGCAATTAGCATATATAATATAGTGCCCAGCCCTGAGAGATAGAACTATCTTATTAAAATAATAAGTTGTCTAATTATTAGTTCTAGGTCTCTCAGTTTGTTATTATGTGACCTCAAGCAAGTCACCAAATCTTAGCATGCCTTAGGTTATAAATAAGACTGATCCCAATATCGTGTTACTGGTGATTACCGTATAAACTACACAGTGTCTGCAAATGTTAATCAAGGTTATTGTGTTACTGCCATTGTTATTAGCTCTCAGTGATCTTTTTAATCAAAAAGTTTGTGGATTGCTTTCCTTTGTAAAGCCAGGAGCTAGGATAAGAGCGAAGAGACAATAAGAGAATGTGAATGTCATGTAATACCTCAGGACATTTTCCAGCTTCCTAAATATCTGAGTATGGTACACAATGTATTATAATGTATATCACAAATTAAGATGTTCCAAAACTTTTTCCCTGATGAGTTGGTTAATGTTTCCTTCAGAATGATAAATTTTCTCAATCAACCTGAGTGAGCTAGAGGACCAACATTTTTTTGAAATAATCTTACCTTCCCTGGTGTCAATAGGAAACAGTATTTACTCACTACTGTTTTCCTTTCAAAAATCTGCCTAGTTGCATACTAGAAACAGTTTCAGCTGGTTTGTTTGTCTTGGACAAGCTGTTGAAGTGAAAAGTTTTTGCTTGGCTGAATGTGGGACAGTTTCATAACCCTCAAGAAGTGCACTGAAGGTGGGTGCCAGCTCAGGCTACTTCTAACATGCCTCCACTTGCTGCCCATTGTCAAGGGTGGCCAGCGTAATTAAATTAAAACAATGAGCAAAGCAACAGATGCGACTGGGACCACATCTCTGAGTGCTTTTGTTTTGTCACTGTCATTGTCTGCAACAAAGAAGTCACATGTGAGAGCCTGGGAAGGGAGCCAAATGCAAACCAGACAACATCCCAGCTGGGTTTGAACGGCCTCCACCTTACGCGTGTATGCATGGGAACCATGCTACTTGGAGCAGTGTCTGCTCCACCCAAGTGAGTTTCTGCCCATGGCTTTGCTGCAAGCCCGAAACAGACTCAGAAGAAATACACCAGAGGATCCCTGTGCTCAGACTGACACTTCACCTCTGCTTTGAGAGAAAAGAAGAATCTGTTGGGGGAAAGGATAAGATCCGTATGGTTGACCAATCTAACATCAATTCTTTTTGCTACAGCCCTCATGAACTTGAGGAGGGACAGACATAAAGAAGATACCTGAACTTTTTCTTCTGTAAATCTGGGGTTTAAACATCTCTGGATGTTTAAACTGGAGACTAAACAGTTTAGTTTCGATGTTTATATGTTTAGACTGGAGATTAAAGATTAATCATCTTTTAATTTGTTACTCTTTCATTCTTGAGCATTTCTCTTAGTGTGCTCCTTATCCAGATACTTAAAAACTTCTTTTTCTAAGCTGGTATGGATGTTAAAGAGAAAACAGAGCAAAATCAAATTAGCATATTTTTAGATCTGTTATTTAATTTGATTAGTAGTTTTGTAGAGAGGTGGTATCCATAATAATGACCATTTGGGGGTTTTGATGAGCCAAATACCATCTGCAGGGTCCATTGCATACTAAACAGAAAAGTTTCAAGGAGTTTGAGACAATAGTGATCCAAATCTGTAGCTCCATTTTTTTCTTTCATTTTTCAGGAGAACTCCTTTAAGAATGCAGAATAACATGTTAAGATTAGGTTAAGATTAGGAATATAAATTTACCGGTAGCTTAACAGGGATGCTTTATATAGTTACAAATGCATGTTAAGTGGACTTGGTAAAATTGTATGACATCTGGGGGGAAAGTGCCAGTATTTTAAACAGATGCATTTCAAGCTATCCTATACAAATGCCAAACTTCTTCCCACAAGTTTTCAATGGCCACTGAGTTAGTTACTTTAATAAACATATTTACACAGCAACACTATCTTCTTTCTATTTAGTCAGTACAGGATATTGACCATCAACTTATAAAGTGCTAACTAGCTTTTTTGAAGAACTTGATGATAACACCAACATTCCACGCAGAGCTGAAAAATACGTGTAGGAAATATTACCAAATCCCAATGGGCCTCTGCCAGTAGGTATTATTTCCAGGGACCATAGTTGATTCTGTCCCAGCTTCTCACACCCTGCAGGCTCAGGTCTAAACATTTTCCAAAGTTCCTTACAATGACCTATAAGTTCCTAAGAATGATTGGGTTGAGAGGTCATTACCTCAGCCAGAGGAAAAATTTGGAGATTCCAGACACCATAGTGAAAACTCTTGTTTTTGGTCATGATGAAAACATGTTCTGAGAGAAAGCGATATTGGGGATTCTTGAACTTCATTCTGTACCAATAATGATTCATTATGTCCTCCACTAAGGGCCTCCTGGCTAGAGGTAAAACCAAGAGAAAAAGCACCTTATATTCATGCATACAGATGCCATTTCCTCCTGTATTTAATCCACATCTTCTTATTTGTATAAATACACTTTTCTATTTAAATATATTCAAGTATAAAATAATAACTATAGGAAAAGTATAATGACTTGAAATACACTTTTCAATTTAAATATATTCAAGTATAAAATAATAACTATAGGAAAAGTATAAGGGACATTATTAGACAGTCATTATAGTCATTTAATTCATTCTATAGCTATTTATTGAGCAACTGCAATATTCCAGGCTTTGTTTTAGACACAGGGATATAACAGTGAAGAAACAGATGGGTCTCTAATATATAGGGCTTCTATTCTAAGCAAAACTCAATATTCCTTGGATGGTAACAGCATTGCTTGCAGATAAATGAATGGTAGCACCAAAACAAGGAACCCAGAGTTTCTAGTCTAGGAATGGTTTCTAATGAAGATGAAATAATAATAATAATGACTAAATAATAATAATATTAATAATAATAAAAATAAATTGTTAATACTTATGTAGTGGTTACCATGTGTCAAACCCATTATAAATCTTTTGGGGTACTAATTCTTTAATTCTTAATCCTATAAGGTAGGAACTATTATTATGCTAGTTTATAGATGAAATTGAGACACAAGAGATTGCCATTTGCACAAGTTCACGTAACTAAAACTGAATGAGTCAGGATTTGAACCCAGCTCGGTATATCTGTGATTTAC
Organism: Enhydra lutris kenyoni; assembly: GCF_002288905.1. Lineage (NCBI taxonomy): Eukaryota > Metazoa > Chordata > Mammalia > Carnivora > Mustelidae > Enhydra > Enhydra lutris. The sequence continues at coordinate 2,440,020 of NW_019154091.1, forward strand.
AGATTCTAAGTCAATTATAAAACATCCCAATCTTTCACTTCTAAAACTCTCCCTCTCTCCATAGGAAGAAAAGAAAAAAATGAAAAATGTCTTCTTTTTACAAAAATTAAACCCCCAAAAATGCACTAAAACAACAGAGGATGATCCCAGAATGTGTTGTGGTTTTTTTTCCCCCTCTTAGTAGGAAAAGATGCCACAGGCCAGAATTCTGGATTTTTCAGAGTCTCCTTCTGGTCAAGAAATCTGTGATAGCGGCGGGTGAATAGAAACACACTTCTGTGTGATTATAAGGCAATCTCTAGTCCCCATGACACCAAGGGCACATAAAAGTAACCTAACTTTCACTAAACTGAAAACTAAAGGCCTATTTACATCTGTCTTTCTTAGAAAAAAACAAACAAACAAACAAACAAAAAAACTGGCCCAAGTTCTCTGTGACATTGACTGATGAGGCATCAACTATGAAAGGTTGAGACTCAGTGTTAGAAATGGATGGGGGGGCTCCTGGGTGGCTCAGTGGGTTAAAGCCTCTGCCTTCGGCTCAGGTCATGATCCCAGGGTCCTGGGATAGAGCCCTGCATTGGACTGTCTGCTCAGCAGGGAGCCTGCTTCCTCCTCTCTCTCTCTCTCTCTGCCTGCCTCTCTTCCTACTTGTGATATCTCTCTCTGTCAAATGAATAAATAAAATCTTTAAAAAAAAAAAAAAAGAAATGGGTGGGGAGGGCACATAAAACTTCATCAAGTTAATGTCACTTTTTCTCCCTTATTTTTAGGAAGTACATTTGAAGAACGCAAGTAGAGGGAGTGCAGGAAACAAGAACTACAGAATGTAGGAAGACCTTCCTGTTTTGTGAAGAATGACATGCCACCGGCAGGATCATTTGCTCTGTAGGAGTTACCTGATAAACACCAGAAGACCTACCAAAAAAATAAGTTTGATAACATTTCAAAAGATGGGCATTCCCCCCAATGAAATACGCAAGTAAACATTCCAGCATTGTCTTTAGGAGTGATTGTTAAAAGCTTTGCACCTTGCAATAATGGTCCTGGAGTTGGTAGATTGCTGTTGATCCTTTATCAATAATGTTCTATAGAGAAAAATATATATATAAATATATCTTAGTCCCTGCCTCTCAAGAGCCACAAATGCATGGGCGTTGTATAGATCCCGTTGCACTAAATTTGTTTCTGAATCTTGGCTGCTGGAGCCATTCATTCAGTAGTCTTGTCTAAGTGGTTTATTCTTTTTTTTTTTTTTTTTTTAATTTGCACTTCTTACTACGCAACACAGGCCATTTGTTTTACAGTGTCTGATGATCTTGTTTGTTTATCTCTACCCTCCACTTCATCATCTTTATATTTGCCAAATTTGGCCTCCTCAAGAGCAACAACAAGCAGTCAAGTAGCACACCCGAAAGATTTTAACCCAAAAAATTCCATCTGTGGTATCTGTACCAAATATAAGTTGGATGCATTTATTTTAGACATAAAGCTTTATTTTTCCACATCTTGCTACAAAAAAAAAAATGCAAGTAGTTGCAATTTTGAGGCCATTTTTAGGCATATGTTTTAAGCATAGAAAGTCTCAAACTCTCAACAGTTCCTTCAAATGATGAGTTAGTGTGCAACGTGATTAGTAACTTTTCTCTTTTTATTTTTTCCATATAGAGCACTATGTAAATTTAGCATATCAAGAATACAGGATATATCACAAACAGTATGTAAAACTCTGTTTTTTAGTACAATGGTGCTATTTTGTAGTTTGTTATACGAAAGAGTCTGGCCAAAACGGTAAAAGGTGAAAGCAAAACAAAAGAAGCCTGGAGCCAAAGATGACACAAAGGGGAAGGGTCCTAAAAATCCATCCATTTGGGAAAGAAGGCAAAATCCCCCAATGATGCCTTCCAAAAAAAATCTTAAGATACAAAGTCTGCTAATGCAAATTTGATTGGGGAGTCCAGAGAGGAGTGGAAAAAGCAGAAGGCTAGGAATTTAATAGTCCTGGTTTTTATTTCTCACTAAAGGAACAAACATCTGCTGACTCTGTCACAGACTCACCACTGTGTGACTTTGGGCAAGTCACTTCACCTCTCTGTGCCTCAGTTTCCTCATCTACAAAATGGGGGCAAAACGCCATCTACCTACCTCACAGGGGTGGTATGAAGATTACAAAGATAAAGCTCCAGATTTTATCCTGGGTTGCTAGAAGGGCACAAGGTCAGAGCCCTTCAGTTGCTGGGTTGCAAAGAATTATAGAAACAACCCATTCATGGCATAGCTAGGAAACTGATCAGCCAAATGTTCCTGACATGCTAATTCTTGTCAATGTAGCTATCCTGCTAACTATTCAACCATCCTAGTTAAAAGCTGCCAGCTCCATCTCTTTCAAAACCCTTTCAAAATAAGTAAGAAATATCTGATTTACAATTTGCTCTGAATTCTGCACTTGGATTTGTGAATACAAAGTGCAAAGAGAAAAAGGAAAAGAAGAAAAAGGAAAAAAAAAATATTTCCACCAGTGAAAGAGCGACTATGCCATCTGTTAGCACTCATTGACTCTTCCAGGCAGTTACTAGTAACCTAGTAATACTTCTTATAATATTATAAATGATACTTTATTCATTTTGAACAATATAGTTCTCTTTCTCTTTCCCAAATTCTCTTTGGGCAATCTAAAAAAAATGGCCCAAGACTTCAAATATTGAAATAATATCTAATTCTAACAAATCACAAAATCACTTTCTTTAATAAATTTTGTTCTTACTCTTAGCTATATTTACATATACTTTTTTCAATTTTTGTTAAAATATATTTGACTAGAGTTGCTAACTGAGAGGCAAAATTTTCCTTTAGAACTAGAAATTTTCCCTTATGTCTGCTTACCAGCGTGACCCCTGGCCCTCTGCAGATGCATCTTATCCATTTAACTGAAAATTGATATCAGGAAAATCCAACAGTGAGGACAGGCCCATGGTGACCTAGAAAATGTTTCCCATCTACATACTAAGATTTTCTTATTACAACAATGAATCACCCATCATTCACGTCTTTTTATCTGCCTTCAAACATTTTGGTGAAAAGCAACCAGGCCTGATTACTTCATGCAAATTGTATTTCTTTATTCTTGGAAATTGTGCATGGAAAACAAAAATAACATCTTTAGTTTGCATCCCACTGGTTCACCTCAAGGTTCAGAAACCAGAAAAAGTCTAAGACTTCCTGGATCTTCAAACATATGCAAAAAGAAGCCCTATGTGGTGGGTCCCCCTGCTCAGCCAGTAAGTGCTTAAACCCTCAGATCCTCAGCATTACTTGAATTGAGCACCTCTGGCATGCTGAGCAATGTTGTAATCACTACACACAAATGTAAAAGAAACTGGAAGTCATTTTTGCCCTTTATCTGTTTTCAGACCTTTGTGTTCTGTGGATTTAGATGCAGGACCTCCCTTTCCAAAATGACAGGCATTCTGCTTTTTATTTCTTGTTTTTCGTGTATACCTTTTAAAATTACTGTCTCCCAGCAACACTTTACATGCAATCCTCTGCAGATCTATGGGTTTCAAGACACAGCTGGATATAGTAATTCTAAGAATGTCTATGACTTTTTTGATTCATTTAATAATTCTATTCACAGCCAAAATTACCCTAGTGAGGAAAGCTTAAATATACAAAGCTATATTATTTTTAATTTTTTCTGACACATAATCCTCTCCAACTGTATTATAAATCAATGAGTAAAAATTAACTAATTATACTAACTCACTATCTAATTTTTAAATGCACTAAAACTAGAAGACAGATCAATGTAAAACTTCAAAAGTCAGTTGATCACACTACAGCAGAATGACCCGGGACCGATAGAAAGGAGCACCTAAAATTTCATATCTCAAAACTTTTATAACCTTTGCTTTGGATTTTTCAAATGAGGCAATTTCAAAAGCTTTATGAAAAAGCTGTAAATATCAGTAAGAATGAGCTTTCAGCTTACAGGCTTAGTTCTAATTTAACTGACAAAACTGAATGCCTAGATCAAATTTTGGTTCCCAGTTCCCCAAATAACATCACAGTATCTTTTGAACATTTTAAGGTGAGGAGGCTCCACTGAAAAAGTAAATGTATCCTTCCATCAGAATCCATTCTTCTAGAAATAAAAACTTGCAACACCCCCACACACAACCACCACGTGCACAAGCACGTGCACACACACACTCAACTTAAGAGAGCAAGAGAGAGAAGAAATCACTTCCCTGAAAAAACTTACTAGGAAAAAAAAAAAAAAAAAAAAAAAAAAAAAAAGCCTGGCCTCCCTTGGGAATCCATCCCCTTCTTGGAATGTCAATGTTTGTGTAGATGAAACCATCTCATGCACTGTGGCTCCAGGGTTTCTGTTACTAGTTTATGCACTTGGGAGACTTCTTAAATGAAAGATGTAGCACATCTTGCTTTCCCATTTATTGTTTGGCCAGCTATGCCACTGTGGTGCTATTGTTTCTTTAAGAAAGTACTTGACTAAAAAAAAAAGAAAAAAAAGAAAAAAAAAGAAAATAAAAGAAAAAAAGAAAGCATAGACATATTTTTTTAAAGTATGAAAACAACAATTCTATAGATAGATGGCTTAATAAAATAGCATGAGGTCTAGTTACCACCACCTTTCAACTTTTTATCACTCACAAGTAGAGTACTGTTCACCAAATTGTGAGTTTGGGGGTGTAGGGACAGAAAATGGAATTTTTGTAAAGTCAGAAGGCTCTGTTATTCTGCTGGCTCTCAAACTCAGCAAAATTAGCAATATGTTATCCAATCTGAACACCTCAATCAAGAGCATGGAGTATACATAGGGGAAAAATAAAAGGACCTTAAAGGCAAACGGCAGAACAAAACATGATAAAGTTACTTATTGATTTTTGTGCTCTCTGCTCTAAAACAGATATTCAGCAATGGAGAAAATAAAAACAAAGAGAAAGAATGCATAGATTAAATCTGCTAAAAACAGCTTCTGCCACATCCCCCTTAAGTCATTCTTTGGCATTTACTGGTTTATAGAAGATACTCTCCCTTCAACTAAACATCTCTGAGCAGTAGCTCTCATAAAAAACAATCACTGATCTCATTGGGAAGTGTTGGAAAGTATTTCCTTATGAGATGGGGGTTATCTACTGATAAGGAAAGAGAAGAATTTATGAGAAATCGTTGAAAGAGATGGCTAACAATCTGTGAAGATTTTTTGTTTTTATTTTTGTTTTGGGTTTTTTTTTCTGTTTTTTACTTTATACAGTCTTTATGAATATCTTAATGTTCAAAAATGACTTGGTTCTTCCTTCTTTTTTTTATATTGGAATGAGGGATAAGTTAAACCCACATAGACTCTTTAAAACTATAGGCTAGATAGAAGTGTATGTTTGACTTGTTGAAGCTATAATCAGACTATTTAAAATGTTTTTCCTATTTTTAATCTTTAAAGAGTGTACTAATTTATTAGAGACAGATCATGTTTGGCTCTCTTCATAAAAAAGAGCATTCTCATTTGAATCACCTGGGCTTTCCCATCAATGTTTTCAAAAGATAAATCTGATTTATCCATCATTATGGTATCATTTATTTTAAAAATTTTTAATAGAAGAATTGTGGTTCTTTATGCCCCTCTCTTGCAATGATCATGAAGTTCAGAATATGAGGGAGCTAAAAACAAGAGGAAAAATTTGTTGATTCTTTGTTTTTGGTTTGTTTCAATGCTAGTGTTTAATCCTATAGTACATATTTGCTTATTGCTATTTTAATATTCGAAAAGACTTTCCTATTAGGTGTTAGAAACTGATACATAGATGTTTGTGTGATTTCTATTTAAAAAAAAAAAAAGGGAGATGAGAGGACTGTCTGAAACTTTAAAGTGCATATGGTACAGGATAAAGATACCAATTGAAATAACCAAGTCCTATCTAGAACAACACTTTTTGGGGGAAACCTCTCATATATAAAACAGAGGCCCAGGGAGTTTTTGAAACTGTCTCTTTTCCTCCAAGTGCTTATTCATTTAGTATTTGCCTCAAAATTTTATGGAGGGGTGACCAAACTTAAACCCTAGAATTAAAGGGACCTCTTTAAAATATGTATATTTCACATGTTCCCTCCTAATTTACGATGACACATTGAACTTAAACATGGTCCCTCTTTCTCCCCATTCTTCAGCTGTCATTGGTAGGGTCTGAAGAAAAAAAAAAAAGTGTTAACTTTAAAAGAGGAACACAAAAGTCCAAATGTTATTGCCTAATTGAAATGTGAGTTTAGATGGAGATAGTTTCTCCTACTTAATCCCTATTGAATCACCTGACATCTTCAGAATGACCTTTTGCAAGCCTTAGAATCTGCCTTTTATTTAATTGCCCAGGCCTACTGCATCCTAGAGGTAAATATTATTCATTTTCTTTTGGCCAAAATGCACTGATGTAAAAATAGGAAAAATAAAAAAACTCAAAAAATCCCTTCCAAGTCACCCACTGACCCCATTTACCTACCCAGAGCAAAGTCACTTCTGTTAATCCCTTAATCTGATTTTGTTTGGGTATTTATCTTGTACCTGCTGCTAAACACACTGCAGGAGGGACTCTGAAACCTTGAACTGTCTATTCACATCTCTTATCTGTGTCTGTGTATCATTAAAATGTCTATTCAAAAAATTAAAAAGTTTCAAACACCATGCAGCTTGTATTCAGTTTACATAAAGGCCCCAAATACCATGTTAGATCTCCTGTTACTAAGAGTTAATGAACAATGAGAACTGGGATTACAACGTGTGTTTTGCTTCATATGGTTTTATCACACTTACAGGCCAAGTGTGATAAATACACTTACAGACACTGAATATTTCCCTGCGACTTTGAAACCAGAAAATAATGATTGGTCATTCGTTATCTGTCTTAGTTCAAAAGCATATTTTTTATTAAATTAATTCTGTATTTGAAATCATTATTCATTTATAGCAGAGGAATATCAATCCTAATGACTTCTAAAACTGTAACTAACTGAATCATTATCTTACATTTACTGTTAAGTAAGCATATTTGGAAAAATGTATGGCTAGAGCGTCCTAATAAAATGATATATCTTTCTTTAGTAATTACATTAAAATTAATCATGTTTGATTAATTAGTTCTTTTGGACAATGTTGGTGTAATGTGTCATTCCTTAAGAATTCTGTTGTTATGTAGCATTTTTATTAATTGAGGTCACTGCAACAAATAAACAAGAAAACTTACCCAGAAAAATAAAAACTAATCATACACCAGAATGGAGATATCTTATAGAATTTACAGATTATATTTAAAAATAAATGTTTCAAAGAGCTTGTACAAACTATGTAAGAGATGTATGAATTGTACGATATATGTATTAACAATAAAGCAGGTGTAATTAACTGATCCCACTCACTGTAACCCAACAGTGAGTTATAATCCATGACACAAAGGGTCTGGGAAAAGATTTCCTATCAAACAGGGCACATAATACACAAGTAGCATTTAATATTCACCCATATTGTGAGATTCCATAAGAATGTGGTCTCTTAGCACTGAGTTTTTATTTCAATAAATCTCGCTAAATCTTTGCTGAATATCAAACTCACAACAGCATTTGTAGAAGCACAGGGTGGAAAGATTAGTAATTTCCCTCTTGTTTGAAAGTATCTCATTCTATTTTCCTTTTCTTAAAACTTCCATGAAGTATTTGAAAAGTTACCTGAATGTAAAAAAGGCTCAGGAGACTTGTACTTGATTTTAAGGAATTACTAGCAATACCAGTTCATTATTTTCCCACGCGCATCTCACCATGAGTCCTGTAACTCCCTCAGAGTTACCGCAGCTCTCCTTAACCCTATCCTCTAGACCTCCTTGTCCTATTTGTGCTCAACATCTTGCTGCCTATGGCCATGAGCTTCTAACTGCATTGCTTCTCTCCCTAGACAATACTTTTCTCCCCTTAGCCACACTAGGCTAAACTGGGTGCAGCCTTTCACTTAAGGTTTTGGGAATGATGAAGTGGGAGGCAATTAAGCACGTGGCAAAAATTGGCTGCTAATGTCAAACATCACTATTAACTAAAATTCATTAAGGAATTTTGGCTGCTCATGTGCCTCTTGTCATTTTAGTAAGCCTCCTTCCTCCCCTCAGCAAACTGTCCCTGGAATTACTTCCTATCCAACTCTCCATCCTCTCCCTTAGGAATAACTTGCAGGGAATAATGGGGGTTAAGTGACTTGGGTGGCTCAGGCAGTTAAGCATCTGACTCTTGGTTTCAGCTCAGGGCATGATCTCAGGGTTTTGAAATCAAGCGCTCGGTGGGGCTCTTCACTGAATGTGGAGCCTGCTTAAGATTCTCTCTCTCCCTGTCCCTCTATCCCTCCCCCTTCCTAAAAATAAGGATATGCAAGGAAATCTATTTTGTTCTCCTGCAGAGCAATCTTGACCAACCCAGATTTACCCATGACAGGAGTGGGAGCAGGACCTGCTCACTTTTTATTACTGAATGTGCCCCAAAGATTATTTTTCCTAAAGAGAAAAGCAATTCTGTCCCTAAGAGGAATTCTGTCTTCCTTCTTTCATCTAAGTCAAATTGCAGCCTCTTTTAAAAAATGATATTTTTTCCTTCCTATAAGATCTATATGAGTGATAATTATGACCACCCCAACAATAATGGTTAATACTGCTGATTAATAATATTCAATTTGGGGTGACTGGATGGCTCAGTTGGTTATACATGTGACTTTTGATTTTGACTCAGGTCATAATCTTGTGAGACTGAGCCCATGTCAGGCTTCATGCTGAACATGGAGCCTGCTTAAGATCCCTCTCTCCTTCACCCTCTGCCCCTTCCCATGAAAAACAAAACAAAACAAATAAAATAAAAATAGTATTCATATTTGCTGAGTACTTACTAGGGGTTAGTCACTATGCCAAGTGGTTTACCTCTACTATCTTACTAGTCTTTATAAAAATTATCTGAGCCAGGCACTATTATGAACCCTATTTTACAGGTGAGGAAATGGAGATTCAAAGACATTATGTAATTTGCTAAAGGACACAGATAGGCAGGATGGGCTTGAATCTGGGTCTAAGGACATCAAACATGTGTTTTTACTACTTTGCCTTTCATGCCCCAATCCAGACACAAGGACAGTTCCAGATAGAGACAGATACACTCCTATTAAAATGTGTTTTTACATGGTACAGGCAGAAATACAGGTAATTGCACCTTTGAGTGATAAACTATTTATGAATATTACATTATCAAGATAAATAAGCATTTTTGCTCAATAACCCATGTATCTAACTGGGCTTTCAACCTTACCTGCTGCTATTTCTTGGCTCCTTCACACTGCAATGTCAGTTCTTGGTATTCCTTCACATGGTGTATGTAATATCAGATGTTAAACAATCTCAGGAGGGACGCCTGGGTGGCTCAGTTGGTTAAGCAGCTGCCTTCAGCTCGGGTCATGATCCCGGTATCCTGGGATCGAGTCCCACATCGGGCTCCTTGCTTGGCAGGGAGCCTGCTTCTCCCTCGGCCTCTGCCTGCCACTCTGTCTGCCTGTGCTCACTCTCGCTCCTCTCTCTCTGACAAATAAATAAATAAAATCTTAAAAAAAAAAAAAAAATCTCAGGGTTCCTTGGTGAGGAGGTATGACTTTTGTCTTTACAGTCCAAAAATAAACCATTTCTACTTAAGTAAAACTAGAAGCTGATGATGAAGAAGCTTGCCAAGAGTTGTTCTCTTGCCGGTTTGTCAAAGCCAGTGTGGTCTGAAGGAACATGGTTGAATCAGGGCTTCCACAGACAAAAATGTAAATTTGGGGAGTCAGTTTCATGAGACCCATGTTCTTATATCTCTGCCCTTCGAAAGGGCTTAGTTACCCCACTCTCAGGAGTTCCAGAGGGTATAATGCTAGCCCTACATGGCATTTTGGAAATGTGTAGGGACATTTGGGGTTGTCATTCATGGTAACTGAGGAAGGCATTATTGGCATTTAATTGAGCAGGGGGTTAGGGTTTCAGAAATCTTATGTAGATAACAAACTTATTTGTCATCAAACTTATTTATACAACAAACTTATTATACAACAAACTTATTATACAACAAACTTATTTGTCATCGACTTATTTATAGCCTAAGCCTAGGCTATAACTCTAGTTTACTTACAAACTCAAAGTATTTCTGCATGATTTTAATATAAACGGAATTTTTCAGGAATGCAATTACCATGTTAATTAAGAAGAAGGTGGTACTTTATTTCACTTGGAACTTTACCATGTGTTGTCCACAATTTTAGAACAAATAAATAAATAAAATCTTTAAAAAAAAAAAAGGCAGACACAATTTTAGAAAAAACATCATTGATGACAATGCTAATTGTGCTGTTTAAATCTCTCCATTCTCTGAGCAGATCATTCTTCTTGCAGCTGTCACATTCATGATTCTCCACCTAAGTGTAAACATCTGACCACTTCATTACATGTTCTAATAGAGTTGTGTCTGAGCCTTTTTATCTTATAATGCATATTTTCTTATTATAAACTGTTTTCATTTTAGTTCTCCTTTATATTATAGTTCAGGCATCATTTTGATTTTTATTGAAATTATATATGTCAGCATTATCTATAAATTTCTCTTCGGGACACCAGAGGATATATCATAAAATATTTGTTACATAAAGGAGAGCTTGGGTTTGATAGAAATGAACCACTGGTCTATACATACCAATTATGAACCTCCCTGGGTCATAATGACAGGTGGATGGCAGAGCCTTTGTCCTCTTTTCAGTGATGCATCTTTAAAGTGTAAAGCTGAGCTGAAAGCTGGTATCTTCCTCACCTGTTTATGGATAGAGATTAAATCTCTTTGGGATCCAATAAAGGATAATGGTTATGGCTAATATAACATCTGGTTTCTAAATGTTCTTTCCTTCACCCTGTGATGGGATGAGATGATTCTAAAAAGAATAAAGCAATCAGTAAAAACAGAAACAGATGTAAATTGGATTTGAGACAATTGCAACAGTACATCAGAAGTAAAATTCGACCTTGGATCTCAAGCAAGGTACGAAATGTGACCTATAAAGGAGGTCTCTCTCTCTCTTTCTCTCTCTCTCTCTCTCTCAAGATTTTATTTATTTATTTGAGAGAGAAAAAAAGAGAGCAGGGAGAGGTGCAAACAGAGATGGAGAGAGAGAAAATCTCAAGCAAACTCCACATTGAGCATGGAGTCCAAGGTAGGGCTCAACCTCAAGACCTGATGTCCCAATATGAGATAAAACTAAGAGACACTTAACCAACTGAGCCACCCAGGCACCCCAGGAGGTTTCTTTTTCTAATGGCTACTACCAGGAAAGTTAAAACTGGAATACCTGTCCTATAATTTCCTAATTCTATTTTGTTTATTTAACTCAATGGCTCCGGCTTAGCCCCCAGCCTCCTCCAGGGGAAATACTAATCTGTTTCTCCAAATGGCAGTTGGAGAGTGGGGGTGGGGAGGTCCTAGTTTCCATTCATGACTAGTCTCTATATAAGTGCAATGGCCGAATCCATCATTCTACTCCACAAATATGGAACTGTCCTTCCAACTCCAAATCTCTGAGAGAAGGAGAGAGAGAATGAAGAGAAAGTGATTGTTCCTCTAAAGAGGAAAGGAGACACAATGACAGAGGGAGAAATGATAGGGTTGGGCTCTGCCACCTTATTTGACCCAGAACTTCTAATTCAGCCACCCTTATAGAACCTAAAATACTCAAAGGCAGGGTTACTCAAGACCAAAACTCTCTCTTTATTTCTTTTGTCTCTCTCTGCTTTAAAGATCATTTGGAAATGGAAACCTGCCCATCCCCCTCCTATGGCCAAATAAATTTTCTTACACTGTTAATACTGATAAGTCCCTTCTGGTATCTCTAGACCTTACTGCCATAGTAAAAGGTACACTGAAATAATTTAATACATATTTAGGCTATAATATACTGGTCATTTATCTGTTTGCTCTCATATCCATTTCCCAACATTCCCTTCTTTGACTATGTTCATAAGGAACATTTCCCAGTCCCTGTGTTCTCTGGTTTCTGAGTAGGTTTGCCTAATAATAAGAGGCACGAAGGAAAGAAGCAGAGCAGGGGGAGGGAAGAAGCCAGGGTATTACCCCCATTTTCTCTCTCTGCTTCAAGTAGCATCTTTGGCAATAATGGCAGTTCCTCCCTCATGGACCCTGTCCCTGGAGAATCAGCACCCTGTCCCTGGAGGAAATCTAGACCTATCCATACAGTTTTTCTCAGTTGGGAACACCACCTCCTCTCTGGGTCTCTAGTCCTAGGGATGGTAGGGAATTCCTGATATTGATATATGGGTTGACTCCCCTCTCCAATTTGTCTAATCATTTCTTCCATCTTGTATTAAATACCCTCTGTTTACATACAGAGAATGGTTTCTGTTTCCCTCAATGGACCCTAACTAATACCCAAAGGAATAACATAGTGGTAAGAAGCATGAGCACTGAAATCAGGCAGACGTGGGTTGTGTTGTGGTTCTGACACTTCTGGTTGGAAGCTTTGGAAAATTAAAATAATTTCTGTGAGGCTGCTTCCTCTTTTGTAAAGTGATAATAATAATAACAATATAATCTACCTCATATTATTTGAGGATTAAACATGATCATGCAAGTCCCTAAACTTCTAGATTTCTCAAAATAGTGAAATTTCCAAAAATAAAACTATAAATTGACTTACGGTGAGAAAATATATTTGGCTAAATAAGGAGTTCTTTTAGAGAAACATCGATCATTATGTCATTACAAGGGAATTTATTTAAATAACATGGATATAATCTCAGAATAAAGGGAAATTTAATACATTAACCTTTAGGGAAGCTCATCACATTGTATTAATTTGTTCTTTTCATCTTTTCAGTTTCTTTATGGCTAGATTAAAACACTGCTGCAGTTCTGCATTGGTCTGCTTATCAGCTCTTGTGTGGTGTGGTTCCTAACATTTGTACAGTTACCTTCAATATCACTACTTCCATTGTTATTATTAGTTATGAGAGAATTAATTAAAGATCTAAGATACCCAAGGTAGAACATCTCCATTGACTTGTCACACTCTTTTTTAATTATTATTTGTTCATTTATTTACTTATTTACTTATTTTGAGAGAGAGAGCAGGGGGAGGAGCAGAGAGGCAGAGAGAGAATCACAAGGAGGCTCCATCTCACAACCCTGAGATCATGATCAGTGTTGAAATCAAGAGTTGGGCACTTAACTGACAGAGCCACCCAGGTGTCCCTTGTCATATTCTTTTCTGTGTACATTCTGGTTCATAGCCTCAACTTTTCTGACAGTGACCAAGTGATCAGTGTCACTTTTTTCCCTAATTTTACTCTGACTTAGCAAAACCAGGTGAAAAGTACTCGTTGAACCTAAAATTCCTTGCACTACAAAGGCAAATGTAAAATCTCAAATCTGGCATTTTCTTGCTGTGTCACTGATCCTCTTTATTTACCCCAGCCCAGCCATCAGGGCTACAAACTTTCCAAATAATGATTTTTAATTACTTATATGGTATTTTCAGGCTATCCCTAAGTAGTACCAAAATAATTCCTCTTGTCACTATAATCAATTCAAGAAAACAATGTAATTAAGTCCCTTGTGTGTCATTATGTACAACCCAAACTCCACTAATTTTTTAACCACTTTTCCTGGATTCATCAGCGTATAACTTTTATTATTCTACCTCTTACTTTTAGTTATATTTGTTCTACACCATATTCTTCTAAGTCATCACTGTAATTTTTGGCAATCTATTAAATAATATTTGATGGTCTGGTCTCTTACTCCTCAACCTTTCAAATTTTCCATAATGTCAAATAGAAATATCCCTGATGTGGCAAACACAGAGTCCCTGAAAGAAAAGTGAACCTATTTTCAAGTCCTTCCTAAACTGTGAGGATTTACTTTGAATCTTTCAATATGTACGTAACATTATTCCAAATCCTCTTTGGGGTTGCTCCTGTAGGACCCAGGGATGTATCATTCAACTGGAAAAGCAATTTGAGAACCTCTAGGATTGATTTTTGAAAATGCAGTATCCACAGAAACAGACTTCAGATATTATCCCAGCAAATCCTGGCAACTCTGTGCTTGTATAGAAGATGCCTCCTGTGGGTTTTTCCAAAGGTTGTTCTATGGACATTGCCACTCATTTAAACACAGGACATTCTATGCTGTATCTGTGCATGACTATTTAGCAAGAATTCTGAGCGTAGACTTGTATTTCCCAGTAAGAGTATGCAGCAAGCTAGAGCAGCCTGATAAGATAAGGAAAAATCTGTCAGTGAAAGGTTTGCTAAGAGAGTCTTTTGGGTACATTCATGCTCTCTAGGGTTTGTTTGTACAATATTAGTAAGCTGATTCGCAAAGTCAGACTGATAATATTCAAATATTTCCAAGAAGACGCTGGCACTGAAGAACACAGTCTTAAATCAACACACTGCCTTTTACCTGAGAAGTAAATAAATGTGGAAAAACAGATGTGGGTGGCCTTAAACAATACAGTTCCATGTGCTTTTATACATAACATTGTCTCTGAAAATATGATTTCTGTCCACAAGCTGAAAGCGGAAGGCAGACAAAATTTCTTGAAGAAGCAACCCAGATAAACCCACTTGAAGCCATTCTTCCAGTATTTTAATGGATTGTACACAATCAATCACACTTTCTCATGGGCCCGCTTGGGACCAATGCTACATAGTTTAGAGACAAGTAGACAAGATTAGGGGTGAAGTCTGTGAACCACAGAACACAGTTTTCCTCTCCATGAAACTAACTGGTCCTTCTGGGGATCAAACCCATAACCTTGGGCTCATTAGCACTCTATTCCAACCATGCCCAAAACAAATACAGGTTTGAAGCCAGAGGAGCTTCAAACCACACATAAGAATGTAATCAACAGAGCCACAGGGAAACACATAAACACTTTCTATATAGGCAAAAAGAAAAGAAGATTTGGAAAGAGACTATATTCTCTGAATCCCTTAGTCATCTTAAGGCTTACTGGAAATTTCCACTTGGATATCTTCCATCACTTTGACTTCAACCCATTTTCCTCTCTCGGCTCCCACCCCTGTAAGGAATTTACCATTTGGAACTTCTGTCTACGGCACCATCACTCAATCAACCAAGTTCAAAACCTTGGAGTTCACCTTAGCAACACATTTGACCATCCAATGCATATTTAGTCCAAAATAAAATCCCCCTAAAACCTGTATTCAAACAAAAATTTAAGGTTTGTTAATATCAAGTATTGACAAGAGTATGGAAAAACAGGTATTCTCATATTCTGCTTGTGGATGTATATTCTAGTTCATTGGAGGGTGAGTGGGCAGTAACTATTAAAATTTAAAATGTCTGTATCCTCTATCAATTCAACTCCCTACCCTAGGGACTCCCTGACAAGTCTGTGCATAAAGGAAAGCATAAGGATATCTGATGCAGCATTATTTGTTAAAGCAAAAATATGTAAATAATATCAATGTCAACAGTGTGGAAATGATTAAATAACTCTGATTGCATTCAGGTAATGAACACTATCATTTAGTATTAAAAATGGGGTGTATCTCTATACACTACATGAATAGATGTCTAAAGCAAGATTTAGAATGGTATCTATGGTGGCACGTGATAAATGCAATAGAAAACAAAACAATACATTTTTCTATGGAGATAAATAGATAGATGATAAATATCTTAATCCATTCAAGTTGCTGTAACAAAATACCACAGACTGGGTGGCTTATAAACAACTGAAATTAATTTCTTACAGTCCTGGAAACTGGAAGTTCGAGGTCAGGGTGCTAGCATGCTCAGGTTAGGGATTTTTTCTGGACTGCAGACTTTACATTATATCCTCACATGACAAAAGGGTTAAGAAGCTCTATGGAGTCTCTTTTTATAAAAGTTCTAATCCCATCCATGAGGCTCTACCTTCATGACCTAAGCATCTCCCAGAGCTCCCACCTCCTAATATCAACACAATGACCATTAGGTTTTCAACATACGAATTTTGGGCAGATACAAATATTCAGACCATATCAATAGACTACATAGATAGATGTAAAAAAAGGAGGGTGGAAGAAGGGGGAAGGAAAGAAAGGAAGATCATTTGGAACAAGAAAATGGTTAAAAACATCTAAGGAAAGAGTATGCAGAAGAATGAAGGGCCCAGGACTAAATCCCAAGGAGCTATATTACTCAGAGTTTGGGTAAAGGAAGAGGATTCTGAGAAGCTGCAATGACAAAGATAGGAAGAGAACAAGAACATTGAGGTGCCATGGAGTGAGGTCAACAAAATGTTACAAGGAGACTGTCAGTGTTCCACTAGACTGAAAGGTGATAAAAATGATTAGTAGGTTATGACTTTTCTTGAGTAATATTGGTAGATAAGAGAGAGAATACACATTAAGGTGAAGGTAAGGAATCAATGAGATGTGAGGAAATGAAGAAGAATGTATAGAGAACTTTTGATCAAGAAAGTGTCAGAGACAAAAGGGGATGTGAGTCTAAGAGTTATTTTTAATGGAAAATACTAGAGAAGGCATGTATGATAACAGAAAGAACCCAGTAAAAAGGTAAAGATCAAAGACAAAAGTGAGAGAAAGGGAAAACTTGAAGAACAAAGTCCTTGAAAAGATGAGAAGGGATACGATCCAGACCCTTGTGGGGGGGGCAGGGTGGAGTCATATTTGATTAGAGAGGGGGTACTTCCACAATGATAACAGGAAGGAAGGAGGAAAAAAGTGAAACTTCAGATAGGCTTATAACGTTGGTAACAAAAGAAAAAAATGGGGTGGGCATGTCTGAGGATGTCTACATTTTCTGTGAAGTAGGTAGGATTCAAGGTCATCACAAAAAGAATGAAATGTTTTCATCAACAACAACATGGATGGAACTTGAGGGTATTATGCTAAATGAGATAAATCAGAAGAATAAGACAAATACCATATGATTTCACCAAATGGAATGGAATCTAAAACCCAAATCAAACCAAACAAATAAACAAAACTCATAAGTACACAGAACAGATCAGTGGTTACCAGAGGGGAAGGGGTTAGAGGTGGGCAAAAGGGGCAAATGTGGCCAACCATAAGGTGATGTGTGGTAACTAAACTTTCTGGGGGGATCACTTTTTAGTGTATATGGATGTTGAATTATAATGCTATCTACCTGAGACGTATATAATAAAAAAAAAAGTGAGGACAGTGTAGGATGTGAGGGAAGTCAAAGTTTGAGGTGGGAGTAAAAGGTCTAAAATACATTTATTGTCGTAGGTAGGAAGACAACCTTAGTACTGAAATGTATTAGCAGAGAATATCTATTTGAAGTTGAAGATTACAAATATATATACCAATATGATCACCTGTCTGTGACTATAGGTTAAATATACTAGAGAAAATGAGCAGCATTAAGTTTTACTTTCATTCAACTTTCAGTAAATTTATAGTCAATCAAAAAGTGTGCATTCTATCAGACATTTATTTTTTGAAATCAAAGAATTATTTGGAGAATATTGTTTGGTGATGTTTCATTAAAGCTGTTCCAAAAGCTTCTCCAAAAGTTTCTTAAATGAAAAGTATTCTTTTTGTTTTTGTAAATATATGAACTAAGAAACAATATGTATAAATCAGTGACTACTGATCCTTCTCTTTCCTTCCTTCCTGTAGCTACCTCGAGCCAGCAAACCCTCCCATTCTGCCTTTTGGGTGTTTCTCCAATGTGTTCCATAGTTACTGCTATTACTTTAGCCCTGCACATCAGTGGGGCAGAAGCTAGTTGAGCATAAGAATCCACAAGCTCCATCCAAACTGGTTCAAAACTTCTAAAGACCACACTCTTTTGATTATTATAGTTTTGTAATATATTCTGAAATCAGGGAGTATGGTGCCTCCAGCTTTGTTCTTCTTTCTAAAGATTGCTTTGGCTTTTGGGGATCTTTTTTGGTTCCATACAAATTTTAGATTTGTTATATTTCTGTGAAAAGGCCATTGGAATTTTGATAAGGATTGCATTGAATCTGTAGATTGCTTTGGGTATTATGGATATTTTAACAATATTAATGATTCCACCCATGAGCATGGAATATCTTTTCATTTATTTGTGTCTTCTTCAATTTCTTTTATCAGTGTTATAGTTTTCAGTGTGCAGTTTTTTTCACTTCCTTAGTTAAATTTATTACTAGGTATTTTATTCTTTTTGTTTTGATTATAAATGTAATATTTTTCTTAGTTTCTCTTCCTGGTAGTTTGTTGTTAGTGTGTAAAAACACAACAGATTTTTCTATATTGATTTTGTATCCTGCAATGTTACTGAATTTATTAGATCTGAAAGTTTTGGGTAGAGCCTTTAGGGTTTTCTATAGAGTTGATCCTTGAACAAAATAGGTTTGAGCTGTGTGGGTCCACATATACATGGATTTTTTTTTTTCACTAAATATAGTACAGTACTAAAAATACATTTTCTCTTCCCTATGATTTTCTTAATAACATGTTTTCTTCAGCTTACTTTATTGTAAGAATACAGTATACAAAATATGACATACAAAATATGTGCTAATCAACTGTTTATGTTATTGGAAAAGCTTCTGTTTAACAGTAGGCTATTAATAATTAAGTTTTGATGGAGTCAAAAGTTATACACAGATGTTCGGCTGTTTAGAGGGTCCACATCCTTAACCCCTATGTTATTGAAGGATCACTTGTATGTAAAATCACATCATCTACAAACAGTGTCAGTTTTATTTCTTCCTTTTCTATTTAAATGCCTTTTATTTCTTTCCCCTAAAATTATCTAATTGTTCTGGCTACTCTTCCAATATTATGTTGAATGAAAGTGGTGACAGAAGGCATCTTGGTCTTGTTCCTGATCTTAAAGGAAAACCATTCAGCTTTGCATTGTTGAGTCTGATGTTCGCTTTGGACTTGTTATATATGACCTCTATTATGTTGAGATACATTTCATCTATATTCATTTCATTGAAAGTTTTTTTTTTTAATCGTAAACGATGTTCACTTTTGCCAAACGCTTTTTCTGCATCCACTGAGGTGATCATATGGTTTTTATCCTTTATCCTATTAATGTGGCATATCACACTGATTGATTGAACCATCTTTACATCCCTGGAATAAATCCTGCGTGATCATAATGAATGATCCTTTTAATGCATTGCTGAATTTGGTTTGCTAATACTTTGTTGAGTTTGGGGATTTTTTTTTTTTTTTGCATTTATATTCATCAGGGATATTGGCCTGTAATTTTCTTTTTGTGGAATCTTTGTTTGGTTTTGGTATCAGGATAATGCTGGCCATATAAAATGAGTTTGGACATGTTCTCCAATTCTTTTGAAAGAGTTTGAGGGGGACAGATATTAAATCTTCTTTGAATGTTTGCCAAAATTCACCACTTAAACTGTGCAGTCCTGGACTTATGTTTGTTGGAGATTTTTTGATTATCGATTCAATCTCCTAACAAATAATTGGTCTATTCATATTTTCTATTTTTTCATGATTCAGTCTTGGAAGACTATATGTTTCTAGGAATTTATCCATTTCTTCTATTTGTCCAATGTGTTATCATAGACTTGTTTATAGATTCTTTGTATTTCCTTGGTATCAGTTGTAACTTCTCTTTCAGTTCTGACTTTATTTATTTGAATCCTTGCTCTGCTCTTTTTTTCTTAATGAGTCTAGCTAAAGATTAGTCCATTTTGTTTACCTTTTCAAAGAAACAGCTCTTAGTTTCATCAATCTTTTCTAATGTCTTTTTAGTCTCCATTTAATTTATTTCTTCTCTGACCTTTCTCATTTCCTCTTAGTAAATTTGGGCTTCATTAGTTCCTCTTTTTCTAGTTCCTTTAGGTGTAAAGCTAGATTGTTTATCTGAGATTTTTCTTGTTTCTTGAGGTAGGGCTTATCACCATAAACTTCCCTCTTAGAACTGCTTTTGTTGCATCCTATATATTTTGGCATCTTGTATTTCCATTTTCATTTGTCTCAAGGTATTTTCATTTCTCCTTTGATTTCTTCATTGACCCATTGATTGTTCAGTAACATGTTGTTTAATCTCCACATATTTGTTGGGGTTTTTTTCCCATTATATTCTTCTAATTCTTTTCAAGGTTCCTACCAATGTAGTTAGAAATAATGTGCGATGATTTCAATCTTCTTAAATCTTTTGAGACTTATTTTGTGGGCTAATATATGTTCAATCCTGGAGAATGTTCTATATTCAATTGAGAAGAAAGTGTATTCTGCTTTTGGATGAAATGTTCTGTGTGTGTGTGTGTGTATATATATATATATATAAAGGCCATTTGGTCTAATATGTCACTTAAGACTGATATTGATTTTCTGTCTAGGTAATATATCCATTGGTGTAAATAGGATATAAAAGTCCCCTAATATTATTATATCACTGTAAATTTCTCTCTTTAAGTCTGTTAATATTTGTTTTATATATTTAGATGCTCCCAAGTTGAGTGCATAAAAATTTATAAATATTATACTTATTGGATGAGCTCTTTATCATTCTGTAATGTCCATCTCTGTCTTCTATTACACTCTTTGTTTTAAAGTCTATTTTGTCAAGTATTGCTACCCCAGCTTCCATGTGCATGAAACATCTTTTCTCCATTCCTTCACTTTCAGTCTGTGTGTCCTTACATCTGAAGTGGGTCTCTTGTGGGTAGCACATATATGGGTCTTTTTTTCCATTCAGTCCCTCTGTCTTGATTGGAGAGTTTCACCCATCTATATTTAAAGTAATTTTTTAAATTTTTTATTAACATATAATGTATTATTAGCCCCAGGGGTACAGGTCTGTGAATCACCAGGTTTACACACTTCACAGTACTCACCATAGCACATACCCTCCTAAAATAATTTTTATAGGTATGTACTTACTACCATTTTGTTAATTGTTTTCTAGTTGTTGTAGTTCCTTTCCGTTCCTTTCTTTTCCTCTTGCTTTCTTCCCCTGTGGTTTTTCTCTAATGTTAATGTTTAGATTCCTTACTCATTATCTTCTGTGTATCTACTATAGGTTTCTGTTCTGTTGTTACCATGAGGCTCACATACAAATACATATGTCTATTTTAAATTGATAGTGTATTAAGTTTGAACACATTCTAAAACTCGACATTTTTACTCCCCAACCCCTCATGTTTTATGTTTTTGATATCACATTTTACATCTTATTTTGTAGATCTCTTAAGTATTATAGTTATAGTTATTTTTACTACTTTTGTCTTTTAACCTTCATACTAGCTTTATAAATTATTGATCTGTTGCCTTTACTGTATAATTTCTTATAAGACAAGTTGAGTAGGTTATGAACTTCCATAGCTTTTGCTTATCTTCTTCAATTCTGAATGATCACTTTGCCAGGTAGAGTATTCTTATTTGGAAGTTTTTTCTTTCCAGCACTTTGAATATATCATTCCACTTCTTTCTGGCCTGCAAACTTTCTGCTGATAAATTGCTGACAGTTTTACAGGGGTTCCCTTGTACATGATAAGTTGTTTTTCTCTTGCTGCTTTTTATATAATAACTGTATTCATCAGCTCTATGACTTTTGTTTGGTACTTTCTTTTTTTTTTTTTTTAATTTCTTTTCAGCATAACAGTATTCTTTGTTTTTGCACCACACCCAGTGCTCCATGCAATACGTGCCTTCCCCAATACCCACCACCTGGTTCCCCCAACCTCCCACCCCCCGCCCCTTCAAAACCTTCTTATACTTTCTCTTTTTTGAAGTTCTCAGTGTGTTCATCCATTCTCTTTAGCTCAGTGAGCATATTTATGATGATTTGAACTCTTTACCAGATAAATTACTTATTCATATTTTACTATGGTTTTTTTCTGGAGTTTTATTTTGTTATTTTGTGTGTAACATATTCCTCTGTTTCCTCATTTTGCTTGACTCTGTGTTTATTTTTATGTACTAGGTGAAACATCTCACCCAGTCTTGAAGGAGCAGCCTTGTATAGGAGATGAACCTTATCGTTTAACTTTGCCCTAGATCTTGTTTGTCTCCTGAACTTTTGTGATTGCTAAGAAGCCTGATTTATTCTTGATAGAACCCTATTATTAAAGGTATGTCAAATGTTCCAGAAGACAGGATCTCATCAGCACCTAATTTCAGGCTGATTGGAAGCTAGAACTTCAGGAAGCAGCTTTTAGTATATATAAATACATACTGTCCTGTGGGGTTGCAATTGTAAAGCCAGTTGGCCTTCAAACCATGTGACCTGGAGAAGTCCCCTCAGGAACAGTTGCAAAAATCAGGACTCCAGACAAGCATATTAGCTCTTTTCTGGGAGGTCATGGTGACATGTAGTAAGGTCAAGGGAGAACACAAAAATGGCATCCCCTGCTGTGTTTCTTGAGAGCCTCTAGATGTGTGGTAAGCTTAAAGTCTGTACCTCAGACTGAAGCTCTAGGATGAGTATATAGGCCTTTTTCACAGGAAGACTAGGGTATTTTATTTGGTCTGCTGTCTGTGCAGTGCCTTGGAGTGTTAGCCCACTGGGAACCATCTCCCTGATTGTTTCAGATCCATGGGGCCCAGAAAGACAACTACTCCCTTGTCCACCAGACCTAAGTGCTCAAGGGGCATCCCCTGTATGACCTGCATGTATGGCTTTGAAGGGGCCATAGGAGCAGCACAGAGGTGGGTCCCCTGCTAGCAGGTTA
This sequence comes from Enhydra lutris kenyoni, assembly GCF_002288905.1. NCBI lineage: Eukaryota > Metazoa > Chordata > Mammalia > Carnivora > Mustelidae > Enhydra > Enhydra lutris. The sequence goes on from NW_019154091.1 coordinate 2,462,785, forward strand.
GAAGGAGAATGCAAAAATGGCATTTGGCCAGTGACTCAGTCCCCAGAAAGTTTTAACAAGCTCCTGTCCTTCTAATAGATGTTTTAAGATTAGCAAATTAATCTTATCACTTGGTCTAGGTGCTGTTCAAACTGCTGGTTTTTCACTGAGTCCCAGGCTAAATGAGTCTTCATGTGAGCTCTTTAAAAGTGGAATCTTCATTCCTTACAGCACTCTGGTTCTCCTGGACGTAACCATATTGGTTTTCAGAGCCAAATATTTTGGTGACTTGTCTCTCCAGGACAGATCCCAAGGGCTGGGATGTCTGATGTGGAGCACAAACCCTTGGTTCCTTAGGGATAAGCTCCATATTTGTGAGATCCCTCACAATTGTGGGTCTTCATGCCAGAGGTGGGATTTTAGCAAGACTGCATTTCTGCCTCTCCTACTTATCTTGATATGGTCCTTTTATCCTTTGTTGTGAAGATGCTGTTCAGCAGGTTTTCAGGTCTTTTCAGAAGGAATCATTACATAGGTAGCTATAGATTCGTTGTGTCTCTGGGAGGTAAGTTCGGGATCTTTCTAAGCCATCTTCAGGCTAAGTTCTTAAAATCTCCATTTTTAACAAACTTCTCAAGTGATACTTTTTCAGTCAAACTTCTCAAGTGATACTTCTTCAGTCAACATCTGTCCACATTTGGAACACACTCTACCACATGCAAGATATATTTTGATCTTTCTTGACTCTGGAAAGAAGCAAAGCACGTGTGCACACACACACATATGCACGCACACACACACACACACACACACCACTGCCCCACCTAATAGAGAAACAAATCTGAGAAAGCAAAGAAGACTTCCATCTCTGAACCAATAAATTATCCTCAGAGATGACTGCTTGAGTCTAAAGTACATAAGAACGTTTTGTGCGTAAGAATTGTTTGTGGAATAAATAAATGAATGGATAACAGTTGAGTCCAAGGAGGGGACAAGGAGATGCTACATTCATTAGGAATCTATAAGACTGGACAAAAACTTTTTCACATCCTGTGTTGAAGAGCTGCCAGGGAGAAGAAATGCTTAAGGCCAAGGAAAAGTAGTGTAAGAGGAAAACTTAAAGAGGAGTATGAAGCTTGGAAAGAACCACATATGAAATAAAATGTCATTTATTCTTTTCTAATCACAACTCAGTTTAATGAGGAGATTTGGCAGGGAGGGGGCCCTGGTTGGAATAAAGATGCTCTATTAACCAAAGAAGCCAGTGGAGATTACGTAGTCAAATAAACTGTAATGGTCTTCCCTAATTTACCAGCTGTTTCCTTTCTGTTGAATGGAAATAGAAAAATTAAACCTCCTAAACTCAATATAAAAATAATTCCTTCAGACTTTAGAGAGCATGATCAGGTTCTTACAAGAGAAAGTATTTAGCAGTGACTTAATAATGCACCTTCAGAATACAAATTCAAGGGACCAGACATGGAATGTTCATCAGCCTTTCTAATGATATTCACAGAGTTATTTTTATGCTTAATCAAATGAGTCTCAGACAGCTTTTGAATATGGAAAGGATGATACACAAATGTTTGTGCCAATTTCTGGTTATGCACTTTGCTTAAAAATTGACTTGGACTAGCTGGATTTTGGCTGAAGAGTTTCTTGGTAAGAACACAGTAAAATATGTGGGCACTTCATCTGAATTGGGGAAGGTGTCATTTCACTTTGGGTCTCAGGGTTGTAAAAGTTCAGCTAGGTGACAAAGTGACAAATTCTCATTACACCATTTCACAAGATTTTATAGATTACATGTTGAAGTAGGAGATTTCCATTACCATTTCCTGGATGGGGAATACATTGAAATCTTCTATTAAAAGGATAAATGACTCAAAACATAAAAATTAAAGCATGTTCCCTTCATTTGCTTTTTTGCCTTAGAAATGCAAATTAATAATATAATTTAGAACTAAAATAAAGCATCTAACTCAAAACATTTGTTTCACAAATGAAAAACACTTGTCAGATTTAGTTCAAAGTTAGAGCACCTAATAGTTGATTGGATTTTTGATAGCACTGCCGACTTAATATGACTGAAAACCTTGCTTTGATTTTCCATGTATGCACTGAAAAGACCAGTGCTCACTAAATAATATCCCATAATGGACAATTGTCATTTCCCTCAAAGTCCTTGTCTTCAGATCTTTCTCACAATATGCTGGTTTCTAGGAAATACCTGGTGGAATAAAAAGCAAAGAGAAGAAGGGAGACCCTTGTAAAATCTTACCAAAACTACCAATTCATGTGAAGAGGAAAAAAAAATCATTTTTTCCTTGGCTAAAGTAATTTAGTTTGGCTTTCCACATGACCCAAATTCACCAGATAATTACCAGTTCTCTGTTTCTCTTCATGCCATTTTGGTCTGGCCTTTGAATCCTGAGTGTACCCACAGTCCAAGGGATTAACTGAAAATTTCCCCTGACATTATTAAATCCATATACCATGCATTTTATGGCCTGCTGCAGGACCCCAGATTGCCAGCACTAGGGAATATGCTCAGGAGATTGTCCTGTGTCCCCAGATCAGATAAAGGGAAAGAAGTTATTTGAAAATATAGCTGGGGTTGCAAACTACACAAGTGTGGAAATATGTCTCTTATGTCATTTTATCCTCACCACCTTGCACACTACTTGGCAGTCAGATAGAAGCAGCTGGATAAATATTTCTTGAAAGCACATATAAATAAATAAATAGAAAATCAAAAAACCTAATGTAGAAAGTTGAGACAGTGAAATGTAACTTACCTCTGGGTTATTGTTAAAAAAAAAAAAAAAAAACTGCCAGTTTGTCATATCTGTACTACACACACAAAAATTTGCTCTGGTGTTGCTGAATACAGATAGTAAGAACAACTAGAAATCATAATTAATGGACACTTTTATGTGTCAGGCACTGTACTAACTAAGTCCTTCATAGGTATAAATTCATTTTAACCAAAGCAAACCTATGTAGCAGACGTTGTGATTATGCCATCTGGCAGACAAGGAAACTAATGGGTTGAGAGTCTCATAAATTTTCTCAAAGGTCCTCATCAAAAAAGGGGAGAGAAACAAGATATTAGGCACATACTCTTAATCACTGTGCTCTGTTAACTCCCAAAATTAATGTTAAACCTAATGAAGATAGCTGATGACTCAGGATACTTGTGCTAGGGGCTCACCCTCCGCATCTCCACCCACCCTCTGAGAAGTGTGGCTGTGTTGGAGGTTATTTGTCAGTGTTGTTGGCCGCTAAAGGAGAAATATCCAAATAGGTGCTTTTATGGAATCTTAGAAAATCTTGGGACCTTGTGGGGTTTCACTTCTGCTGAAAGCCACGCAAAGGTGACATGCAGGCTGCTGTTTATAGAAGGTCCTCAACAAAAAAGGTTGAAACAGCTAACACGGCCCTCCCCTAAATGGCACCTGATTTTATGCCATAGATTATATAGCCTGTTTCCTTAAGGAACTTTCCTTAGGATTCTCAAAGATTTTTTTTTTCCTCTATCAACAAAACTTGTCTCTTCCAAATCCAAAGTTCTGGCATTCGAATCTATGCTTCTGTTGTAGGCTGCACAAACATATTTTATTAGTTTCTTTCTTTTTGCTTTCCTTATCTAACAATCCTAACTCTCTTACATATTTTATTAGTTTCTTTCTTTTTGCTTCCTTATCTAACAATCCTAACTCTCCTCAAAGCAATATAGATGTCTGTGGCTAAACATGGAAGAAATGCTGAAATATAAAGAGAGGCTAGTATTTCAAAAACAAAAATAAAAATAAAAAACTCCCTTTCATGCCAATCAACCATAGTCTACTCAATTTAAGAAATCATCAAAGCTATAAACATTGAGGTACATAAACAATGAGTCTTGGAACACTAAAAAATAAAATAAAATAAAAAATAAAACCTCACATAAAAAAAATCATCAAAGCTTAAAAATTTGTTTCATTGAAATATGTTGGTTCATTTTCTTTTGTTTCATTTTGCCTCCTCCCAAAACCTGTGGAAGCAATTCTTGTACATGGCCTGATTTGCTTCAGAGTGGAAAACAGCTCTGGGGCTTAACTTTTGTCCTAAGTCTGCCGTTAACTTACTGCAAAACTTGGGCTGGCCACCTCCCTGCACTACTGGATAATCTCTTCCAGTTGCACAACCTATGGAACAATCCATCACTTATGAGGCAGTTACCATGAGCCAGATCTCACTGGGAAGGGGTATATGCCTTGCCTCTCTTGACTTCACAAGAATCCTAAGAGCAAGGAAAGTATTTTCATCCCCATTTTATAGATGAGGCAACTGAGGCTTATCATCCAGGTGTGGTGATAAATCCAACTTTCAAACCCAGGTTTTCCTAACTCTGAAGCCCTTTTCACTCTACGTCTATTAGTGTGTGTGCGTGTGTGTGTGTCACTATACAGCTGCTAAGTCCATGATAGGGGAAACATTAATCGGAAAATACCCATTCCAAAACACATCTATGCCCACTACTGGAAACACCCAATAGCTAGTCATTCTAGTCAAAGGGCAGAGCCCTGGGCATATCTTTATCCAAGAAGATACAGAAAGCAAATATGAGTGAACAAGCAAATTCCCTTCGGTTGACCAATCTGGGTTGATTACATTGTTGGGACAACTTCTCACCCTTCTAAGGCAAGAATAGAGTTGCAAAATTTTTAGAAAGGCCAAGGCAGAGACCACAAGCATTCTGGCAAATTCTGATTTGCAGGGGCCTCTCATGATGACTTATTTCTGCTGAAATGATAAGGATCCCAGACAGGCTCTCTGGGCAGGAAACTCCAGTGCCTAGGGAGGGAACCTAATTGGGAAATGGACAATGAACCATATGCAGATTCTCATATCCCTGACATAGCAAAATAGTCTCTTTGCTCTGCATGGCAAAGTTGTTTTCCCACTGTGTGCGTGGGAGAGAGATGACGCATCCTGTGACAGTAAATGTGAACAGGTGGGGGGGGAAATAAGGGTCAACTTCCAAGAGGTCTGTTAAAACTTTCCCTTTTCAAAGTCTGAGGAAATAATAATGTGTCTGCCCAAGTGAAAGTCTATCTGTTGCTATGCGTTCACTATACACCTTGCTTATCCACTCAGAAGTCTCAATTAAAATCACAGCTGTTATTTGTGTGTTGGGTTCAGAAACTCTCCCATGGCCATGGCAAAGGAACAAAGGAAAATACCCTTATTGGTTGTTACACCTGCAAATGGGATGAATGGAGGTTGATGGCAGCTGTATTCATATTATATCTAGAATAATAACAGTGCCTTTCATTTGCAGAGAGTTTTACAGTTTATGAAGCCCTTTTATGCACATTTCATGCATTCACTTAAATATGGTGCCTCCCTTACAGAAAATAATACAAAGGGACACTTTTTGAAAAATCAGTTTCTGCAGCATATAGATGACCAAATGATTCTGAGTGCCTAAGTATATTCATTACATGGTCATAGCATCCCCAAGACTCCCCACTAGACAAATTTCTACTCCATCGTAACAACAGTAACACACACACACACACACACACACACACACAGAGCATATAAGCATACTTCCTGCTTTTAGTTGTGTTATCTATTATTTTTGCTTACACATTCTTGATATGCGTTCTTTGATATGAGTTCTCAATATGAGTCATATATATATATATATATATATATATATATATATATATATATATAGCGACTATCTTCCAATTCCTTATGGAGTCTGTGACTCATACAATTTGTTGAACTTTGGAGCTAGAAAAATTACTAGCGGTTCTTTAGCTCAAACTCTTCATTTACAAATGAGGAAAATGGGCCCAGAGAGAAGTTTATAAAGCTACTTAGTGGTAAAATTAAGATGAACCCAAGTCTTCTGATTTTTTCTCCTGAGCTGTAGCTAATATTCTGCACTGGTAAATTCTCAAGTTGTGTGACTGTCATACACTGTGATATAATCATACAATTCACATATAGTAAGTAAAAATAAAACAACCTACTGACATGTGAAAACAACATGGATATATCTCAGACTTAATGCTGAGTGAAAAAGTCAGACATAACAGGCATATACTGTGTGATTCCATTCACGTAAAATTCAAAACTAGGCAAAACCAGCCTGTAGTGGTAGAAATTAGATCTCTATTCCTTGAGAGAGGACAAAGACTAAGAGACAGTATGAGAGAGCTTTCCCCTGGTGTTGAAATGTTCTATATTTTGATGTGGAAAGTAGTTGCATGGATGGATACATATGTAAAGATTCACCAAGCTGTACATTTAACATTAGTGCATTTTATTGTATGTAAGGTATACATTCATAGAAAACAAAGAAGAAAACCAAAGCAGAGACTTAACTATTTCTTATTGACTTGATGGATATTGAGCAAAAAAAGAATAATTCTGGCCCTCAAATGATTTTTAATCTGAATTATTCCTTTTGGCTGACTTTCACTGTTACACAAACCACAAAGTTGCCAAATCTCCATTTTTTTGAATAGTCTGGCTCTGCCTTGAACAAGCTGTGGGTTGGGCTAATTGACCTTCAAAGTCACTCCTGGTCCAAATTTCTGGGATTTTTTGAAAGAGATGCCAAAATATTTATAATCTCTGAGTGGGAAGGAACATCAGAAAGTGTCTGGTTCTTGTCTGCTATTTTGTAGGAACAAAGAGTGAACTTGGAAAATGGAAATGACTTGTCCAAGGTTGCCCTGATAATAATTCTGTGCAACTCTGCAAATGTCATCTCAACTTAGTTCAGCAATAAACCTGAGTACCCACTAAGTGTCGGGCCCTGAGTCGGACACTATGTTAGGTTCCCAAGTTCCATAAAGCCATAACCAAATAAAGCCATAGCCAAAGGCGCCACTGTGTTGCTTTGTGAGAGAAGCAATGAGCTCATTTCCCACGTCCTAGTGTGAGAGCAGCAGCAGATAAGGTCAGAAGACTTGAAAAGAAAGTAAGACAAAGGTCACACATAATGTAACCACACAATGTCCTTTCTTACACTCAACCACAGAATCAAAAAAGTGTCTCCCTGTCCCAGGATAATGGTTCTGGGAATCTAAATAGTGATAATGGCAAAGTATAATTCTAGAATCTACTATATGAAAAATCTGATCATATGGCCTAAAATTATATGAGCCTGAAATTCCCTATTTTGTAAATTTTGTATTTCCTTTCCAGAGAAAATTGTATTTTTAAGCAAAGTAGTTTCCTTCTTCAGTTGACTTAGCAAACATGGGGAACTAATTGCTGTAGCCTTCTTATAAAGTGGCTATAGGAACCAAATTGATGAATATAAAATTTCTCACTCAAAACATGCAAAACCTAAGAATTCACCATTGTGACAACAGCTTAGTACAAGCAGACACAGTCCCAGAGAGAAAGTCAGAAGACATGGGTCTATCTTTTATTTATGTGGTTCATTGGTTGGTTTGTTTTTCAAGTTTTTACTTAAATTCCAGTTGGTTAACATACAGTATAATCCTAGTTTCAGGTGTAGAATTTAGTGATTCATTACTTACATATAACACCAAGTGGTCTGTCTCACTTCTACCACTGACTAGTTGCGTATCTTCTCCTTTTTGGAGAAGATACACAAATTAAAGTTTCTTGGACCAAGAATCTTTTTCTCAGCTCTAAGATTCAACAAAAGCTGTGACTCGTGGGCTCATTCAAAAACTTCTGAGTCTGGGATGCCTGGGTGTCTCAGTCAATTAGGCGGCTGCCTTCAGCTCAGGTCATGATCCCAGGGTCCTGGGATTGAGTCTCCCATTGGGGTACTTGCTCAGCAGGGAGCCTGCATCTCTCTCTGCCTCTGCCTACTTGTGCTCTTTCTGACAAATAAATAAATAAAATCTTAAAAAAAAAAAAAAAAACTTCTTAGGAAAGTTTTGCTGTTTGCTCCTGGGAGCCCTATGTGTAATGAGGATGCAGAGGTGTTAATGAAGAGGAGAAAGCATGGAGAATACAGAAGAGGAAAGGGGGTAATTGGAGCAGACTCTAAGAGGAAGAGATTTCATTGAGGTCTGCTTGACTAGCTGCTAGGTAGGCTCCTGTACTTCTGACACCCTTTCCTTTGCCTTCACACCTGTGCCCATGAAATATTTTATTCTATCTTGATCAAGTTGATCACAAAGCTTCTAGGATCTTAGCCTGGGATGGTGACTGGTTGTTTTCCTGTACTTTCTCCCTCATCTCCGATCTCTCCTCATCCATGCTATTTTGCTCTACCCCAAAACTTCTCCTCTGTGTTCCAAAGGCACCATAATCCACACATTTCTTTCTATTCATTAATCTCAAGGCCTTGAAGTTTATACCTCTAACCTCTGAGCTTAAAGGAGACTATGTAAATGTATAACCCCCACTACCAATCTCTTTGCAGTCTTGCCTCCTTGAAGCTTAGCATGGCTAAGAATTCACCTGGGATACAGACAGGGATTTTTCAACAGTGGGCATCAAATAGGTGCCCAATGCATCTCTGAAGAAAGGAACAGGAATACTCAGTGCCCAGTTACCAGGAAAGCACAGTCACACATAGCTGAGCCACTTCATATAGACAAGCTCCCAGGAAAACATCTCTTCCCCCAACAAAAAGTGTATACAAACCAGACTGGGTCTTATTTCCTACTACTAGTATTTAATGAGACCAAAAGAAAAATGTGAGCTTGTAGGAACCGCCCACCCCGCCCCCATTCTATCACTCATAAAATCAAAACCAAACTCTGCAATTTCTGCAAACTCCTTCATGAACTTTTTACATCTCCATCATTCACCTTCTTGAATCTGATGCTGTGGTGCTGTGGTTTTCAATGTGGGGTGGACTGGTTCTCCACATTAGAATCACCAGGGGAGCTTGCCGTAATGCTCAGGCCACACCCAAGATCCAATAAATGACAATCTCTGAAGGTGAGACTCAGGCATTAATATTTTGTAAAGCCCCCTGGTGATTATAGCATACCAAAGTAGAGAATCACTGCATTAATTGGTTCAAGAATCATCTAGGAGGATTGTTAAGAAGAAAGATGGCTTAGCTCCCTCCCCTGAGATTCTAAATCAGTAAGAGGTAAAGGCCTTGAAATGTACATTTTCTACATATTCCCCAGAGAATGATGGTGCAGATGGCGTGAGGACCACACTTGGAAAAAACACTGCTCTTTGTCCACCAGTTTACTCAGTCCAAGTTTCCTGAGCACAGAGAGCACTCTCACTCTTCTTGGCTTTGATTCGGATTTGCTCTCTCCTTGGAATGTCTTCCCCTCACCCTGACCTCTAAGAGAACTTTCAGTCACCTTCCAAATGTAAACTCTTCTCTGTGACTTTTCCTGACCCTTCCCTGGAGGAATTAATCACTTTCCCCATCTGAGTTTCCATAGCACTTTGTACATGCTGCTGCTAAAGCATTTATCATACGGTATTATGGCTGTTTCTTTACGTGTCTTTAAACTATGAATATTTTCCTTTTTTCATCTCATCAGCACCTAGCACAGTGCCTGGGACATAATTCAAGTCAGTAAATGTTTATTGAATTAAATGAAGTTGTTTGTGGAGTTGGTCATTATATTTGATATCCATCCATCCATGTGTGGCAAGACTACAGACGCTGGGATATGGAACAGGAAAGATCCTAGTGCCAAAGAGGAGTGTTGGCCATAACAAGGTGAGGTAGGAGGACTGCCAGCCCCAGGACCAACGCTAGGGCATGACTCCTTCAACACAGAGGGCATACAAAACAGATTCAGGTTTGTGTCCTAACACCAGCAGAGATAAGGAAAACACGGAAGATAGTAATTGAAAGTTAGAAGTATATATGAAGCAGAAGTCCAGGCTCACGGATATGGTTAGTAATCATAAGAATAACTGATACACTTAGTATTTAAATTCAAATAATGCACTCTCAAGCCAAAGCCCAGACCTACAAACAAAATCTTCACGAGATATGCTGAGAATCTGAATGTTTAACAAGAGTCTCAACTGATACTTATAATCAGTCAGGTTTATGAAACACCTGGCTAAGCAAATTTAGGAAGTGCTGAGAATGGGCAGAAAAGGTTTTTAATGCAAAGGAAAGTCAGCACCCCCAAGCACCTGATGACCTGTCCTTGTGGTACTAAGTCTCTATGCAGTGGGGAATGAGGAAAGTTTGAAGTCTGGGGAGGGAACACTGGGCATGGGTCATCCCTAGATCCCTGAACACCATATCTAACTTTTAGAGAACCTATAGTGAATTACACCAGCTGAGAGGAAGCTCTTCCTATCCATTGGACCTCTGTGAAGTAAAGAACCAAGCAAGTTTGAGTATAAGGTAATGGACATTGTGGAAAATGAAAACAGAAGCTGAGAAAGGCTATAGAAATAAAGCCAGCACAGACAGAGGGGGTGGAAAAATAAATCAAAACAAAAGCAAAGGTCAGCCCTGTCTCTCTCAAGCTAAAATAATACTTCTGGTCATGTTTCAAACTCTGAGAGAGGAGGGAAATATGGGGGTGTCATTACCAGAGTTAGCCAAACTGCAAAGTCTCAGGGCATAGTCTCTCAAAATTCACTCATGTCTGACACTAAATATAAGTTTGGGGGATTCCCAACACCACCTCAGTTTTGATCATTCACTAGAAAAATTCACAGAACTCATTGAAACCTATGATATACAAAGTCATAATTTATTACAGGGATTAAAACAAACAAAAGGAAAATTCATATAGGACAGAGTTTCAGAGAGCTCTAAATGTAAAGCTTGTGTCATTTTCAGGACACATTACCTTCCCAGCATCAATGTGTGACAATACAAATACAGTAATTTCTAACTAGGGAAACTCAGCTTCAGTGTCCAGAGTCTTTACTGGTTTTTATTACATAACTATAATTGATTGATTGATTGATTGATTGCCCACATTGTTGAACTCAGTCTCTAGTGGCACTTCCACTTCCCCAGTGGCTGGACTAAGAGGCCTGAGAGTAACCCGGTGCCTGGTCTTTGCCATACTTGAAATGGGAGTTAAGGTTTGCAGAACTAAAATTGGACTTTCCAAGGAGCTATAGAACCCCCATCCATAATACATAATCATGGCAATCATGGCATCAATCCAAGAACAGCCTTACTGAAAGTTTGGAATTAAGGTAAAAGTATTCAAATATATTATGTGTGTCATTGTATATTATATATATGTCATTATATATATGTGTGTGTGTATACACACATATAATGACTCACCTAAATTTCAGTATAACCCTCAGTTAGTAATCAATAAAAAATCTATCAATCAATTACTTTTTGTTGAAAAGAGCACTTGTTATGTGCCTAGCACTATCCCATATGTTAAGTCACTATTTGGAGGAATACTATAGAAAATTGAGACACAATCAAGGATTCCAGAAGTTACAAACTGGTTGAGAAAGATAACTGAGACAATTGAAATAGGCAGAAGTTTTCAAATAGAATGCAGCGGGGCATAGCAAATTCTCCACACTGATGATCACTGATGGGAGAGAGATCTTGGTAATGAGAATGTGGGATCTGATAACTGCCTGGAGGCAGAAAAAATTTCAAACCCCCACTGAAATAAAACGCCAAACAGTAATGTAATTAAAGTCATAAATGTGAGGTAGAAATGATACAAATGTATATGTGAAATGAGCTCAAAGGGAAAAGCAGTGAGGCATGGAAGAGTAGCAGAAATTTCTGGACAAATCTTGAAGCTGCAGTATAGTGTGGACAGAGCAAGTGGAGAGAAGGCCACCTTGACCACCCTGATGGGAAAGTAAAGAGTTAACTCCATACTATATTTCATGAGAGACAGTCATCTGAGCAGCAATGTGGACATTCTGATAATGAAAATACCAAACAAAAGCTCAGAATAACTTCAAAAGATGATACAAAGAAGCAAAGAGGCACATTAATCAGGATGCTGGGTGATAACAAAGATATAAGGCCCCCTTCCACCATCTTTATGAACCAGCTGCCAGATAATCAAGATATATCACTTGAGAAGAAAATGTTGGGGGAAAAAGACAGAAGTCGGTAGTTTCCTGGAAAAGGAAATGAGGATGCTCATTTGGGAGATTTGGAAGGAAGAATTGGGAGTAGTTTGGGAAAAATAGGTACATAATACATAAAAGCATTTTCAGAGTAGAATAAGCCATCAGCACAATTCTGAATGGCTAAAGAGCTTGGAAGATAGCAAAGGACCCAGAGCAATTTCAAAAACTCTCTCAAACATCTTTTATGTAATGCTTAGTAAGTTGTCTGAACTTTGAGAGATACAATCTGATTTGCAAGGCTTTCCCTTATCTGGTAATACATTTTATCTAATTTAGATAATAATTTATCCAATTAATTAATTAATTAAATCATTTATTCAATGTATATCTGAACACCTCCACTATTCTAGGCCTTATGGATATAATAATAAATAAAAAGTTTCTGTTCTCATGGAGATCATACTCCATTGGAGAGGGACAAACAATAAATATCTATGTGTGTCTACTATCTAATATACATAGACATAGATAATGGACATAGATAATGTCTATTATCTAATATGCAATATAGTCATTAGAACTAAAGCATGGATGAGGAGGTGGAAGGAAAGTTTAACGTGGGCAAGGAAAGTTTCACAGATGAGGGGCATTTGAGCAGAAATCCAAATAAAGTGAGAGATGAGATTATGTAGATATCTGGGGGGAAATCATTACAGGTTGGGGGAACAGCTAGTACAAATCCTCGAGACTAGAATGAACTTCGCTGGTAAGCTTTAACATGACAGGCAATGGTTAGAATGGAATGAAGTGAGAGAGTTAGGCAGTGGCAAACTCACACAGTAAATCAAAGTAAACTTTGGATTTTATTCTTGTTGCAAAAGTAAATATTCAGAGGGTTTCCTTTATGTTCCTGAAAATGAGGATTACTTCCTATTCTTTTTCATGTCTACTTTCAAACCATGACTCCTCTGGTAAGAAGACCATAGTAAATATGGTCTACCATATTTACTCATCCACTCCACTACTCATCCACTACTCATCCCTTTACTTTCTCTTCAGATGGCCAGTGTTCGGACTGACCCAAAATTTTATTCCTGCAAGATATGAGCTTTCAGTGGTTCCCACATTATAGGGAATTAAAATAGCTTCCCTTAACTTATGATTGAATAGGGAAGTCCTATGAGTTTACTCTGGATTTCATTCATACTCCTGTCTGGCCACAATGTATCAGAAAGTTTTGGTAACCAGGATCAGTCACATTAGTCACCCCAGTCAACCCCACCCAACATTATGGTCTATATTTTCCTGGCCCAGGGTAAAAGGAGCCTGGGATGGCAGAGTGGCAGTCTCTGTTTTTTCCTCTGGGAGAGGCATGTCTTCTCCAAGTACTAAAGCTGCTATACAACTATTGTCCAGAAGTCATAGTATAATGACCATAATATTAAATGTAATTATGAGAAGTGGCACTCCCATTTCCTCACTTTGGTCCCTGGATCCATATTTTCTGTAAGGGTCTGCACCACATATCAAACAGAAGTAAACATAAGTCTCACCTCTAAAATGGTACCCCAACATTTCAAGATGTTAACTTTATGTTGGCATAGTATCTGAGTCTTATCTCAATCATTCTACTGTTAAAAAAAAAACAAAAACAAAAACAGGTACTTCCTGGACAGAGCTTATGGTGAGACTACAAATTTCCATAGGCATCAGCCTATCAGCATCCTTTCCTAAAATGTGAGTTTCATGGTGAAAAACAACATTGGGTGAGATACTGTGACAGTGAACAAGACATTCAGAGTCTCTACAGATGATGGCTTTGGCAGAAGCATGGAGGGAAGGGAAACAAATCCAAATCCAAATATTATCTATTTTAGTAAGGACATAACCGCTTCTCTCTCTACAAAAGAAGTAAAAAATGATGAACCTGCCACCATGTGAATGACTGGAATGGTATTAGTTGAGACGGTTAGGGTTGGTCACTAGAGCTGACAAGTTGGTGATTTTGGGAAATCCTTAGTGAAGGGAATTCCACATAATTAAACTAGTAGGTTAGTTCCTGCTGCCATGGCCACTTAACTAATGAGTCCACTCAGCACATTGGCACAGCTGAGGTCAAAAACATACTTACTGGCATTCAAAGGACAGATCATAATTAATCACCTAATTATCACAGGCCATTTTAGTGACTTTTTATATGGAACTCAGATATTGTGGACCCATTTTGAAAACACAACAGGTTAAAGTACACCTGGGCACACCAGAATGTAGGGGTTTTATGGATCAGAAAACATTGTGCATGGTTCCAATTTCTGTATCTTTTATTTAGCTATAAGTATCAGAAACAATTTTATGACTTACCAAAAAAATGTTAGGTAGCTCACAAAATCTCTAGGAAAGTCAGCAAACCAGGCTCAGATGCTACACATTCAGGGATCATGTTCAAAATCATGTTACAGAACCTGGTTGGTAAAGACACCATTGCCACTACCAATACCACTGTATATTGATGATAGCCCTGAGGTCATTGCTGTCCCTGGAAATCAAATGTAGCTACTGATCACTGTAATGGATCTGTGCATCCCCAATGCTCTGCATCCCTGACTTGTTTTTGCGTGTGTGTTTATTTGTTTTATTTAAAGGCTTGTCTCTAGTAGCAAAGTCTAGAGAAATAACAGAGTGTGTAACATAAACCAAGGAAAAGGGGAAAATGGATGATGAGCTAAGAGCAGTTTTTTTAAGTTTTTTAAGGTCAAAGACAATCTCAAGAAGCTTAACTAGTGTTTGTATAGAGTAGCTCACTAAGAAAGGACAAGCATCCTGTCTTCCTCAGAGGGTCATAAGCCCAAAGCATAAGTGAAACCCAGGGCATGTTCACAGGCACCTAATTGTTGGAAGGAACCATTGTTTGGTTTCCCAGTGTATGGCCTGGGAGACTACAAACCTTGCCTGAGAGCCTCAGTTCCAACACAAAGATAAAATAGCATTAACTGAAGGAGGTGTAGCAGTTGGTGTCTAGCAAGGTAAAAAGACATGCCAAAGAATTTCAGACAGAAACAGTGTCAAAGGAACTGGTTACACAGGTGATGAAAGAGCTAAGAAGTCAAGGAAGGTGGTAAGGCAACTCAGCTATTAGCAAGAACAGAAAGATGCCCCCAGCCTAGGGCTGAAGGGACCCAGGGAAGATGGGGCATTACCAGAGCCAGGAACTGAAGCCAGTGGTTGAGATTTAGAACTGTGGTAGGAAACATGCCACAGTAGCTGGGAAAACAGAAGATAGGATTGACTGATAGGAGCTGAAACTACATAAATAAACAAGCATACAAAAGCAGCTAGTGCTGGAGTCCTCGTTTGAAGCAAAAAGGAGGAGAAATACTCTGGTCCATCCTACTTCCACCAATACCCCACAGTGGCCAGACCCACCTGCAAACGAGGTGGCAAGGAAACCTGGTAAATGTAGCTCCCTGCATGCAGATGGTATGAGCTCTTCGAGGTCCACCAGAAGGTAAAGGATTCCACATTATGCACACTGCTCACCCTCTGAATCACAGCAGCCATCAGCACTAACCCTGCAGGCCTGGGGAGGTCCCAGCCACGCTGGAGGTACTCAGCCTCTCCCAGGTGGAGGGCTAAAATAAAAGTCATTAAGGTCACATTTGTGTGACATCTAGTAAATTATTTTATAACCTGTGGCGAAAACAGGAATACAATGCTAGTGCAATCATGAAATCACCACACTGGGTTCTAGGGTAATGTGGCTGAAGGTTGGGGAAACACCTAACTGGATCTCCTGTTAAGATTTGCAAGTTCCTAAAAGGCCACATTTAGCAAATGACCCTATTTGATATCATCCTCAGGCTTGCTAAGACCGACTTCCTTTAAGTTGATCTCAGGTAAGTATAACTCACATAAAACATTCATGTACTGGTACCCATTTTCACCTATTCTCAAGCCCAGTCCTCTGTTGTACTGACAGAGGGGTTAGTTGCTGACCCAGTTCTAAGTTCTTGTCTCTAGTAGCAAAATTCTTGTCTCTAGTCTCAAGAGCTCTACTGCTGGGGGGTGAAAGTGGCCATGAGATTGTCCCTTACTCACGCTTGTTCATCCATTTAGGAGAAAGTTTGTCTCTTCAGAGCACCCTTACACCATGCTGTCTTGCTTTTTTGCTGGGACAAAACCCCCCAGTAAGACATACTAGATGTCTGGCCTTCTGAGAAAAGGGAAATATTTGCTGGTTGCCTTCTGGATGCTACACACCTTGGCACTTTTCAAATATATCACGTAATCTCTTCATAGAACTTCCCTGTGGTAGTGCTAGTACTTCACTTTATATTTAAGGAAAAAGAATTCAGAGAAGTAAGGTACTTTCCTAAAGATATAGCTAACAAATGGAGAACCAGAGATCGAGGTACTAGCACCCAAGGCTATCTTCCCAGAAAATATTTGAGACCCCTCAGAAGAAAAGATGCAAATCAAAGCTCTAGTTACCCAAACTAGGGGAATCAAAGTCCCTTAAGGTTAAATCAGATCTGATTCAACTGGGATCCATTAAGACTGCAAAGGAAAAAGAGCTAAGGACTCAAGACACCGAATCAACAGAGGATTCTGGAAATTTTCCTAGCATTAGTTGTTTCCCAAACGCTTCCTGTATTTGCTTTGGATTTTCAGTGATCCCTTTATATAGCCTGGATGATGGAAGTGTTACAGTAAACTATACAATGCCATTTAGGGTGATGGATTTATCAATTTGAATTTCCCAGTACTCACCTAATCTGAGAACTGGGGAGGGAGAGCAGTAGAAAAGAGGGAATTGCCGCAATGCACTTGCTTTCCAGCGCAGGGTACCTCTCCTCCTCCTTCTTTCCACCCCCACTCACATCTGACTCAGCTTCTGGAAGGAGTCATCTCCCTCACAGAGTACCTGTTTGGCATCAACTCCAGACAAGGCACTTTCCCACCTGTGAGGAAACTGCAGGCTCTGAGCTTCTAGAGTTGGAACAGAATGCCATGCTGCTCGTAAGCTCAGCTCAAGCTCAATGCTTCCCACTCCACACACTCACTTATTCAATAAAAGAATGCTTTCGAAGTATGAGACAAGCTCTTCCTGGCGTGGCCTGTGACTGCAGGCCTCATTAGTATGCTGGCCTTCCTGCCAGCCCTTCCCTGGCAGATCCCCGGCTGGGGGGCTCAGGTTCTCTCTCCTTTCAGGCAGTTTGTTCCATTTCTACCTTTCGGATTCAAGCTATTGTCTTGTGAAAAGGCTTAGGGCAGGGATACAGAGGGGGTGGGTGGTGGAGGGGCAGGCTTTGCTCTTTGGGTCCCCAGAGAAGCTGGGTTCTTTCCTGTTATCTATCTTCTCCCTCCAGCCCTTAACCTAGGTCCTTTTAGAGGATGTCCTTTTTCCTGTCTCTGGACTAAACAAACTGGGATTCTCTCTGGCTTTTGGTCCTGAGGGCTTTGTCTGCAGCTTGCCTTGATTCTACATCCTCTCTGATCTCTTCCCTCTTCCTGCTGAGTTTTTCTCACCTCCCCCACACCCAGGGTCACTTTTCCTGCCCCCTTCTCTTTCCAGTTCCCCAAACTCTCAGGCTATTGTCCCAGGAACTCAACCATCCTCCTCTCTCATCATCTTTTCTACACATAAACTTGGCACTACCTGCACACATCTGACACAGGTCCTGCCCTTTTCCTCCATCCTAGACAATGCCATTTTCCTTGTGCAGTTGTGTCCACAGCTTCACAATCTACATCTGCATTTCAAAGCACAGTCATTGATCCCAAACACACCACTGAAATACTTAAAGACTGCACTTTCTTATTTTAACAAAACATTTTTAGCCAATGATGACTACTTTTTCAGGGCACACTGCATTTTTTCCCAGAGCGAGTACTGGCAAATATAAATAGCAAATCAGAAATATTCCTACAAATTTGTGCATATGAAATATTTTGGTATAATATTAAAGTCAATATGTGTCTAACAGTGTTTCTCCTCTCTCCTCCTCAGTATATCTAGAAGATCTTAGTATGCTACACTGATTACCAAAAACCTCCATAATCTCTTGGGGAAGTCTCCTCGACATATTCCTGGACTTATTTACTATATACATAAGCAAGTCTACTAAAAGAAAAGTTTATGTTGTCCAGGGTCAAAGGCCAAAAATAAAAATATATTTCAGAATGAGTAAGAAGCAAGCAACTAGAAAGCTAAATAGAATTCTGGAGCAACTTCAAAGAATGATGGAGTGGACTAACAGGAGAAAGTTGAAGCAGAATAAATTCATTTTTTGGTAGATGATATCTTCCTAAGCCAAAGAAACTCTGCTGGCATCTGTTCCTTCATGTACCACACAATTAAAGCCACAGCTAAAGCTACTTTAAGTAAAGTTAGGGGACTAGAAAGCAAGGTATTTCATGGAAGCACAGAGTTTTAAAGCTGTGAGGAACTTTAAGGATCACTCACCCAAACAATTAGGCTATAAGAAGATCAAATCTATAAAGCCAGTCTCAAATGGTACCAGATAATAGAATGATAGCTAACACTGATTTTTTAATTATCATAGAAAGAACACTTAAAGTGAGATTCACTCTTAGCAATGTCTGAGTGTACACTATGTGCCTATTGACGGTATGCACTACGTTGTACAGCAGACCCTAGAGCTGATTTATCTTACTTGACAGAAACTTTATGCCCATTTTTAGTGACTCCCCACTTCCCTCCCTCCTAAGACCTTAAAAGTGTATCCTCCAAGCTGAGTGTTTTTTATACAATATTTTACTTCACCTCACAATAGTCTTTTAAGGTAGGAATTTTAATTGTCTGATTTTCCAAATAAGGAAACTGAGATTCAGAGATTGAGTAACTCCATCAAGTTACAGGTAGAAAATAGCAGGGTCAGTACAGGAACAGAGGTAGCCTAATGGCACAGACCTCTTAACCTCTAAACTATCCCATTATCACAAGGGGCTAGCCAATTCAAAACTCTGACTAAACCACTCAAATAAGGAAAGCAGATACATTTAGGAAGGACTTTGGGGTTTCTACATTCTGGATGGATGGAACCTACATTATTAGGTCGTGTTCCATTAACAATCCCCAAATCTCAATGTCTTAGAACAAGGTGACTTCTCATTCATGCTGTGTTGGGTCAGTTGTGAATTTGGCTTAGTATTATCCTTACTCACAACTCGGTTGGCAGAGCCTCCCCCTCTGGAATGCTGTTAGTCATAATGACTGAAGAATGGGAAGATGGTGATTTGCGCACTGGCTTTAAAGGCTTCTACCTGAAGGTGATACTCATCAATTTGTTCATATTGCATTGGCCAAAGGAAGTTACATGGCCACACCTAACGTTAAGGATGTGGGAAAGTAGAGTCTAACTATGAGGATTGTTTACTAACATGTTATAGGACACAGGGCATTCATTACTCAGGGGGTTATCGGAAAATAATGATGAACAGTCTCAGTAACTACCACAGTACCAAATTCTTGGAATTACTCACTTGACTCTGGTTGTGTGGACTAGCCATACTGTAATTTAAACTTGTTTGAATTTATATATTTCACGAACAGGCCTAATTCCAAATTATTTACTACCACCATTGTTCTTTTAAAACACCAAATTCACTTTCCCTCTAGTATAAAACTACATAGGTAACATTTCAGACTAAATTAATAAAAATAAGATTAAAAAAAAAAAAGAATTAAGTAAAACCAGGGGCGCTGAGTAGCCCAGTTGGTTAAGTGTCTGCCTTCAGTTCAGATCATGATCCTGGAGTTCTGGTTTCAAGCCCCACTTTGGGCTCCTGGCTCAGTGGAGAGCCTGCTTCTCCCTCTGCCTGCAGCTCCCCTGCTTGTGTCTTCTCTCTCTCTCTCTCTCTCTCTCTCACGCTCACTCTATCTCAAATAAATAAGTAAAATCTTAAAAAAAAAAAAAACTAAGTAAAATCTATATTCCAACTGAGACACACAAAAAAAATTGAGGCTTCATGACATAATACCTGTAGAAATCCTGGCATATTGCCTGGCACAAAGTAAGTACTCAATAATTGTTAGTTTCCTTAAATATATCAGGCTCCAATTAGTATTTCTTTAAGAGACACATCTATGTCAATATCTGACAAAGAGTGTGGAAGGCTAGCAACACTTCTGGCTCTAGTGCTCATTACTGGATGCACAGCATACTAGAAAATTAAAAGGCAAAAATGAGTGACCTTGAGAGATGTTGTCCCAAAGCTCTTCCCCAGGGAGAAAATATACAAGTTAGTTCTCTGGGCCATAGTTATTTTCACATGAACTTAACCTCTGAAACCGTAGCTCTAGAATTTCTAATTAACCAGAATAGTTTTCTGACATGTGCTGATCACCATCAGCACCTCTCCAACAAGCAATTACACAGTAGTACAGAATACAGCAGGTAAAGGCAAGTGGAGGACAATAGAGGTTGTTTTCTCAAGAAAAAAAAAAAAAATAACAAAACCACAATTGGCACAATGGAATTTTCCTATTAACTGCTGGAATAAAGAGAGATATGGGTGTCCAAAGGCAAAATGCAGAAAACTCCACACAAAAGTGAACCACAGTAATCGGAACTGTAGATCTTGAGGGAAACCCATGGTATGAGAACAATTCTCTTTGAATTTAGAAAACAAACAAGGGCAGTGCCAATCACATAATTCTGCTCATCCCTTTTCTGATTAAACCAGGGTCAAAGGAATG
Organism: Enhydra lutris kenyoni; assembly: GCF_002288905.1. Lineage (NCBI taxonomy): Eukaryota > Metazoa > Chordata > Mammalia > Carnivora > Mustelidae > Enhydra > Enhydra lutris. The sequence continues at coordinate 2,483,489 of NW_019154091.1, forward strand.
CCAGTCCACTAGAAAAAAATAACAGATTTTTATTATTATTACTGGTTTGGTCTCACCCATGATGAAGACATTTTGATGATGGAAGATCTCCCCAACTTTACTCTACCTTACTTGACCCCAAATATGAATACCTCCAACTGAAACCTTATTTCTTCATTTTGTAATATGAAGAAATGCTTGCTGGGGGAGCTTTCTAGCCGGATACCCTTGAATGCACTTCCTGATGAAGTGGGAGATGCGCCAGCTGCCACTACAGATGCTGAAAGAACTGGGAACAAGTGAAGCTGATTGTAATAATATGCTGCACAAGGCTGAAGGAGGAATGGTAGTGGAGAGCCCCAGTTCAGTGGGTAGGCACCTTCCAGCTAAACAAAGGCCAAGGCAAAATTTGGTCCATTGCTCTAGCAAATCTATGAGGATGGCTTGCCAATTTATTATATGACACTGAAGGGCTACAGAATATTTCTTAAAAAGAAAAAGAAATAGTAGCAACAAGGGGAAACTGAAAGTTTCTTGTTCCTAGAAATTATGATTGCCAATTTAAGTAAGCTGTATAGGCTGTGATTTCATAGACATGGAGAAAGCTCTCAGCCAAGAAATATATCATTTTACTACTTGCAAATGCTTTACTTACCATCAATACAGATGTATTTCTTTGGTCTGTATCTTGCTCTGTTGTTAAAATAAAAATTCAGGCCCTAGTAAATCAGCATTAAGTCATTTACACCTTACTATAAATTAATTAATAAATTAGAATCCTACCTCAGAAATTTATGAACATCTCCTAGTAACAAAATGAGGGACAAAGAAAATAACAAGGTGTTCCATGTCTGAAGGGGATCTCTGGCATATGAGCACAGATTACTTTAAATTTAAAAATCAGAGGTTGAGAGTTAGGCTTCTGGAAATATGATAGGAAGAGGAAAACAGATGGGGAAGACAAAGGTAAAGTTAAATGTTATTCCTTCATGTAAATGTTTTTGTTTCAATAAATTGATTAACGGAGCCATTTGCAGAAATGAGGTTTTTGGAGGCTAAGACATACTAATCTTTTGGGCCAAAGATGAAGTCCTGAAAATAAGCATTTCTTATTTTCTAATTGCTCATAACTGTCTTTTCACTGCCTAGAAAACCACTTGCCATGTGGCAGATAAAACATTTTTTTTCATGAATGATTAAGTGAATGAGAGACTTAAAACTAAAGCTTCAAACCCCCAAAACAGCATTTCCTTCAAAGCTATCACAAATTTATCCATACCACAGACTACACAGGGTGTACATAGCCCACTCATGCCCTTATTGCTCATATCCAAATGTTGTTCAGAAAATCCCCAAAGCAAGTGAAAATTCATTTTAAAATCATCAATGAGGCGTGCCCAGGTGGCCCAGTGGGTTAAGCCTCTGCCTTCGGCTCAGGTCATGATCTCAGAGTCCTGGGATCGAGCCCCGCGTCAGGCTCTCTGTTCAGAAGGGAGCCTGCTTCTCTCTCTCTCTCTCTGCCTACTTGTGATCTGTCAAATAAATAAATAAATAAATAAATAAATAAAATCGTCAATGATGTCAACTTATCTCCCTATGGTGAAGTATTTAGTTTTATTTTTTTTAAATGTTACAAGTATAATAGCAGGTGAATTTTTAAGCCAGTTCTATTTTTTAAACAAAAAAATGAGATAAAATTTTATGAAAATTTAGGCTGACTTTCTCATGTGGCATAAGCCAAACTAGAATTGGGTCCCAATCTTTACAAGAAAGTTCTAAGAAATGGCAGCATTGTTAGGACAATCAGCTAGCCCTCCCAAATGGCTTCTTTGAAGGATAAGATTTTTTTGAGTATCTAAATTTTTCTGTTTGTTATCAAACAGATAAATAAAAAATGCATTAAAGTCATACTCTGTTACTTATTATTCATTACAAACATCATAAAAAAGCATAACATAATGTTTAAACTTGTTGAATCTCTACGTTGTACACCTAAAGCTAATGTAACATTGTGTGTCAGCTATGCTCAAATTAAAAAAAAATTTTTTTCCTAAAAATCTCTTTTAAGATAGAGTAATGATGTATATTTTTCCTTTATACTACCTCATTTCTCCACTTGCCCTGCATCCAGCTTAGATAATAAATACTATATGTATATAGAAGGATTCCACATATATATCTTCCACTTGGACCTATGGATGTATACTACCTATCTCAAATTCAAATATCTAAAAAAAAAAAAGTCTTATATCCTTTATCTTTCCCATCTCAGTTCTTGCTCATAAATCTAATCTCTTCAGCCAGATTAGAAATCAAAAATCAAAAAATGTAAATCAGGCAATGTAAACCCTCTAAGACCTACTATCAGCTTAAAATTCAAACTTGCAGCCCTTGGGCACAGCACTCTGACCTGGCCTCTGCCTCTACCTCAGCCCTAACATCTCTCCCTTTTACTCACTCTGCTCCAGCCCCTCTACTCTGTCTGCTATTCCCAGAGACACTAAGCTCAATATAGATTCAGCCCATTACACTTTCTCTTCCTTCTGCCTAGAATTCCTTCTCCTCTAATCTTCAAATGTTTAATTCCTTCTCATCATCAGGACTCTGTTCAACTGCTATCTTTTTAAAAAGTTATTTCCTGATCTATCTGAAATTTCCCCACTCTAGACACTCTCTATTCCGTGACCCTGATTTATTGTACTCATAGGACTAATCATTTCTGAAGTCATTATTTTATTGTTTACTGTCAGTTCCCCTATGTCTGGAATGTCCCCTACATCAGTGCCATGAGGGTAGGAATTTTGCTTATCTTGTTTACTGTTAGGGTTTAGAATAGCACTTGGCACATAGGAGGCATACTACTGTGAATGAATGAATGTTCAATAAACCATACAAATTGTAGAGTGGTTCTAAGAAAGACCTAAGATCAGACTGCACTCTTCTGATAGTAAAGAACTGCTTATGAAGACGCAGCCATTAGTTATGTAAATAAAGCACTGGATTTAGAACTAACGCATCCACACAGGCTTGTGTAGGTTACTAGGTATGTAATCTGTATTACATATTACCTGCAAACAGGATATGTATCATTTCACAGTATCTTCAGAATCTTTGAGTACTGGATAAAATGTTGCTTTGGGAAGATAGAAGATGACCTGAAATAAAGGAATAATATTCCCCTGGCCAGCTCTGGCAAGGTGTAGAAAATGACAAATACTAGCATCAGTTGGCTATCCTCCTTTGCTCTCTTTCCTTTTAGAGTATGGGGCCCATTGGAAAAGAAGCATTTTATGAATTCAAAGAATTATCTTATCAAATCCCCATAATTATTTTAACTATGTGGCATAATCTGTGCATAGCCAGTGATTAAGTTGTGCCATAATTAAAACAGTATCATGAAACTAATTACAAAAAGCTAGACAGACTGTGTTATCTTCCTTCTCAGTGTCCAAATGCTACATTACAGAAGAATATAATTCTACTCTGCAGACACCATTAAAATCTTCCAACATATTTTTAAATCCCTGACTGTCTGAGGGGTGAGTTGGGTCAGGGAAGGACGGGTGATGACAAAGAGTGCAGAAGAATCCTGAATGAAGTTTGAGCTTTTAGATAAGCCTTTCATCATGAGATGGGAAAATAACTAAAAATGATTGTTGGGGAAAAAAATTTTTTTTCTCTTTAGAAAAACTGTCTAATCAGAAAACCAGATAGTTTGGCTGGACTATAGGAACTATCTAGAAGACAGAAAGACCTGGTTGATATTTCTCCATTTAGACTGAAACTACAATTATTTTCCTAATTAGAGCAGATGAAGGAAAGAAGAAAGAATCCAAGAGCTAATGTTAAATTCATCCTTTCAGGTAGCTATTCACACAAGGTCAGTGGCATAAGTAAAATACTTCACATGTATACATGTCTTTGCTAATAGTACATTTATGTGTTGCTTTCATTGATACTATCATTGTTTTTACCTCCAACTAATGGCAGGAGAGGCAGCTCATAAGTACATAGGATAAATGGCAAAAGGAAAATATCTGACATTTAAAAACTTGCCCTGGGTCACTAAGAAATAGCTACAAAATAATTCAAACTGATTTTCTTTCACCCCAGGCTACCCTGACAAAACCATAAAAATAGAATCACCCTATGGGGTTGCACAAGATAATGGCAGAAAAAGACATCAGGTAAGTATCAGGGCTTACCTTGGATCAGCGGGTGTTGGCCCATATCATCTGCACTGCTTGGGAACTTTTTAGAAATACAACTTCTGGAATCCTAACCCAGAACCACTGACTTGGGAACTCTGGAGGTGGAGCCCAGCAATCTGTGTCTTAATAAAGCTTCCTGGTGATTCTGATGTTTGCCTAAGCTTGAGAGCCACTGTATTTTTGTCATTATCGCTGAATTCCTTTTTTCTAGTTTTACTGAGCTATAATCGCCATATGTAAGTTAACATCATGTAAATGGAAGGTGTCCAAACGATAGCTCTCTATCACTTTTCCTGGAGAATTAAGGATCCAAACATGCCATCCCATCGGTGTTCCAGGCCTCCCTCCCTGCTCTAATCCTGACCCTCCCATATGCTAGATGAATGAATAGCAACACAAATAAACTGCCAATTAAACTTCTCTCTACAGCTGAAGAGAGGAGTGTCAGTAGACCTACCTATAATACCAAATCAGAGGAAGAGAGCTGGAATTTCATGTCTTTTCTCTGGATAGAGTTATGCTAGTGGAAAAAAACAGTTTATGATAACATTGTACATTGGCTCTTAGAACTAAAGATTAAAAGATTATAAACTCTTTGATTTCTGGTTACTCTGAATGATCTTCAGTAGCTGTCACACTTGCTTTAGCTATGTTGGCCATCTGTACATATTCGCTTAAATTAACCAACTAATATTTTTAATAAATTCCAGTTATCCTACGTATGGGAGGCAGTTGTCCTCAGCTATGTTTTTTTCTGTCTTCCATAGCATTGCCTCACCTAGCCAAGTATATCATCCTGAAAATAGAAAGAAATGGCCATTTACCAGGCTCCCTTACTTAAAAGTCAGCCCTTACTGGAAAGGTATGATTATTCATACTTCTATTCATTCAACAAATGTTAACTACACATCTGTCACATGGCAGATGATTATTCATACTTCTGAAAAGGTATGATTATTCATACTTCTGTTCATTCAACAAATGTTAACTACACATCTGTCACATGGCAGGTACTGGGCTAGAAACTAGAAAGACATACTCAGATATAATCCTACACTTGAGAGGACATAGTTTAGTCCAAGGCAGCATACATGAATTAAGCACAAAAGGAGCTGCTAGTTGTTAAAATGGAAGTGAGCACAGGATATGACACAAAGTAAGAGAATACATTCAAGTCTACTTATAAGTGTGGCAAGGTGTCTGGTACCATTATGCCTGAACCTGTTCTATGTACATTTCTTTTTTTTTTTCCCCACATTTAATCATTTAGTTACACTTGTAAGTATTCAACTGCTGAAGTGGGTATTCTTCCCCCCAAAAACAGCAATTAGTTTTAGGCATTCTTCTTAACAGAAATACTTTAAAAAATGTTCAGCTATAGAAAATAAAGCAATAATTTTTCTATTAATCATTGGATCAATTTGTTTTTCTATTTTTAAGAGTTTTTGTTTCCCCAAATGATTCCCCATTTTCTCTCAATTATTACCTCGAGTTGAGGTTCACCTAAATCTTAGTTACCCCAAAAGAGAAGATATTGTGTTATACTGACAGCAATTTTCCCCCACAACCAACTCTGAGACAGATAAGGGAGAGCAGGGCCACTCAAGAGAACAATGTCCAACTTTCTCGGCTTCCTGCCCTTCCACAGCAGCCAAGGTCACACCTGCACACATAGGAGAGGTCGTCCTCTCTCCTATGTACCCCATTGACTCATTCTCCAGCTTCCACTGCTCTCTCACTCCCATTTCCACCCTCCCTGTAGTTCCAAAACAGTGGGGGTTGGGAGAGCAGCATTCTCAATATATAAGTACCAACTTCTCTCAATATCTTTTTTTTTATTTCTTTTCAGCATAACAGAATTCATTGTTTTTGCATCATACCCAGTGCTCTATGTACATTTCTAACCCAGCAACTCAAATTAAGTCAACTCTGGAGTTAAAAACTTGTTCTGCAATCTAAGCCTGGTAAGGACTACTATTAGTTGGTTTAGAACTGGTCAAGAACATAAGGATTTGAACAAAATAAAACCTTTCCTTTCCTTAGACAGTTGTGTGAATACTCACTGCAAACTACTTTTCCTGGGCTGTATACAGAATCTGTGTGTCAGTTCATTTGTGCCTCCTTGACGACAGAAGTCAGGGCCTAATGCTTGGCAAAAATAATTTGAACAGCATGCCACCCTCTCCCCTCTCTGCTGCCACAGTGATTCTAGACTTTGTGCAAATCTACCCTAAGCAACTAGGGACTATAACTAGGGAAATGGAGTTCCTTAAAAAGCAAAGGGAATGGAGTTGCCAAAAGAGTTTCTAGGAGGATATGCCTGGAATTTGGGATTTTTGATTTGTGTTTCTACAAAGCCTGGGCAAGCTGCCCTACTAAAATTACCATTAAGTTGAATTTATGACCAAGTAATGGTACATTTCTCTCATTAAAGACAGATCTTCTCTATCTGTCTGGGCTAGAGGGTGACCTGTGTGGGAAAACAGTAAATCACTAGCCCCGCATTGCTCTTTTGTGCGCCTTGGGAGTGGAGGGGGATGCCAAAGCAGTTAAGGTCAGCTTTGTGATTTGTGTCCCAGGAGGGTAGAAAAATCAGTTTGGGGATTTGCTAAAGGATCAACAAAATAATTGATAACCAGTGCACTGGCATGATTCTGCTGTTGGAATGCCTTTGAAACCATTCCCAAATGGCACCAGGGATTAGGGAAGATTCTTGAACAGAGAATGAGCTATGCGACCTGGGGCATACTTTAACTCTGTCTTCAACCTGGGTATAGTTGTGAAGAAAAATTAACCTCAGGGACATCCTTGTCTGGAGTAGGTAGAATAATGGCAGCAACCAAGGTTGAGCCCACAAAGCATTTAGGGACACCCTCAAAAAGCAGTCAGTTATTTGGGGGGTTTCCTCAAGTTTTGTACTAAAATCAAAGAAACAAAAGCAGATGAAAATAAAACCTGATTTCAACACAGAAAAAAAACAGACAAACCCTGATTTCAGTCCTCAATCCCAAATTTTGGGACCAACAGCTGATGCTCTTTGCTCGAATTTTCCAGTGTCTCTTTGCTTTCAAATTTCTGTCTAAGGAATCAAGAATGATAATTGTAATATTTAATATTTATTGAGTGTCTGAAATCTTGGGCCAGGTACTGTACTAAGCCCTTTGCCTGCCTTCCATGTCTATCTCCACCATTATCCCGTGAGATGGGGATTTCTAGCTCCATTTTGCAGATGAGAACCCTAGGGTTTCCAGAAACCAACACAGAGATCCTGCTATGACTCAGACCTCGATTAGGCTGTTTCTAAAGTTAAGCTCTTAAGCATTAAAATGCTCCAACAGAGGAAATAAACTTCTTTCCTTCAGATCCTACCTGTTCTTAATTCTCTAGGTCAAATATTTCAAATGTTTGATAAAATTTTGATATTATGAGGCTTAGTAATTAGTTACATGGAAATATCCCTTTTCAATTACTGCCACCATGCAGAAACCCATTCAATAAGTATTAGTTTCTTACCTCCAATTAACTGTATTTTTCTATTCCATACTTAGAATACTTAAAGGGGAAGCATTTTCAAGATAAACTCTCTACCTTAACTCCATTTAGCTTTCTGACACCATTCTTTTGTAAGTCTTACACTTTTTATATAGCCTCAGGTCCTTTCGTAACATAAATCCTTTTGTATTATCAATGATTTGATTGTATGTTCTTCAAGACTTTATTCCTTTTAAGAAGTTATAATTTATTTCAACCATTTCAGAAATAAATTATTATAAGTCCTCTGGAGAATTCATGCTTATAAGGCTTTCTGTAGCGATATAAAATAAGACTTCTGTGCATTGTGGTTGTTGGATGTGTATTTTCTCTCTCTCTCCTCCCACAATTGTAAACTATTATTCCACATACTGTCAGTGGGGCCTCACTAGTTATAATCTATCTTGCTTTATAAATAATTGTCTGAATAAGGGCCTGAGAGAAGATCTGTGTTTTTACTGTGGACTAAAAGTACCTGGGTATCGTGACATATGTTATGTTATCACTTAGTTTACTTCTGAGTTCATAACTGTGTTCCCAATGGTTATGTCTGACCAAAGACATGAGTTGAATATGAATGCAAGTTAGATTTTTTTTTGCAAGTCATACATACATATTTAGAAATAAAAATAGTTATAGATACAGATGACAATATAGGCAAAGAAATACGGTTAGAATGCATGGGTGTTTATTATGTCTTCATACCAGACACAATACAGTGAGAATCATGAGAATAAGGTCTTCTCTAAACTGGAGACTCTTTTTTTTTTTTTTTTTTAAGATTTATTTGAGAGTGAGAGAGTTGGGGAGGGGCAGAGGGAGAGAATCTCAAGCAGACTCCCTACTGAGTGAGGAGTCTGACTCAGGACACCATCTCACAACCGAGATCATGACAGGAGCAGAAACCAAGAGAGAGACCTTTAACTGAACGGCCCCTAAATTGGAGAGTGTTTCTAAAAGTTTGTTTTGGACCCAGAATTCAAGTTTAAACACTACTTATCATAATGCTTATTTATACTACAATGCTTTATAAAGAAAGGTTAGTCAATACATGCCAAATAAAGAAAATCATACAAAAGGCATTCAATGTCAAACCTTGGAATTGTTTGCTATTACTTTTTTTCTTCTCAGATCCACCTATCCTCTTCTTTAAGCATAAAACAGTTTGTAAAATAACTCACATATGTTAAAACTCTTTAAAAAAATACTAAACAGGGGGAGGAGTCAAGATGGTGGAGAAGTAGCAGGCTGAGACTACTTCAGGTAGCGGGAGATCAGCTAGATAGCTTATCTAAAGATTGCAAACACCTACAAATCCAACGGGAGATCGAAGAGAAGAAGAACAGCAACTCTAGAAACAGTAAATCAACCACTTTC